>NW_022196905.1:186177156-186210292 GCF_008632895.1 Mastomys coucha | reverse complement strand
TGTTGTTTTATATCAAACAACTTTTATAATACTCATTTTTATTGTTATAGTATTTTATAAATGTTAAGGAATATGACAAAAAAGATATTGTAGGTACTGAAGGGGGGTCTCTGGGAGGAGTTGGGTTACAAAAGGGAAACAAGAATGTGATTTAATTCTATTTACTTAAAATATGTTTTTAAATGTTAACAAATTCAGATAAATTGAAACCATGTAACTTTTCTGATCATAATGCAATAAAAGTTAAAAAAAAATGCTGGTTATTGTGGACCCTATGGGAAATGAGAAGTCATCTCTTTTTTCTCCAATCTACAACTGAGACATTTTTTTGGGTAAGTTACTTAGCTGTAGTTTTATAATTATTACAGTTGAGCTTATTGATTAATAAAAATAACTTTAAGTGAATACTTAAACATATATATGTTTGTGTGTATATTATTTATATTACATATAAAAGCATTCACATCTCCTAATTTAAAATGACTAAAATTGGCTTCTGCAGTTTTCAAAGATGGTTGGGTTTATGAGCCTTGGAAGTTGTACAATATAGAACCACATTGGAGGTGACAGATATTTTTTTATATCTTTATATCTTCTGAGAAAAGAACAAGAAGAGGATCATTAAGCTCTAATAAGACAAACCTATTCATAGGATAAGCCGACCCACTTTCTTCTTGGCTTTGATGGGTGGCTGGTGAATACACTTTACCAAAAGCTCACACAGATTGTATTAGTTTCGATAGACATACACATGCTCTCAGTGGAAGTTAGGATGGTACAGGCAGGCAGCACCATGGCCTTTTCCCTACAGCAATGTGGGAGAGCAAGATTCCCTGACTCTCCATCAGGGACCTCCAGAGAAGGATGGGGTCCATGAATAAGGTAAGGGGCTTGGCATGGTGGGGCAATTTAAATGCAGTGGTCCATTCGTATTCCTGGCCCTATCCTCTGTGATGTATGTCATCTTCACTTTGAAACTTGTTTGTATTTTTTATTATTTATTTTACATTTTTTTTGTGTGCGTGCATGCATGTGGGTACTCACACAACATCAACATCATGTATGGAGAGCAGAAGACAACTCATAGGTATTGGTTCTTTCTTTCCATTATACAGAAAGAAAGGACCAGGTTGTCAGGCTTGGTGTCAAGATCCTTTCCCCCCTGGGCCATCTCACTCACCTCACAAGGCTCAAGGTGCTGAGCCTTGTGGGTTTTTTTCATGCTCAGACTTAGTTTTCAACTTACTGTTTGAGACTTTTACACATGTATACAATGTAATGTGTTTTGATCAAATCACCCCTCACTCCTTCCATTTTACCTTTTCTCATCTTGCCTTCCCCTCTCCCTCTTTAACTTCCTGTGCACTTTCTAGTATACCTGGAACACCTTTTGAGCCCTAGGCACACACCCTTCCTGTGTGCTCTTCCATAGATGGTACATACTTAGGAAAAAAATTTGATGGCTTGTCACAAAGGACAAATAAAATAGATGTAGTTTATATAATTTTTTTTCACAACACCTTACAAAATGTCAACATCATCTGGGGAGGGCAGAAGAAACACAATAATTGTTACGGTGTAGTTTGTGTTGCAAATGTTCCACCAAGGCCGCAGCTAAGCACTGCTGTGGGGTCATGACGGGAACTTTGAGATAAATCCATGGGAGGATTTCTGGTGATCAGGAGGGTGACATGCTTCGGAAGGAGACAGTCCTCTCTACATAGATCCCTACTGTGAATTAACCTCCCTCATTTACCTGCCTGGCCTTTGGGATGAAGAAGTTCCTGAATTAACCTCCCTCATTTACCTGCCTGGCCTTTGGGATGAAGAAGTTCCTAAAGAAACAGGAAAGCAACACAGGACTGTGAACACACCAACACTCAAGGACCACAGGACAGGAGTGGGGTCTCCTAGGAATCTCTAAGCTTTGAAAGCTGTGAGTTGCAGCTTCCTCTGCAGGATCCTGTGTGTGCAGGTGTTCTTATCCACACCACTAACTGCCCTTGATGTACTTGGACAAACAAATGCTCTCAAGTTCCCTTCACTAGGTAGGGGTAATTACACCCTGTCACTTTTTAAAAACTCAATTCTTGACGGGAAAATTTTTAGAAAAAAGTACTCTTTTTGTTTCCCTACAGATCCTCTTTGAATTCATTGTGTGTCATTCATGTAACTGATGTGATTTAAGACATGGCCATTCACAGCAGAACTTGAAAATGAATTATCCTGTCTGAGTTAGTCATTCTAAAGGGGCTACCTGATTAGAGTTGGTTATAGAACTGAGAGTTGAGTCTTATTTGTAACATACTCATTCACACACACATACACACACACACACACACACACCTCACAACAATAGTAAAAATGAGGTTCAAACACATAGTGAAGTTTTATTCCACTTACTTAGATGTCTGAGCTTTGAAATCATAGACAGCTTTTGCAGGCAATTTCTGGAAAAAAAAAAAAGGTAAACATTTGTACCAAATTAAAAAATTTTAAGATTTCACATAAGGCTTATAAAACACATGTAATTTAATTAATATGTACAAGTTACAAATGTATCAGTTAGTGCTACCCCCAGACCAGTGAGCTACATGGGGACAAAGCTGATTTCATCGTCAGGCTTCACTTTAGAACTAAAATAGATCAGTGTCATAATATGATAAAATGCCCACAAAGTAGTCTGTCCTATGTGTGCCCTGTTTGAGTACTACAAACAGACAATTGTGGAGGGCTAGCTGTTCTAACTTCTATGGATTGACACTAGTCTGCCTGAGTCATAAGAAAAGAAACAAAAGACATAAAGGAAGTTATATTCTTTACTAAAAATACTGACTATCCTAGAAGTAGCCCAGTTACTAAGAGGTTAGCAAAAAATATAGGAATGGAGGGTTGAGGAATCCTTTGTCTTATCTTTTAGTTATGGAGTAATACCCATGCCTGCCCTTGAACTCTAGGGCCCATGAATTTACTTGAGGCCTAACATATTATGTAGCTAGTGATATCAGTAATTCCTTCACCCCATTTTTCTTCCCTTGTGATTCTAGTGAGCATCAACAAACTTGGGAAAATTCTGACTTTATGAGGGTCTCACAGACTATCTCAGAAGCTGTCAGTCAAAGCCCTTATGGCTTTCAAGGCAGTTAGGAACAGGCGTTCTAGTTCTGGCTTAGGGTAATGGAGCAGGAGTCACTGTGTATAAGAACTCTCAATGCTATAAGAACTTGACTGATAAAAATCTGTATTTATTTTCAAAAGTACTTGTACAGATCACATGCCCCCCACCATAAAAACAAAGCAAGCCAATCAGAACTCTATTAGTTCATGAGTACCAGGTCAAGATTCAGAAAGGGCTTACTGCCCAAAGTGCATTCCAAAGAGAAAATGAGTGGTGTGTGGACCCAAGACTAAGGCTCTAAGTAGAACTGCTTCTAGACTCTTGTGGCTGCCTGGTTTTGGTCTCAATTATTTACTGTTTTAAGGTATGTATCTGACTGGTAAGTGCTTTCTCAGAAGGTCCTTTACAGTCAGTCCAATACTGTTCAACTAACTACCTCTTTTTCTGGAGTTGTTCTTCGTTCCCGTGATACGCTTCTTCCCAAGTCAGTCAAAGTAGATGAATAACTTCTAGGGGACTCGTGATCTGTTGGAAAAGATAAGGGGAGCCAGGGTGAGATTTCACTGCATTGAAAGGAAACTGGCTAGCCACTTTCCCTTGTGGCAGTTATTTTACCCCCAAATTTGGAGAGACATCGTTGATGAGAACATGGATGTAAAACTTATAACTAACTATAAAGTCATGATGTAAGACACACACACATTGAAAATGAAGAAATACACAAATAACAAATATTCTAATCATATATAAAATATTATTCTATTGCCAATTAATTACACTGCAGTCCTTGGTGTTGATGATTCCCAGTTATCGGGATTTTCATGCTCCAAATTTATGATGACTAATATTTCTATTCTTTTTTGTTCTAATATATAATAATTATTATAAGATACAGAATTAATGGAAAATTTAGAAATAACACATTTCTAGAAGCCAATGTTTGTGAAATACAATCTAAGAAGTGATGATGAAAAGAAAGATAAAGTATGAACATGACAGGACTACAGTCATACCCTGCCCAGTGCATGTGTATGTGTGGCTGTCCATGCATACATGTATGTGTGTGCACATGTGTATGCATGTATTGTGTGTGCTTGTGTGTATGTGCCTGCATGTGCATGCATGTGAGCATGTGTATGCTTGTATGTGTGTGCATGTATGTATGCATGTATGCATGTATGTGTGTGCTTTGTGCCTGTGCATGCATGCATGTATGTGTGTGTGAGTGTGCTTGGATGCATGTATGTGTGTATGTGTGTGTGTATGCATGTGTGTGTGTATGTATGAGACTGTTTGTAAATACTTATTGGGCCTTAAGATTCTATACCTCTTATGACTTTCCCTTCTACAAGAATGTTCAACTAATCAGAAGGTAAAGTATTTATTTCAGAAAACAAAAGGATATCTAGAAAGCTTCATATGAAGTTGCCAAATTGCTTATGAAATAGTGAGGCCTTGTCCTACTAAAGCAAATTATAAATAGTTACTTTTAAAAATGATGACTGCAAATTTCCTTCTCAGTTCTTAAACCTAACACAGTTGTGTGATTTGCATGTGGGATGTAACTAAAGGTGTAAAAGTATCTGACAGCCTGTGTAACTGGGTCAAAGTTTATAAAAAACCATTTACTCACTTTAACAAATATAGATATGTCGAATACTAGAAACCATCAAGATAATTTTATTTATGTATATAGTATATGTTTCAATGCTTCAAACTCATGTTTTGATAATGCACTATATATCGGTATCAGAAAATTGTTAAAAGGTAGTTAAAAAATTGGATTATGACTTGTTTCAGACTTAATAGAAAGTGATTAAAAATTCTAATTTTTTGAACTTGAAATTTATTATTTTATTTAACAAGTAAGTTAAAAAGTATACTATTAATATTATTAAATCATTATTTCATTTATTATTCTATCCTTTTTTATGATATGAGTTTTGTGTATGGGTTTTTGTCTGCATGTATGCCTGTGTGCCATGTGTGTGCATGTCTTTGATGGCAGTCTTTTCCTGGGTTTAGAGTTATAGACCATGGTAAGCTGCCATGTGTATACTAGGAATTGAACCTGGGTCCTCTGGTAGATAAGCAAGGGTTCTTAACTACTGAGCCATTGCCTCAGCCCTGTTCATTACAATTTAATGTTTTCCAGCATGTTGTACAGTACAAATTAAAGTGAGGGTAAATACCAATAAGTAAAATTGTCCAGTGGTTATTAACAATTTTGATTTTTTTTGCTATTAGAAATTATATTTTATGTCATATACTTTTAGTTAATAGGGCTTTGACTTCTCTTGCTGTTACTGAAATCTGTGTTATATTTAGAAACTTTATCTTTTTTGCCTTTAAATTTCTCGATTGTAAAACAGCACTTACGATAACACAAATCCATGGACTCCTGTTGGACAATGCATCTAAGCTAAAGCTGTCTCTCTGCAGTGCTGGTGTATAGAGTCTCTCTACTGACAGCCTACCCCCAAATCTGGAATATTATTCTAGCCTCATGTCCTGTTTTGAGATATGTCCTACACAGATTCATTTGAGAATTAGATAAAAATATCAAAGCATACTGTTTTAAAGTTAACTTCAGTAAATATCTCTGATTAGAACTGTCATTTGCCTTCTAACATTTGTGTTAACTATGAAAATGGACTTACTCAAGAGTCATGCTTAGCATAATCCAATTCCCATGTCAGTATGAAATTATCCTAACAGAAATAGCAAATGAGTAAATCAACTAATAGAAAGAAGAAAATGAAATCCTTGAGTGATAGAAATCATATCTCTATCTTAAAGATACATTCACAAAATTCCATTCAAATTGTGCCCTTTAAATGGAAGGAGTTATTAAATAACTTGTTGGGACCAACTTCTTTGAGTGAATAAGTATGGTGTTCTAAGGTTAATATAGAAATCAAAGAATAGTCTGTGAACCCACTGGCTTTGGTTCATAATGAGCCCAAATAATATATCTTAGGGATACATATATTGAATTACAGTTTTAGTCTTGATATATTCTTTTGAATTTGAGAGGTGATCATTTTAGGATATTGGATAATTGAAGAAAAATGGCTATTTTGCTAGAAAATTGGATTCTGGAATGTCTTGATTTGAAGCTTTCCAGTTATATAGCCTGCTTTTAAAAAGCATTTGGATCTGCTGTTTGTGAAGCAAGCTGCATAGCATCAGTATAAGTAAATACAGACTTCAAGAGTGTGGAGATTTAGCATTTCAGCTTTTTTTTTTTTTAAACAACATCCTACTTGTTTTTAACCTACTATTAAGTGACAAATTAGAGTTTTCTTTTAGTTTAAGTGAGTAAATGTTTGTGAATTGATGATTACTTTCAGTCAACACATGAATGTCAAATATCACACAGGCAAAAGAGAACTGCTGAGTCAGACACGCCCGCACCACACAACTCTTTGCTTGGCAACACATAATGATGTCACGTGGTCTCACGGCTCAAGAGCGATGAGATGCAGGATGGAAAAAAAAACACAAAAAAACGAATACGTGAAAGGATGGGATCTGAGCCACATGGGAAAAAAGAAAGAAAAGCTCATCCACCTTGGAGGCTCAGTGCACTACCATAGTCCTGTGCGTGGTAGTTGCTGGTTGTGTCCACGTCTGGGAAAGAGGCACTGTGAGGCATTCTCCCACAATCATTTTGGTACAGGGGACAATGAATAGCACCATCTTGAGGCAGTGGGTGGAAAGGCTGGTGCATGGGACTCCTTTTTAGAGCATTAAGAGATGAATTCCTTTCAGGAATCTGGGGCAGCAGTTCACTTATAAGCCTGTGTAGTATGCTGTTGTCTGGCAAGCTTCCTCGCCGCTTTTCGGCTTTTATTTGGTCGCAAATGTCTTTAAGGGCAGAGTCCAGAGCCTCAACTACTGAGGCTTTGCATTTTGCCTGCTCAGTCTGTTTTTTGGGAGTCAAGATTTTTTTCCTTCGGAAAGGCACAGGGCTGACTAGAAATGCAAGTTTAGACAGGCCAGGATCCATTTCTTGCCTTCTGGGTCGGTCCATATTTTCATGCTTAGCTCTTTCGTGTTTTAGCATTGTGGTAAATCGAGTGTAAGAAGCCGGGCAGCGGCCTTTGCAGGAGCTGATGAGGTGTCGGTGATGGTGGTGGTGATGGTGGTGATGGTGGCTGGATCCGTAGAAGCTTTCAGAGGATGTGAATGAAAAGTGGTCGAAGTCACTTTCACTACAAAAGGACGACCCTTCGACATGAACGTAGTCGCTGTGGTCAGACACAACCCCATCTTGGTCACTGTCGGAAAACTCCATGTGTGTTCTAGGTTGCTCATCGCTGGTAACCTCTATGTGGATGGGCACCAGGGTGTTAGACTTGCAGCTTCGCTGACCCTGAGAAGGGTGTCGAACCTGAGTTTCTTCTTCCAGCAGAGACTCTATGGAAAATCGTCTCTTGGGACACAAACCATTTTGGGGAGGTTCTAGGGCTATGGGCGATAACATTTCATCTCCTAGATTGGGCATAGACTTCGACTTCTGAATCAGCTTTTCGAACTCCGAAATGCGAGTGGGTACCATGTCCCGGGGCACCTCCTCAGTGGAAGACTGGCTCCATCCGTGGAGCAGCCCCCTGTACTGTTGCTCTTTCTCGTACTGCAGGATCCTGGATTTTACCGAGCAAATGACCTCTGAATTCATCAACTCCTTGCGGTTGATGCGATGCATTTTCTTGTACATCTTGAGGAAACCCGGGGCATTATGGGCTGACCTGTGCTTGAGCCTAGATCTGCTGTTCCCGCACACTTCCGGGATAAAGGGGGACGCCCAAGTCACTGGGCAGCTCTCTTTGGAGTCTTCTTCACATAACAGAGAACCCATACTTTCTGACTTGGTTTTAGGGTCGGGGAAGCTGTCGCAGTCGTCATTCAGGAGATCATCACAGCTACGTGACTTGATTTTGGGGGAAACAGTCTCTTCTGTGCTACTCCAGATCTCTGCATTTTGCCGGGCCATTTGCCAGCCGTTCTTGAAAGTGATGGCCCTTTGCGAGTCCCCAGGGACGTCCAAATGCTGTCTGTAAGCACTGCAGCACTCTAACTCACTAGAGGGGGTGCCATTGAGCCCCGAGGAACTGCAAAGGGGCGGACACATTTTGCTATCATCCCCACCTTTCAGTCCAGAGCAGCGTGGCAGGAGAAAGACATTTGGAGAAGTTAAAAGGTTCGCAGAGAAAGAGGAGCATGTCAATATAGCACAGCAAAGAGAAGGCAGTTAGTTAGCATGGGTTTAACACAGACCACCTTAACATACATAGCTTTAGTTTCAGAGGGATGCTTGATGCTAAAGCAAGATAATATATTTCAGTGCAACTTTGTAGACATTACAGTGAACACAATCACACATGAAATACACTTGCTGTGGCTAACACATTTCTATTGTACAATTCAAATGTGTTTTAGCCAGCAAGCCATGCCCAAACCACATCTCTATCTATAGAGCTAACAACATGGCCAACATGGCATAATCTCTCTCTCTCTCTCTCTCTCTCTCTCTCTCTCTCTCTCTCTCTCTCTCTTTCTCTCTCTCTCTCCCTCCCTCCCTCTCCCTCTTCCTCTCTCCCCCTCTCTCTTTCTTTCCTAACAATTTATAAATTATGTTCTCCCCCAAATTCTCCAAAAATTGACAATTCATTCAGTTAATATGTAATGCTTGAGAAAGGAGGTTAAGAAAAATACAATACTTAAAGTTATCAGTATCCTTTTACATTTTGGATTGTATCTGAGAAGGAATCTGTGCCACTTCGTGGCTAACTTGTTACTTAGGATATTTGTGTGGCTGAGCAGAGTATAATGAAGGTGTGTCTGTTAGTGATGAAATTACTTTCTGAAAGTTAGTTAGGTCTTAGACAGGCCAGCTGCCTACCCACACAGAGACCAGTCACCATCAGCAGTGTCTTTTGCATCCGTACCAGCTACTGTTTCCCTTTAACCAGTGCATGGCAGCAGTTTTAGTGCAACAGTTGTTATGTGTACCTGACTCTGTCCACCTTCGCAGATGCTTCTGTTACACCTCATTTTCTTTAAAACCCATTCTCTTCTGTTTTTACTCCCTGACACTGGAGGTACCCCAAATTTGGCATGCTATTTGTCAATAGATTATGGTTCAAGAGAAAATAAAAGGACCCAAGTAATTTACTAGAGACCCAAATGAGCCACTGTGTCCCTTCAATGTGTAGGTTACTGTATCTTCAAAGCAGAGATAGGCCATATGAAAAAGTGGCTCATCTTCTTTCCTTCCTTCCTTCCTCCCTCCTTCCCTTCCTTCCTCTTTCCTTCTTTTCCTTCCTTTCTCCCTCTCTTCCTCCCTCCCTCCCTTGTTTTTTTCTTCTTTCTTATGTATGTTACATGCAAGTGGAGGTCAGAAGACAATGTGTGTGGGGGTCTGTTCTCTCTTTTATCAAATGAGTCATGATCAGACTCAGGTTGTCAGGCTTGGTGGCAAGTATCCTTACCTACTGAGCCATCTCACCATGCACAGCCCCCTCATTCTAAGTTTTGAATTTATGGCTTTAAACCAGTATGTACTTATTGTGGTAATAATAAACAGACTGCTGTGTTACATGGGAGAATGTGATACTCTATTGTACAAATGAAGGTTGAACAAGATAGAGTAAATGAATAAAGGCATGACTTAAATAGATAGCTTTCTAATGTAGAATTTAAAGCATCCCATTACCTGTTTTAGGCCATATTTTTCTGTTGCTACTTTTAACTCTTATTCTACAAATTAATTAGTTATCTATAATAACATTAGAAAATATGACTTTGTCAAAGCTTATAATTGCCATTTCTGTAAATATGACAACAAATTATTTAATACTTTAGGGTTTAAAAAAATAATAATAAACTCAATCTGTTTTTGAGAAAATAGTAACATGTTAGTCTGAGTTCTTTTTTTCCCCAGACAGGGTTTCTCTGAGTAGCCTTGGCTGTCCTGGAACTCACTCTGTAGAACATTCTGGCCTTGAACTAACAGAGATCTACCTGTCTCTGCCTCCCAAGTGCTGGAATTAAAAGCATTCTCCACTACTCCATGGATTGGTCTGAGTCCTTTAAGACACTCAAGTGGCTTGCCAGTTTGAATTGGGTTGATCAGGAGTAAAGCTTTGCTGGGAAACTGTATTTGCTTCAGGACACTACAGGTAAGGACAGCACAGGCCATGGTCATGGGATTGGCCTGCCCCCACACTCTGGGCCAAACTGGGAACTAGCAAGCGGTGCTCATTTATCATGGCTCACCTTGTGCTCTCGAGGGAGAGGAAGGAGAAGAGCTAGTGAAAGACTTCATAAAGGTGGAACTTGATCCCAGGAGGTCTGCCCGGCCAGGGCTGGTCCTGCTTGAACTCTGATCCCCTAAGCCCCTGGGTGGGCCCACTGCAGGTTCGCTCTTCCTCCGTTTCCTAAAGTCGCCGGCCATGCTTGCAGAGCTGATAATAGATGGAATCAGTTTGGTTGGTTTTGGAAGAGGTTAACATGTGCACAAGGAAACAGATGATCGCATTAGATAATGACATAGCACCTAACTTCAAACTCACAAAGCTGTGGGGTGAGAAACATCTTCCTCCACATTGACAATATATTCTGTAGGAGCATCCTTTTAAAAATGCACAGTTCTCATTTTTAAAGGGAAGTTTCAAGTAGCAGAGTGTCTGACTGGACTGTATAGATTCTTCATATCCATGTGTTAAGCCAACGATGCAGAGGGAGTATTAAAGATTGGATTGCTGCTGAACATGTACAAACTTGTGTTATTATTTCCCTAAGTGATCCATTATAACAACTACTCATTTAAGATTAACTCATTTTTGTTTTATGTATTATGAGAATTTTGCTTGCATATATGTTGGTTTACTACACTTAGTGCCTAGTGCTCGTGGAGGTCTGGAGAGGGCATAGGATTCCATGGAACTGTCATGTGGGAGCTGGAAGTCTTCGCATGAGCAGCAAGTGCTCTCTTATCCAGAGCCTTCTCTCTAGTCCCAACATCCCTTTTTAATAGCATTTGTGTTGCATGAGGCATTACACTTATTTCAGAGTATATAGGAGGCTATGAATAGGTTATCTGTAAGTACCATGCCTTTCAGAGTCAGTAGATTTTAGTATCCTTGGTGTGTCCTAGGAACCAATCCACTGCAGAATCAAAAGACAATTGAGCAGAGAGCTCCTCTATGCCTATCCTTTTCTTCTTTAGCATCTTTTGTCGTCACATCTTCTATTGGACATTTGTAATAGCTAGTGGCCTTATCTGGATGTGTCATCTCTCAAAGTCTGTCTTTGACATATCGGGTTTATGCCATCCATGACATACTTAGGGGTTTATAAATGTGTAATCAAATATTTCCATTACTAGTGTGTCTTGTAGCAGACTTTTACTCTCACAAAAGATCTCTTGGGTACCATTTTCTAATCCATCCCCTTGTCTTTATGTTTCCTAAAAATCATAGCACTTGTACACAGTTGGAGCCAGACAATATGTGACTCTTTCAGGTTGGTTTCTTCCATGTAGCAACGATTTTTTTTTTTTTTTAAATCCATGTCCTTTAAAAAAATAAATTATTTTGTGGGGCTGGAGAAATGGCTGTTCCAGCACCCACTCTTGGCAGGTGTTTATATATTTTATCACAACTATCTATAACTCCAGTTCCTTGGGCTCTAATACCCTCTTCCTGCATTCATAGATACCTGCATGCAGCAGACACACACACATGCACTCAGGCACACACACAGACATCAAATAAAACAAATACTCCTTTAAATTTTTTACTTTGTAAAAGCATCTCATGTCATCTAGCCATGAGGCTAAGGATGACCTCGAATTTCTGACTGTCCTGCCTCTACTTACCAAGTGGCGAGATTACAGCCCCGTGTCACCATGTGTAGTTTTTATTGTGGCCTTGGCGACTGAAGCAAGGGTTTCATACATGGTAGGTAAACAATCTACCAAGTGTAGTGTGTCTCCAGCTTTATCTATGTCTTTGGTCTCATGATAGCTTATTTCTTTTTATCAATGAACAATATTCTATTATATAGATGAGCCATAGTTTCTTTACTCACCCACTTACCTAAGAAATAGCATCTAATAACATCTTCATGGAATCTAGGACTTAGCAGTTTTGAAGGAAATGCTGCAAATGTATAAATGCAGGTTCTCTCTCTCTCTCTCTCTCTCTCTCTCTCTCTCTCTCTCTCTTTCTCTCTCTCTCTTTCTCTGTGGTGTGTGTGTGTGTGTTTATAATCACCCTTTAAAGTATGAATTTCTGTACAGTGAACTTACTGTTCTTGGGAATTTAGTGTAAGGATTTTTATTTGAATCATGTATTTTTTCCATATAATAGTTCTGACAACATGAATCTATCTAAAAAGATGACAAAATAGAAGAAAGGACCATATAAAAGGAAGTCATCTAGATAAACAGGTCTCTTCTACCTTAAGGATTCTCTTCTGCTTTCCTAATATGTTGAAAAGAATCTTAGAATGGAATTCCCATATTTTCTATTTAAGATTAAAAAAAGTTTAGTTGACAAGTAAGCTGTTAAAAATTCCTTTCACATGGTTGTAGAAAATGGTGTTGATGGTTTATAAAGAAAGGGAGGGTTTTTTTTTTTTGATCATAGTTTTGAGTAAGGTATCATTTAAGGAAAGCATACAGAAGTGATTCAATACACACCATGAGGTCTGGTACTTAAAATAAGAATGAGAGTTAGATGATTACTTAATGAAATGAGTATTTCAGCTGGGAAGCTGACTACTGAGAAAGCTATTGCTGGCACAGAGCATTTGGCTAGTGTAGTCTCACTAGGTCCTTACCTGCTGGGTCTTTCCAGGCTTCTGTCTATGGAGGACTGATAGATGGAGACCTGGTAAAATAGAGCAGTAGTCCCATGAAAAGAATTGCCAGAGAGAATTCCACTGACTTGTTACCTTTGAGTTTTGCATTCTAAAAAGGATACTCTAAAATATTGCAATTGTTTTAGAATCACTTATTGTCTTTCGAAAGACATGTCTGAGTTCTCTTTTAATAGACCACACTGCGTTCTGTGATGTCACACAACCGAGACATTCATTTCATCAGGAAGAAGAAATATCAGTAACATTATCATCAGGAACACTGGACTGAATGAAAGGCTAAAGGTATAGTTAGCTTTAACTTCAGGGTCTCAGCAACTGCTAAGTAGGAGCTTCCTACGTGAAGGACTGACTTTTACTTTGTGTAAGAAAATATTTGTAGTCATCTTTAAATCCTTATAAATCATAACGTGCTTTATAATTTCATGGTTAGTGTCATGTGTTATCTTGACAATAGAGCATACAAGCCTAACTTGGCACGTCTTTCCTCTATAAGGGCATATGTCACGACACCTTCATAAAGCTCACAGAATTTGATTTGTCTGACAAGCCCTATACCCAATATTTTACTTTAATTATATATTACTGATTGAGAATGGAATATTACCCATAATCAAACAAAAATATCTATTGTCATGAAAATATGCCTTCTTTATTTAGACAGAATAAGAATATTTAATATTTGTACCTCTTAGAAGACTCTAGGATTCTTATGTTCTCAGCATATATAAGAATAGAAAGAGGCTCTGCTATGTTCATAAGTTTCCATGATTATTTGAATTTGTGTGAATTGCAGACTAGAAAGTAAGGAAAGCATAATATGGAAGAAATATAACAAGTGAAATCATATTAAGTAATTCGGCATGTTTGCATAAGTGGTATTAGGGAACATCAGAGCAGTGTCATCTGTAGGTCACAGGTCACACAGTTGACCATTAAAAGGGTCAGAATATCCCTAGAGAGATCAGAAATGTGAACCCGCAATGATGACAAATGTAGGCAATATTATAGTATAAAATAAAACACTGTATGAGAATTGATACTGTCTCAGAGTTAAGGCAAACTGTAATGAGCCTTCTTTGTTCTTTTTTTTTTATATATATATATATTCCAAACAAGTTAATATCAGTTTAAAAGGATTTTTAAAAACACAGTTGTGTGTGTGTGCATGTGTGTGCATGTGTGTGTGTGTGTGCACGTGCATCATGGTGTATGTGTACCATGTTATGTGTGTGGAGGTCAGAAGATAACTTGAAGAAATCAATTTTCTTCTTATACAATATGGTTTTTGGGGATCAAATTTGGGTCAGAGCTGATCTAACTTGCCAACCCATAATACCAGGCTTTGACTTTATATATCATGAGAGAAAGTTCAGTTGTCAATTATAAAGCAATAATAAAAATTAGATTAATAATTAAGACAAAACCTTGTATGATAATTATGATACTCTACCTGAAAAAAAAAAAAAAAAAGAGTTTCCAGAAAAGAACTAGCCCGTTTAACCCAACGCCATCTATGCTTCATGCACCGGACAACTGTTTTCACATGACAGGAGGGCATTTCAAGGATTGGCAGACATTAAAATCACCATTTCTGCTAAGTAATCATCAATTAAACTCTGCAATTAGGCTCTTAACTACTCTTTAAGAAATGTTCCAAGTTAGCAACGTAGAGGCTTCCTTCTGACTTTTGCAAACAAATGTCTCAGTTGCATTTGATTTAAAAAATATGACATTTGGAGCAGATACTTGCTAGAACCAGGTACTTGATAAATTACAGCTTAGATATTACCTAATAATTTACACTTTTTGATAGCATTCTCATACAACTGTTTTAAAATACAGATTCTAAATATCTTGTGGCAGTCTTTCTTCTTACACTCTGGAAGGCTACGTTCTTAAGTTAGCATCCTAGTTAACACGCTATTAAAGTCGCTGCTATCTCTCAGCCCCCAAAAGATACAAACACACATCTTAACTGTTTTCAGACTGCTTAAAAAAAAAAGATTTATTTATATGAGTATACTGTCGCTGACTTCAGACACACACCAGAATAGTGCATCAGATCCCATTACAGATAGTTGTGAGCCACCACATCTGCTGAGCCATCTCTCCAGCCCCTCAAACTGCTTTTTATTAATGTAGTGTTTTGGCTATTACCTTAATATAAGAAGTGCATTGTTAGGTCTTTCCCATCTCTGCCCTCAGTAATTATATTGTGTCGGGTTAATTTCCAGAACCCATTTTGTACAAATTCAATAATTAAAATGAAATTGTTTCTAGACATGCTAAGCTTTAAACACATCTACTAGGGATGGTAAAACGTGTGCTTTAAAGGAAATAGCTCTGGAAGGAAGGTGGGGCAATTAGTGATTTGTTCTCTTGACAGCCATCTTAGGAGGCAAGTGTAGGTACATCCCTTAAAGTTATTCCATTCCACTTTTCTTAATGAAAAAATCCCAAATGAATTCAAAATGATGTCTAAATCCTGTTTCAGTTCTCAATGAATCAACTACTTTGAAAAAAAATCCAGAAATACCTGCTAAAAATATCCAAAGAAAATATATATACATATTTGCTTTTCTTTTTATAAATATCTTTTTATAATATATTTAAATATATCATAGTGAACTTAAAAAAAGATATACTCAATATGATAAAGATATCCCTTTGCCCAACTGGATTATAAATCTAATGAAAGTCCTTCAACACAGTAATATAGTTTTGGTGTGGAAAACACGAGAATATTTTTTTGACAAAATTAAATTTCAAAATAAGTTCTTAGGTTTGTTCATACGCTGAAACGATAACAAAATGTACAGAATAGACTTGCTTGTCTTACTTAGTTCTCTTTAGAGAGTAGATCTTGCTACAAAACTACTTGGAAAATTACCGAACTCAATACTGCACAAAGTTCCTGGTTGCCGATTTTTACTTTTTATTTGATTTTTCTCCAGCTACTTCTCTGTTTTAACATACACAATGATGCTTATTACATGATCTATAATTGCAGTTTGAACTTTTAGAAATTTGAATATTTCTCCTTTCAACTCCATGTCTGCATTCTGTCCTCCCCACTGTATCAGCACAACCATCCTTCACATGTGCTCTTCTCTTACACGTAGCTTGAGTACGAGCTTCGCAATGAAATGGTATTAAGTGTTGTATTCACTTAAGAATGCAAAGCAACCATTGTGACAAAATCAGTTGGTTCTATGCGCTTCTATCTTGGCTGCTTCTGAGAGCACCCGTGGGAGGCCCTTACAGGCCAGAGAGCAAGCAGGACAATGACATTTGTGCTTATGTCTTCTAAGTGATTTTCAAAATAATCTTCTGGTTTCCTTGTAGAGGACAAAGTTTGGCTTAGGGTCCTTCCTGTTCTTTTTCATACTATCTTTTCCTCATCCAGGTGAAAATTCACGTGGCCTGGCAGAAATTCTTCACCTGGCTGGTCAGCTGATTGTCATGTGCATTATTCTTATTTCTAGTTCATGAGTGTTTTACCTGCGTGCATGTCTGTGCACCATGTGTGTGCCTGGTGGAGGCCATAGGAGGGTGTTGGAAATGGAACTGTGGATGGTTGTGAACTGCACCTAGGTGCTGGGAAACTAAGGCAGGACTTGGGCAAGAATAACAAGTGCTCTTAACAACCGAGTCATCTCTCTTGCCCTACTCACAAGCTTTCTTCTGCTGAGATCTCAACTAAGTTTTATCCCATGGGACAGTGATGGCTATCTGCTGTAATGACTACCTGGGCTATAAATGCCAAGAAAGATTAGTAATGCACGTTAAGGATGTGGAACTGGGAAACTGGAACTTGCATGCCGGGTATTCATCATTTCTATTCTTGACTGATGGTCAATTCCACAAGTTACGAACATTTAGGAAAACTAAGGAATAACAATAACATTTAGGAAAATGTAAGCAATAAGTATCTGATCATGGAAAGAAATTTAAACTTTGCTTGAAAAAAATATACACACACATATATATTTCTGTCTGTTTGGACATAGCACACTTGCCATAGCATGTGAGGAATGTTCTTCATCCACAGTGGGTAGGTTGCAAAAATGGAAGTCAGGCCATTGGTTTTCACAATGAATAATTTAGCCTAATGAGCCATCTCCATGGTCCAATAATCTAATCTCTAAGTGCAATGAAAAAGTGGCTTCTAGGAGCCATGTAGTAGTACATTGCTCAGTTTATAAAAATGGGTAGTTAATACATTGTCAAAGTTTTTTGTTTTTAATTCTCATGCTACTGAGTATTATAACTAGAAGCAACAGTTGGAAGATTCATCACCTAGAATTCAGAAATAGCCAACCCCTTTTCCCCGTCTAGACAATGCTACTACATGCAACACAGTGATACAAAGAGAGTTTTCAAAACCACTTGGAACAGCACAGTGAGCTATAACAACACAGATGCCTGGGTTGACAGTAACAAGGAGGAACCTGGAAGGAGAGAAGAATTTGTCTTTACCTCGTTGGACACACCGGAAGAATGATCTTGAACATAATCCAGAGCCTTTTTAGGAGGCTGGGTGTAGACGCACCACAGAAGCAGAAGAGATGGGATGGAGGAGAGTCAATGCAGCGAGTAATGAACATGTGGAAAAGGTGACAACAGTTAGAAACTGAGTGCTGATAGCATCAGGTACACATAAAGAGTGACAGGGACTCTAGCAAAATGGCAGCCAGGGAGCGAGAGTGCAATGCTGGTAAATATTCTCAAGCACAGCGCGAAGCTGCCTTTGTTCAGTTAGTAGATTTGTAAGCTCAATTCGTCAAATTGAAATCAGCACTCCCAGTCTTTGGCCACAGCAGATTGCACAGTCTATTCAGGAAACGTTGGAGAAGTAAGGGAGAGCATGCTGGTGAGAGACCCTGTGTGGCTGAGAAGGATCACGGAAAGTGCTGGTTATTTGGGCTCGACACAGAAATTGGTACAGTCTCTAGAAACTACCCAGTAACAGCAAATATATAAAGCAAAAAAGGAAAGCATTTTCCCAATGAAATAAAATACATTTGTTATAATAAGAGGAGATGTCAGGAAAAACCAGGAGGAACTAATCCTTTTATTAGGTAGTAGAAGTGCCAGGAAACTTTGTTTAATATTCATTTATAGTCACCTTTGATATAGTTCAATAAAACATAAAAGGAGGCTAATCAAGGCTGCATTTAAATATATAAAAGGGACTCACACAGCCATCCAGTAAGGAATAGGTGATCTGCATACTTATAAATCCTTACATGGCATGGTAATAAGAAAGAATGGACTCTGAGTTCTAATAATATTGCTGGACAGTGAATAAGTGACATGCTTTCTAACCATTTAGGGGTTGTAAAACCCATGTCACAGACAGTTTCCTGATTCAGCCTGAAGGTCTAAGGAAAGTTATTTGAAACCTGAGTTGACCCAAACAGATCAATCAGATACCACAAGGTTCGAACTGGGGGCTTTCTGCATGGGCCTTTAGGATCAGAGACCTGCTGGATGTTCATGAGGCTACAGAGCCGAGTCCACAGGGCATCTTAATTCTCTCTTCTTGTTATCTCTCCCATTCAAAGACTCGTTTTACTGTGGGAATGGTCTGGTAATACATTATAGAGGCAACGGATTTTCATTGTTGTATGACAGGCTTAGGTTTAATTAATGACTATTTTGGGCAAATTCTTTGACCTTTTTGATCTATTTTCTCATGGTAAGAGTTGCATCAGGAAGATCAAGTCTTGAGTTGGGGTTCAAGCACTCTGCAGGGGTTTGATAATTTCTCAGGCAACAAGAACTATAGTAACTGTCATTCTTGTAGACAGCATGGTACTTGTTAAACCAGCCCAAAATGTGCTGTACACAATACAGTTCTCCCCTAAAGCCGTGCTGGTGACCTAAATATTCCAAGACAGAAACTACCCCAGCATGCTAGATTTGTAATTAATTAGATGTGATTCTAATGCATGATTTGGAAAAAAAAATATATGGAAAGCCAATGGACACATTTAGGCATTTGTTACCAAAGCGAATTTGCACAAAGCTGGAGCCCACGTATTTAACACATCCAGCTTTTGTTTCTGACATGACACCATCTCCCTTGTGACAATTAATATGCTTTAAAAATCAAACAACATTCTCCTATTTGTCTTATAGTAATTGTCTAGCCTCACTTACCGGACGTCCAAACTCCAGTTCTGAAAAGAATTTATACCAGGGCTCATTTTCTAAATCTATGTCAGCTGGATTTATGCGACCCGTCTAGAGCAGATGTGAAGGAAAAGGGGGAGGAAAAGGCACACTGAGCGAAGTGAGGGAAAATGCCATGTGGTAGGAAAACTCGCGCTCATCCACACGCAAACATGCATCGGACTCATCCAACAAACCTCCGCAGGACAGAATGGAGGAAGTGAAGTATAACGAGGATATGCAAATGAGGGTCGTGACATCACTCGGGGGCTCCTATTGCCCCCCATTGCTCGTTCTTTAGCCTGATGCATGAACTAGGGAAGGTATCCTGGCCGTGATAATGGGGATGGTGGCACATCAGTTTGTGAAGATATGTCCAACCAAGGCACCGAAGGGCTCTCCTGGACTGCTCAGTCTGCTGTCCCTGACAGTTGGCAGCAGTGGTCTGCATTGTGCAGACTTTGCAGATGGGGCAAGCTGGAACATGGAATGATGGAGATGAGGGTGTCTGGGAGGGAGAGAAGTAGGGTCCAGGGGCAGGAAGAACCCCAGCTGGGACAGGGATCTGACCTTGCCTTAGCCTCAGAACAGAGGCTGAGCTCAGCTTCCCCACAGCATGAGAGAAGGTGAAGAAGGAAGGCGCTCACCCGGGTGGGAGAGAGATCTGGGGCACTCGGACGGGGTGCGGGGACACAGCTCCTGGGTGGAGGGGAAGGGCTACGCAGGCCATCCGTTGAGGGTGACACTGGGAGAGGCTTCCGGCTGGGTTCCCTGGGAACAGGTGTCGGAGTTGTTGGGAGAGGGGGCTGTAAGAGAGAGGGGTGAGGAAACACTAGTTCGTTAGACAGGGGCTCCTGATGGAACCTGGAGGGTACCAGCTGATGCTAGTCCTGTAGACTAACATTTCAGGACGGGGCTATGGCCTGAGTGACGGCGGAGAGCAGATTTCTTATGAATGACCCACCATAGCAACGACCTGAAGGTCTCAAGTCTCTCCCAAAGTGAAGAAATATCCCAGTTTGTGATTCAATCTCCCCCTATTGACTTGGAGCTAAAGAAGGGTGTGGGTAAATTAGGCTTAGCATAGTGGATAGAGGAGAGAGGGTAAGGGGTGTTACTGACTTGCATAAGTGATTTATGAATGCTGGGTTTAAGACAGAAATGCTTTTTTGTTTTTTGGAGGGGAAACTGGGAATGGAGAAATTCGCATATATAAAAAAAAAAAAAGAAATGCTCCGGTTGATAACATAAACAGTTGAGAAAAACAAACACAATTACATTAGCAATAGGACACAGACACACAGCCTTTCCTTAACTGAGTTGACATTAACCGTTAATGTTTTTTGTGATACATACCAGGCTGGATGCTGTCATGGTGGTTGCTTGTCTATAAAATGATGCTCAAAGTGCTGAATGTGTCCCTAGCTACTTCTTTCATGTATCTCATGTCCCTAATGAAATGTATATAGTTGCATTGTATAATACATTAAGTCAGAAAAAATTCTAAGGAAAGTTACTTGGTTCCCTAAAAGCCATTCATGCCAACGAAGAGAAAAGCTCTGTGAAGCCCACAGTGCCCTCCAGGAGGGCTGCTAAACACCCACCCCTTCAATCCCGTATTATTCCCTTAGAATTCTCAAGGAGCTCAAGGTTTCCCACTGAGTTGCTCTGTAACTCTAGAGTGCTGGGGGCATTGAAATACACCACATTAAAAAAATAGACACTATTTTGTCATGAGCTTAGTAGTAGTGAAACATCGTAATGTTCCATGGTCATTACATCTATTACATACTATTACATATCATTACATGCCATTGCATACCATTACATACTATTGTAGTGTTTCATTGACATTACAATGATAGAAAAGTTTGAGGCATCGTAAGAAGACACTGCAGAGACCAAGCTTCTGCGGTGTATTAATGGTGGCGATTATAAAGACTGCGGAATAACCCTGGGAGTTGCTTGTGACCAATGATGAGCGAAGAGCACTTCATAGTGGCACACTTGTACAGTGGTTGATGGCATCCCGAAGTGGGTATCTGGATGGGCACATACAGGAACGCATGTATACGCAAAACACGGCACTGTTGGGTGAGCATTGACAATGGCCTTGTAGCATTTAACTTTACCTTTAGCATTTGCCCTTTGGCTATGAGCTTGCTTTTGCCATCACTAACAATCGAAGTGGCTATTCAATTAGAACGAGAGCATGCTGCGGAAGCTCTGAGGTATTTACCCTAATTTTTGTCAATGCTACTTTTGGTTTCTACTTCAAAATTAGCAGTGAAATCTGTTAGAATACTCACAGTAACCAGTTCCCACTAGCTTAAAAGAAACACGTGAATTTATAACTGCTTTCCATTGAATTAAAATTTTTTGATCGACTAGTTATAGGAGTGTTAAGTGTTAGTGATGAAATGTTACTTTTCTCCAGTTATTTAGACAACACCATTTACAACATTTAATTATTTCATAGCACAAGGTTGCTAGAGCCTTTATCTCTGAACAGTTAACGTTGAGAGGATTGGTTAGGAACTTTTTTGATAGTTCAGAGAGCTATACTGTCTCCTAAACAGAAGAGAAACCTCGAATTCTTCCAAACTCTATGGTTTCTATTGCTGGATGTTTAGTATCTATGAACACTCACTTTTAAAATTTTTGCTTTCAGCTACCATTGGGATGACCTACACCTAACAGGAGTGTTTGATTTTGCTCGGGGACGATAGGAACTTGTCAGAGCAGTGGTTCTCAACCTGCGTGTTTCCTGAGGCAATTGGAAAACATGATATTTACATTATGATTCATAAAAGTAGCAAAATTACAGTTATGAATTAGCAACAAAAATAAGTTTATGGGTAGGGGTCACCACAACATGAGGAATTTGAGAACCATTCTGAGAAGGGGAAAAAAAGTTGCTTCAAAACACATGAACACTAGGGGGCAGCAAACTTAACAAATAGACAAGCCTTTTGACTCCGCCTTGACTTAAAATCAATAGCAAATCGACAGTCCGCATTCTCCTTTGTGGAGATACATTTCTGTACTAGAATCTGGGGAGAGGAGTAGATAGCTATGATTCTGCTTCAAACCCGAAAATAGCAATTTCAATAAATAGTGAGGGTTCTATGTATTAAAGCTTCAGTCTATAGTCACAATCAGATAGTAGTACAGAAAGTCCCCCAAATAGAGACAAGTCATCCTGAGCAATTCTGGAATGTCTTGAGTGGCAGATTTTGAGCAGAGCCTTTGCTTTATCGGCTAGACGTGCTGGTGAACTCCTGAATTGCAAGTACTTAGGAGCCAGCAGGGAGAGGATGGTGAGTTTGAAATCAGCCTGGGGTGTATAAAAAGACCTTCTCTAAAAAAGAACAAAACAAACAACATCAGCAAAATAACCCTCAGCAGACACCCCCAAAAGCTCAGACCCTCCCTAAAAGGAGATGCCAGAACTTGAACTGTCTAGTTGAGTTCTTTTAGTTATACAATAATTAAAAGTGTCCTGTAGCAACCAGAATTACTCCTAAAGGACCCAGAAACGCTGCCACAGTCAGTGATACATATGCAGACCGTCAGATAACCGAAGCATAGGTGCATAGGCGTAGGATCTCTGTCAGCATTCCCTCACTCCCCTCACATCAGAGAAACTCGTCTTCATAGGAATCCACTAGGGGACAACTACCTCTCAGTATAATTCCCGCCATGGCGGCAGGAGACCAGCTTCTGATGGACGGGTGTCTCTCTCTGTTTTTTTTTCTGTCAGTTCACACAAACAGTCTATCTCTGGTGTGAGAAGAGCTTTAGATACAGTAACACCAGGGCTCACATGTGATTGCTCTTGGAAAGCTCCCTAGAATGCGTGGTTTTTAAACGTTTTCCCAACATAAAAGCCTTTTGCTGTTTCCCAGTCTTCTTGCTGGACACACACTTTCTATGTTATCCTAAACACACTGGAGGACCTGCGTTTGTTCTTGTAAGTGCTCATTGGCTTTTAAGCTTCAAGGCATGGGTTGCTATGCTTTCTGTTTGTTTTTCACAGAAAATACTATTGCATGATGGGAAAATTCTTCATGGGTCAAACCATCAGCTATAACTTCTCAAATTTTTATAGCTTTAACTCTGAGTAGTAATTTCTGTTGATGAACCATTTTCTCTGGTGGTTTAAATTGTCTTTCCATTCATCCAGTGTGTGTTTTCTTTTTGGTTATCATTAGATGGAAACAGAGTTACTGTATCGAAGATAAAAATGTCTTTGTGGTTTTTTTTTTTTTTTAATTATTAAGCATAAAGACAATTAACTTGGCTGATCTACAAGTATATCCAATTCAGACGATCTGTTACACCTCTGAAGTTGCTATGATTGTCATATGGAGTCTGTAAACTGGAAATGCAGTCTAATCTGTAGATCAAGTCATTTAATACAAATTTCTGGTGATCGTAGGCCTCTTCTGGATCAGATGTTAGGCCTACTTAGACAGCACTGAAATTTATAATCAAATAAAATATTTATGAGTTTCAAAGAAATGCACTTATTTTTTGTCTTCCTGGTAAAGAATATAAATAGATATAGCTTCAATTACGAAGGATGAAGGCAATATCCTGTGCCTCCCCCCGGGGGGGCATAAGGAGTTCTGCTGAAGCACAACTGTTCTCTCATAGAAGCTGAGCTAGAGTTATTTGAGAATTCTATCTGTGTGTCTTGATGGGGACTCAAGATAGATTCAATCTCTCGTCCTTTTTTATCCATCCACTGCAAAGGTAACATGGGTTCCATTCACTTAGTCACGCAGGAAGTTATTTACTGCACAGGTACTGCATGCCAGGCATGGAGTTGGGCATGGAAGAGAGTGGATGCTCTGTCAGTCAAGGGGCCCACTTTCAGGGAGCCTCGTGTGTACAGTGAGGAACCCAGACAGGTGGACAGGTGCGTGGTAAGGATGTCAAAGTGGGAACTGAAAGGATCTAGCAAAAAGGGTTACAAACCTTGCTGCTGAGGGTGAACAAGCCCCTAGGCGAAGTGTGCCTCTGATAAAACTCGGGGTGGGGGTCGGGGGGTGGAGCTGAAACTGATGGAGAGGTCTTGCTGAGTGCTTCCGCAAAGATCTGAAGCCCAGAAAGCCCGGAAATGAAAGGGGCGAATGAAATCACAGAATTTGGGTGCGTTTTTTATTTGTTGTTAGTTTTTAGTTTTGTAAATTGGATCAAGGGAGTTAGGTTCTGTTCCAGGGAAAAAGTCAGGAGAAAATGTGGAAGGGGCAGGCTTTTTTTTTTTTTTTTTTTAAACAAAAACAAAAACAAAAAACCTAGTGATTGGATTCACTAATCAGGGAAGCGAGCGGGCCACTTCAACCCAGACAATGGACAACTGTGGATCGGATGGGCCGGGACATTTCTCATTGTGAGTAGGGATATTAAGTTCATAGAAAGTGAAGGGCATCCAAGAATATAGGGAAGCTGTCAAGGTTGCTGGAAATCAAACAAAACGGCATAGGACTGCCTAGCGGTTGTCTATCATTTTTAAAAATCAGAACTGAAGAGAACAAAGGGATACTCTCAAAATACCTGGGTAAAAAGTCAGAAGACACACAGTCATGAGGCCTTGAGATTCACACACCATAATACCCTCTTAGTTAGCAAACCTACTCACTCTCCCATAGTCTGAGTCTTAAAGACTCTTAGCCGGCCTCAAATATTCTTTCCCAACTAGCTCTTTGGCTTGTTTGTTTCTGTTTGTTTTTTGTCCCAATTCAAAGTGGGATAAATTCAAAATTGATTTTTAAAAAGGCAAGAGTCTCTCAATAACAATGATTTAGCAAGGCTTGCTCAAAATTATATCATTGACTCTCTCATATCATTTGCCATAACTCTGGCTCCCAACAAAATAGTCTAGGAAGGCTAAAAATGTATGCCTTGTGCTCTCATTTCCTTCCAAGTTACCAGTTCCTCCCATTCATCTTTTCCTGTGGCTGAAGAGGTTTGTCCATAGCAGAATCTTCGCCCACGACCATGGCTTCTGATCTCCCTACCCTCTTAGACCAGTCAAGAATACTTGTCTTGCATTATAGTTACCCTGAACCCAGGTTTCTGGGAAAGTAAGTAACACGAACTTATTATAAGTTAGCCACTAATTATACTATACTTGAAACCAACAAAATAAATTATGATGAGTACTAGTGGCTAGAGGAGACATCATGGTAGTGATGAAGTACACCAAGCAAACGTTTGCCTCGACCATGTGGCATTTGGTAAGCGCTGCTTCCACCTCCTGATCTGTAAAGTAGGAAGTTTGTGCATCTGCTTTATACAGTTGTTGGGAAGCCTCCATAAGATGAAGAAATTGTTACTAATTATAGAGCCTGGTATATAGTAGATACCTGCTGTTATTACTATCACTGTTATTAGTAGTTTAAAACAGAGAGCCTTCAATGCTTATGCCCACAAACTTGTGGAAATATTACCCATAACAAGGGGACCCTATAACTGAACTATAACAAGGAGAATATTTTAGATGTGCTTCCATTTTCACCATTTAAGAGGTTTCTTATTTTTAGTCATACCATAATCCCAAGAGCCTCATAAATCATTAGATTTCTATTATAATTTAATCTAATAAATTAGTAATGTTGTATTCCATTGAATTTTAGTTTGGCAGTTTAACTTTCTTGATATTCAAACAGACAACTTAGGAAATGGGTTATAATCCAGAGCTTGGAATCAGTTTATGTTTCCCTCATTTTCAGTCTCTCTGTTGCAGCCTTATCATGCAAAGAGATTTGAATTCATTTGAGAAAGGCAGTTGAACTATGTGACTGGAAGATCTTTGAACATAACTCAGGAACACAGCCACAAAACACAGGGTTTCCAACTCTAAATCAAGGTTACTCATGGTCAAGGCTGTCCAGCTAAGTCTCAGGGTCGACTTTGCAGTCTGTACTAGTGTGATGCTGGTGTGTGAGCCAGAGGAGCTCTCAAAGAGAACACCAACAGGTTTTATCTGGAATCTTTTTTGGACATACAGAGGAACTGCAGAGTTTTGAAGAGGTCTTGAGGACACTGATCTCTGAGAAAGAAACAAGGGCCAAGGAAGACACTGCTCTTTGCTTAATGGAGGCAAGTGGCCTTTCCCAAGTCCTTGCCCTGTTTAGTTTGTGTGTTACTAGAATAAACAAACAAACGAAAAGACTATAAAGAACAGTGCAATCTTGATCCATTAAAGTGGTAATCAGGAAGCTTGAGACTTGGTAACCTGAGAGGGATTTAATAAAAACGAATTAAACAACTTGTTATGGGAAGTATGTTGGGGAAAATTTCTTCTTCAGTGAGCTAAATAATAGGAGACAGACATAAAAGTCAAGGTACTCATCTGCCTGGGACTGTACATCGGGGATATAGACTCAGGACTTTCTCACTGGCAAGATAGAATAGCAAGATATACAAACCATGACTAAAAATAAACACGATTTCTCGACAATGTCAAATAAATGGGATGAGATTCAGGTTTGCTTGGGGACCCCCATGGCCTAGCAAGCTGGCTTTCGGATCAATGACAAATGCTTACAGGTCTTTCGTGCTGCAGAATGGATGACTTCCCAGGCTCATATTCAAAAATACTCCTCGGCTCCGATCGAAATTTCCTGGTGTCCACCTTTCTGTCTGGAGGGTCCCAGTCATGCCTGAAAATGAACAGCAACCCACACTGAAAGCCCTGTGAGGTTCACCATGGTCCATTTCACAATGTTAATTTTACTAGAAATTTACTGGTTTAGTGTGTCTGTGTACATGCGTGAATGCATGTGTGCATGCAGAAGAAAAACTTTTGGAAATCAATGCTTTCGTTCTACCACAGGTTCTAGGGATCGAGCTTAGATCTTCAGGATTAATCAACAAGCAGTTTTCTTGCTGAGCCCTGAGAGATTAAAACAAAACAAAACAACAACAGCAATAAGAACAAAAACCCTCACACAACATCTCTCTGGCTAAGAATGTATGGAATTACTATATATGTTTAACTTTGTATAAATGACTTAGTTTGTCTTTCATTCTACTTTTGCGAGTGTGGCTTTGGCTGCAAAACCTCACAAAAGAGGTTTGCAGACACAAGGTTAGGGACTCATTGCTACCTCT
The DNA here is from genome assembly GCF_008632895.1 of Mastomys coucha. Taxonomy (NCBI): domain Eukaryota; kingdom Metazoa; phylum Chordata; class Mammalia; order Rodentia; family Muridae; genus Mastomys; species Mastomys coucha. The sequence continues at coordinate 186,182,979 of NW_022196905.1, read as the reverse complement.
GGGTCTCTGATGACACGCCTGTCTGAGTTTGAAGTGGCAGAGTGTTCTGTGAATCTTGGTCAGTTTAACCACCTAGTGACCTGGCTTCCTTGATCCAGAGTGACAAGAAATAATGCACATAGCGGGTTTGACCATATTTCTTGTGAATGGCATTGGAATTCATGCATGAGAATTACCACTGCATCACTTGGGCTGACATTTATAGGGCTAAGCAAACTGGAGTGGGAGACCCTCTAGTGTGAGCCTTGTAATACTCTCCCATGGGAATCTGATGTTTTCTTTGTATTGATACCATTGAGAGTCTGTCAAGAGCTCTTTGCAAGTGCACTTTCACAGGAGGACTGAGAACACCAAACTCTACTGGGCAGCCAGAGCCAAATTAGAAAACTTGGAGAAGCAGAAGAATTATTCAATACATATTTATTTATTTTGTTTATATTTGAGAGAAAGGAGCTTTTATCTTTTGAGTTTGGAATTTCTAATTCCATGAAAAAGAATGAAATTGTTTTTCCATGAAATAATAGGCACAGAAGTTCTCTAAGAGAAAAGGAGAAGGAAGTCCTGGGTGTACAGAGAATCAGTGAGCTCCATCCAGCAGAGCCTGCACACCCTTCCCACTTCAGTTTTCCTACCTGTGAGAAACTATGTCCTGCCTGAGCATTATGAAGACAATTCATATAAAAATGTGCAGTTATAAGTATTTCTCAGTTTGAAGACATTTGTAATTCTACACAATTTGTAGAAAGAGGTATTAAGATGAAAATTCCTTGACATGTAGTATTTATTTTTGTTATCTATTACATCATGATCCTATAAATGATTGTCAACTACTCCTAATGATACAATTTTAGTGGTGTTGAGTACACTTTTTATGAGGTGTGTTTGGTGGTTTGCATGAGAACATCTGCTATAGATTCATATGTTTGAATGCCTGGTCTCCAGATAGTGGAACTATTTGGGAAGGATTAGGAGGTGTAGCCTTATTGGAGGAGGTGTATTACTGTTTTGAGGTTTCAAAACCCCATGCCAGGCCCAATGTCTATCTCTCTGCCTGCTGCTTACAGACCAGGATATAAAGCTAAAGCTCTCAGCTACTGCCCCATCATCTTGCCTGTCTTCTTGTCTCTAAAACTGTAAATGGAGCCCTAATTAAATGCTTCCTTTTAAGAGTTGCTTTGGCAGTAAGGGAAAAAGGTCAAGTAACATATAAAGGCAGGCCTACCAGAATTACACCAGATTCTCACCAGAGACTATGAAAGCTAGAAAATCCTGGGCAGATGTCATACAGACCCTACAAGAACACAAATGCCAGCCCAGGTTACTATACCCAGCAAAACTCTCAATTACCATAGATGGAGAAAAGAAGATATTCCATGACAAAACCAAATTTATACAATATCTTTTCACAAATCCAGCCCTACAAAGGATAATGGATGGGAAACATCAACATAAGGAGCAAAACTACACCCTAGAAGAAGCAAGAAAGTAATCTTTCAATAAACCCACACAAACCTAATTCCACCTCTTACAACAAAAACAACAGGAATTTGTTACCTGTTGACAATTACCTTTTCTAATATCTTAATATGAAAATTAATATTACCAACATATCCTAATCGATTGAAATCCAAAAATGTGAGGAATTAGAAATTTGTTGATTGTCATCCAATGGTCTCTCTAATTTAGTAATTGAAGAAATAGTTCCAATATTGACAATCTATATATACTTTCAGCTTGTTTGTGACAGTGTCTTGCTGTGTACAACATAAGGGTCTTGAAATCTTGCTTCTCCTGTCTTAGCCTTTTTATTAGTAGTATTGTTTATTTCATGTTTTTATACTATGCTATGGTTTTCAGAACAGCTTATATATTACAAAAGTATTTATACACCCAAGGGAGACATAGACAATTAATTTGGGAGGTGGCTTATAGGAAGAGAACAACAAAGAGTGAGACTAAATGTTTTGCTTGAGTTTGTAACTCTTGTATCAAGTTTGAAGAAGAGGACTTTATAAGTTACTCTTTCTCTGAGATGAATGCTTTTCCAAATTATCACAGCTAATGAAACAAATTCTTACCCACACCTAATGTCTGTGCCACCCTCTAAGCAGAACCATTGTTCATTGAAATAGTTGGTGAATGACTTTATGGATGGACCAACTTAATACACATACCATTTCTTAAATGAATGTAACCTGTTCTCTGTGGGCTGAGAATAAAGTCACTCACTCAAGTCAAATAGTTTTGACCATAGCAGGAAATCTGTATCCAAAAATCATGCCTACAATTCATTCCTCGGCGCAGCAGAATGGTCAGCTCTCAGCTTAGCTATGATGGAGGTAAAATCCTTTGGTGATGTGAGGTTCATTGAAGTACAGCCTTATTACAATGAAATCCAATGTCTAAAAATTGTTCTTATTTTGGGCTTGTACCACAGTAAGAGTCAAGATTTTAAGCTCTACTAAATACAAAACAAACAAACAAACAAACAAACAAAAATACTTTATATATTTATGTTCATTTAGGAAAATACTAGTAGTGATGTATTATTTTGAAATATACAGTTAATATGTTTGGAGTTATTTAAAATTTATATTGAGAAAAATGTATGTTTTTTCAGTATTGCTGTAGACAAGCATCTACATAAGACTGTTATATTGATTGTTGTTTTATATCAAACAACTTTTATAATACTCATTTTTGTTATTATAATATTTAATAAATGTTAAGGAATATGACAAAAAAGACGTTGTAGGTATTGAAGGGGGACTCTGGAAGGAGTTGGGGTACAAAAAGGAAACAAGAATGTGATTTAACTCTATTTACTTAAAATATGTTTTTAAACGTTAACAAATTCTGATAAATTGAAATCATGTAACTTTTCTCATCATAATGCAATAAAAGTTAAAAAAAAAAAAAGAGTTGCTTTGGGTCGGGCAGTGGTGGCGCACACCCAGAACCTGGGAAGCAGAGGCAGGTAGATTTCTGAGTTCGAGGCCAGCCTGGTCTACAGAGTGAGTTCTAGGACAGCCAGGGCTACACAAAGAAACCCTGTCTTGAAAAACCAAAAAAAAAAAAGTTGCTTTGGTAAAGTTATTTCTTCATAATAACAGAACAGTAACTAAGGCCGTATATGATAGAAAATACTTAAAAACCAGTAATAATAAACAACCTTTCCATTACTATTTATTAATTACCAGTAGAGAGAGAATAAGCTTTGGACTTAGGAGAAACCAAGGTTGAATACTGGCTTAGATTCTCTATTCATACAAATAGAGCAAGTTATTGTAATTTTCTTTTTTCTTTTCTTTCTTTCTTTATTTTTATTTTTTATTTTTTTGTTTTTTTGAGACAGGGTTTCTCTGTATAACCCTGGCTGTCCTGGAACTCACTTTGTAGACCAGGCTGGCCTCAAACTCAGAAATACACCTGCCTCTGCCTCCCAACTGCTGGGATTAAAGGCGTGCACCACCACTGCCTGGCTATTGTAATTTTCTAACCCAATTTTTCCTCTATAATATAGAACATGTCCCACTGGGTTGTTACCAGAATAAAACAATGTAACACAATGAAAGTGCTTAGCCCCATGCTTGCTTCATAATCAGCTTTCAGTAAAGATCACCAATAACAAGAAATATTGGCCACAGTCCTGCTAAAATAACACAATTGAAATGTGTTCATAAAAATTTTACTTGAGTGTGAATAGCTTACTTAAAAATATTTCAGTGGAGAAATGAAAATGAGAATCAGCTAAAATAACAGGCGAAAATGAGTCACAGAACTTGCTAAATAATGCCTTATTTATAATTTACAAATTTTTTCCCTTGGTTTCTAAAAGGCATCTTAAAATATTTGAACTTTCAAACCTGTGAAAACAAAATATTAATTGCTTAGTCTCTTTCTAATGTGAGGCAGCAGAGGGGGTCTGTGCCAATTGTTTCCAATTACTTTATTTTTATATGCATTTGTTTTGAGACAGAATGTTTCTGTGTAGCCAGTTCTGGCTTGGAAGTTACTATGTAACTCAGTGGCTTAGAACTCATGCCCCATCTTTATGAAGACTGAGATTACACAGTGGTATGCCATACTCTAGACCTCCTCAGCTTAGGAATTGGACCCAGAGTCTGTGGAGTGTATGGAGCAAGCCATTACCTCATATCCAAGGCCTATGGGCATAATCTAGTAAGGTATTGTATATGTGTGTGCACATGCATGTGTGTATAGGTATATATGTGTGTACTTATTTTGTTGTCATTTGTAGTACTCCAATAAATGTTCTACTTTAAACTACATCTACAATAAACTACATCTGTGGCCTCTGTTTCTTATATGAGCTTACTAAATAAAAAACAAAGGTTATGTCCCTGATCAAGCTTAATTTAGAGCGTTATGCTAGCATTACCCAGACTTCTCTGAAAGTATTCAGTATAATCTCTGTAGTAATGCTCAATATAGACGGATACGTCCATGCATAAATTCACTCCACAATGCTGGACTGATTCTTCACTGAGTACCATTATGGCTTATTTTTTATCCTAAGAGAAGCCATCTTTGGGGAAGGAGACTTACTTTAGTGTTGAAGACTGATCTCTTGGTCGTGGTGGAATGTGTGGGGGCGGCACTGGGGAGGGCGTTTCCTTAAAAGCATCCGTGCCATTGTCTGAGTGGCTTTTGGAAAGAGGTCTGTAGGTCTGGGTCTTTGCGGCAGGGTGTGACTGAGCACTGTAGGGTGAGTTGTACAGACCTACCATAACAAAGAAAACCAGAAAAACAGGCAAATAACTTAAAAAGTGCATTTAGTGGTTGGGCTCTTCAAAATCACCAATGATTTTGCAAAAATTATCAATAAACATATTTTAATGTACACATTAGGTGGAACATTGTTCATTAACTTATCAACATTAATTTATGAATGATTGTTTGTTAATTAGGCATCAATTTGTCTTGTACATAAGTATTGATTATAGTTAGTAGTCAGTCATTGCAGAATTAATGAGAATTCAGACTTTAGTAAAAATAGACTTACAGGCACTCAGCAAGGTTTGCTCTCAATTACAGAAACTAACACTTTAGGTAAACTTACAGAGGAAGATTAAAATGGCAGCTAATATGTCATAATACTGACATATGGCCATTGATATGTTAATTGCAACCCAACAAATATTGAACATGCTTATATGTATGAGGTGCTGTTCTCATATGGGAGATGGGAGTGTGAACCCTGCTCAACAAACTGCTACAAAAAGGTGAGTCATTGGAAAGAGCTGGTGACAGTTAATATAGTCCAAGGGAGGAAGACATCATAAGAATTAGAGAATGTTAGAAGACGATGGATAGAGGAAGATGGCAGGAAAACTATGCAAGACACAAAAGCCATGAGTTAGTAGAAGGAAGAGAGGGGTTATATGTGTTTTGTTGATGGACTGAAGGATAAAGCTCCCCAGACTTTATAGGGTAACATAACTGAGCTTCAGCTTATTCATTAAGGGAGACACACTGATTGCAATATTTGAAAAGATATAAAAATTCTTAGTTTCTCATTGTCTCAATCTTGGGCTAAGTCTATCTGTGCGGGATGGCTTCGCCATGCACGTGTGTTCCCGTGAGACCATAACATTGGACAACACCTGCTTGTTCCTAAGTGTTTCTTAAGTTCCACAGACTTCAGCTTGGGAGGTAACTCAACGAGGTGAGCTTGATGGACGAGAGCCAGGAAGGGAGTGTTTACTTTTTGGACTTCCTGAAATAATATGGGGATATAGAGTCTAACACAGAGATCGAGAGCTTGATGTTTATTTATTTATTTTTTACCTCCTCCCCCCC
>NW_022196905.1:186174222-186177146 GCF_008632895.1 Mastomys coucha | reverse complement strand
CCCCCCATTTATCTTTGGAGTTGAGCAACAAAATCACCCAAAGGTCTGGTTGCTGGTCGGCAGGTTTTAGAAAGGAGAAGAGTCTCATGGAAATTTCTGTTAGGGTAGCAAAGAGGACCCTAAATGAGGGCACAACCCTGAGCCTGTGGCTAAGGCTGGATAGAATCTCCTGAAAAACTGATGGGAAGGGGGCATTTTTAGGGGTCTGGCACTGCTCCATGAAGACCACTCCACGAGAAACCATTACATTCAAATCCAAATGGGAATGGCAGAGCTGAAGTCCTTCCATTGTAAGCAACTGGCAACTGTGAGTCAGAAAAGTGGCCCAGCCAAGAGGGAGGTTTTCAAGTCTTTCAATGAATGGCTCTCTTTTGCAGCAAGAGCCTGGGCATGATCGTAAAACACTTGGATTTACTTGGTTTGCGAGAATAATATCTGAGAGGTCTTATGTAACCATAATCACTCTTTCTGCTGATAAAAAAGATCTGTATTTTGTTATGTAACCCAGGTCCTAGTCTGTTCTTTCTCCCTGACCCTTCACAGTGTGGCTAAACATTCCTGAAGTTGAGATTAACCAACAGCGGAGAATGAATGATGCAGAAGGGTATTAGTTCCCACTTCCAGGAGAAAAGATCAATCTTTTGTTAGGCATGCTCTGGGTAAAGGAGTAGGGAATTCTCCTCTCATCACAAGACCAGACAACATGGGGTCTGAGTGGCAAGACAAAGGACAGAGGCTCTTCCCAACAGTGGAGTGTGACCCATCATCGCAAGCAAGCGAGGGAAAGCCATCCTACCTGCGTTGTATGTGTAAGGAGTATTATACATGTCTGTGTCCTCATCTAGAAAATGAAACATAAACATGGTAATCCAGATACTGCTGCCTTGTTGCCAAGACAGCAGAAGATCCAAGAAATGACAGAAACACACTAGCAAAAGAAAAAGAAAAAGAAAAAGAAGAAGAAGAAAAGAAAAAGCATTTTTTTCCTAGCACATAAATAACAACACTTTGTATTTCCAAATATTATGCTCTCTGGGCAGAGCGATCTTGTCTATAAAGTAATGTACCTTGCTACTCTTGTCACTCATGCAAAACTTGTCTCTTGTCCTCATATCCCCAGGCATCTCCTTGTGTCCTCTGCATCATAATTTTTTATTAAGTGCTTTTAAGGTAACTTGTCAACTGTACTGAGTGGGATCAGGCGAAGCCTGACCCACCTACACTCACTCGTGTGATAAGAAGCAGACATGGGCAGAGGGGATCAGCATCTGGTGTAGAAATGGATAATATTCGAGTGTAGATGAGAGCTAAGCCTAGGACACCTGGAAAGCTCCAAGGACATCTCTTAGGAGGCTTCTTGACAGCTTGTGGATAAGGCAGAAGCACAGATCTGTGAGGTAGGTGGGATGGAGTAAGAACAGGGGAGAAAGGAAGGGGCACTAAGTGCGCCGGGGTCTTGTAGTTTTGTGTTTAGAAAGTCTATACAAAGGTTGAGCATATGCCCTTCAATCCATAAGGACTTGATAACAAACAAACCACAGAAGAACATACATACCCGGTTTGTGTACCATGTGGATTTGCTTAAACATTGTCTTGTACCAGTCCTTCGGCCGGTCGACGGTCTGTTAAAGAGAGCATCCGAGAATTATAAAAACGTTCTGTTAGGTTTAGGCAAAGGGCTACTGCAGCTGTGCCCATCTGCTGCAGCCTCTCTCTCTCTCTCTCTCTCTCTCTCTCTCTCTCTCTCTCTCTCTCTCTCTCTCTCTCTCTCTCTCTATCTCTCCACCTTCACAGTTGCTATAAAATAAGTGGCGGACATCTTTCTGTGACTGTGAGTCTATAATTCTCTCTGCCCCCAAAGTAGCATACCTAAGTAACCAGGGGCTTTAGGTAGCACGTTCTAAATGAAGGACACAGATTACCAAAGGTTCAAATCTTTCCCACTTCCCCAGCTGTAGAGTAATGGGAGACACCCTGACTGCTGATGGAGTTCTCATCAGCTGCATGGCATGGGATGGCCTTTTCTCCGGGAAACCTTTCTGAGGGGCCTTAACCTTGTGGGTATGACGTGTCTTTGGAACCTCTTCTATGCTGATGTCTATGTATGGTGGTAGAACTCTTCTAGTAAAACTCAAGTGAACAATCCTGGACAATGTCTTCCTTGCTAATACTGAATATTTCTTTTTTTTTTTTATTTTGTTTTTTTTCTCTTTTCCTTCATTTTTTAATTTTTTTATTAGATAGTTTCTTTGTTTACATGTCATATGATTTCTCCTTTCCCAGTTTCCCCTCCAAAAAAATTAAAAAAAAAAAAAAAGAACAAACCCCTGTTGCCTCCCTCCTCCCGCTGCATGCCACTGCCTCTCCCACTTCCTGGCTCTGGCATTCCCCTACACTGGGGCACAGAACCTTCACAGGGCCAAAGGCCTCTCCTTCCATGGATGCTCAACTTTGCAATCCTCTACTATACACATGCTGCCAGAACAATCAGTCCCACCATGTATAGTCCTTGGTTGGTGGTTGAGTCCCTGGGAGCTCTAAGGGTACTAGTTACTAACCGCAGATTTTCACTCCTGCTATGACTTGATGCCAGTTTCAGCAACTTACCCCATTACTTGTACAGTTTGTGAGAAGAGTATCTCATATTTACTGAATTGAAACATGCTGTCTGACAGTTTTATTTATTCAAATCAGCAGTGCTTAGTACCAGCTAGTATTTGATTAAAATTAGCTCGTGATGATGATGATGATTAAGTGTATGTGTCTGAAGCAGGGCTTTGCCATGTGTTTTGATCTAGTCTTTAACTCATGATCCGTCTACCTAGTCTCTCATGTGCTGGATTTACAGGGATTTACCACTAGTCCAGCTTATTAGGGTGTGACAGAGAGAGAGAGAGAGAGAGAGAGAGAAAGAGAGAGAGAGA
>NW_022196905.1:186123965-186174194 GCF_008632895.1 Mastomys coucha | reverse complement strand
AGAGAGAGAGAGAGAGAGAGAGAGAGAGAGAGAGAGAGAGGTGGTGATGATCTCAGGTGTTGTTCCTCTAAAGAGATGCTGTTTTTTGATGGGGTCTTTCTCTGGGATCGGACTTTACCAATGAGGCTAGGCAGCGCGGGCCCCCAGGAATTCCTCTGCTTCCAGTTCTGCCTCCAGTTCTGGGATTACAGGTGCATGACACGATGCCTGGCCTTTTATGTGAGTTCTATGCATGGAACTCAGGTCCTCATTCATGTTTGCCCAGCAAGCATTTAACAGATTCACTTCTTTATCCTTATTGTTATTCTTAAATATTGAGTGTTCTATGAGGACATTGAAAAATTGAACTAGGGGATATTTTTTGACCCAAGGGATGGATATTCTGATCAGCTTCAATAAAGACAAAATTAACATTTACTGTTCTAAGTGACTAAAATACTGAATGTATCAGACAATGCCAAGTCATAGAGAATATATTAAAGTGCAGCTAGGCCTTCAAAACTTCTTTAATAAGACATTGGTGTGCATACAGCTTTCACCTTGTTAAGTTATAAACTCTCTGATAATAGCCATTCCTCACATGTGCCAGGGTTCACATATTTCAGAAACAGCAGGTTATAGAACAAATAGAAAATTAATGTTCAATCATTAAACAACATTCAGATCTTTGAACCTTTAGTTACCATTTAATTCTTTCTAGAAATAGGAATTTGAGAAAGCCATGAATCTATTTTTTGGGGGGGGTGCAGGTGTGGAGGCATATACATGTGTATATAGGTATGTATGCCACATGAACATGCAGAAATAGAAACCAGAGGTAGATACCAGGTAGCCTCCTCCTTTACTCGCCGCCTTATTCTCTTACAGAAGGGCTCAGGATAGTCCTTCACTATAACAAATCCCAAAATATAAAACCAGTGGGGGAATTCCAACATCTGTGGAGTGAAATATTTAGCGAATCTAGCTTATTGGAAGTGATTCTATGTTATAGTCTGTGAAAACACACATTCTTTTTTTTGAACTGCAGTGCAGCAATTTGCTCGGCAAGATCTTCATCTCAATTATATCAGAGCTAGTTGGGCCAGAAGTTAACCGTTCTGTGTACAGGAAATGGAAAGTGTCAGATTCTCCAAGGTCATTGTCCTTATACTTGTGAGAGCAGAAACTGTTCAGGATTTTATATTCTGATTTTTCTTTTGTATGTGTGGTCATTGCATTTTTTTTCTCTCAGAAACTGTTAGGCAGTATTTAAATTTATTTTGACTTCTGAAAGTAGACAGTTCTGACAGTTACCAGAGAACATCAGCTCTGTTGAGAGTCACATATGCACTGTAGGCTTTTTCTACAATAGGAGCTTGATAGCATCAGTAATCAAATAATGGGCAGATTATGGAGACTGATGTCAGGGGTGGGGAGCAATCCAGCAAAGAAGCAGGCATCTAATGTTTGCTGGTTCAAGCATAGTGTACAAGAACATGGCAGGCTGGTTCCAGTACATCAGTAAGGTGCCTGCCATTTAAGTATTAAAACCCAATTCCTGTACCTGTGTAGAAAGCTAGGCATGGCAGTGGGCTCCTGTAATCCCAGAACTGAGGAGGCAGAGGCAGCCCTGGGTTTTGTGACAAAGCCCAGACAACAATTGAGGAGGACACCCAGTTTCAACTTCTAGCCTCTCTATGCATACCACCCACACATGTGTACATGTCCACATACATGCACACATACAAACACACACACACACACACACAAAATACTTGAACACATATCTTTAGGAGACATTTCTTTTTCTAAAAGCCAGGTTTCTCTTTCATTAAGCTTCATTTCTTTTATACTTTTATGCTATTAGAGCAACAACAGCAGCAAAGCAACATACAACTGCATATAAACATAGTTTTTCACTGTACCTGGACTCAGCCAATGGGGACAAGGATGCCGAGTAAGGAAATACATCGCTGTATATGGCAATGCATTGTGACAGACAGCACTGTTGTCTACACTCGCCAGAGGGCCTATATCAGGCAGGATCTCACATTTTCACCATTGACTAGCTTTATATGGTGAGCACAAAGAAGCCAGGAAGTGCCCAGCCAGCTGGCAGAGACACTATGAAGCTGGTAAAGCCAAGATATGCAGACGCAGTGTCTCTTTCTAGAAGAAGTGCTGTGAACACCTTTGTCCCTTTCGGCAATGCCATTTTGGAGCATGTTATGTCTCACATTGAGATTATGAATGCAGAAGTCCCCATCTGGGAAATTTACTTTCAGATGTGTCCTCCAAAAGCATTTTGTGTGGACTATCTAACCTCTGGGACTCTACCACACAGCTGTCATTTGTGGCCTTATTGGAAGGGACTCCAACTTTCATCTTCTTCTAGTTATGAAACATCAGCACTATACATTTATTTAACATGCAGACACTTAAAAAAAAACCCAGATTTGTTTTCTCCACATACGGCAGTAACAATCCTATTCTACTTCCCCTGCTAGCTCTGAAATAGTTAAACAAGCATTATATTTGAATCAGAAAAAAAAGAAATCTTGCACATCACTTAACTAGCCAGGCTTTTTTCCCCAGTCTCATGGGCTCTGTGCCCTAGAGAATTTTTGTTGCTGTTTTTAAGACTATGGCAGGAAAAGGCTGACAGACATCCCAGGTCACAGGAGAAGGGATACCCTGAAAAGCTGTCTCCTTCCATCATGAGAACTCAAAAGTAGGGGGCGTTCAGTGCTTGTTTTCAGCAGTCCCTGGACCACTTTACCAGATCCAGTTACCATGGTATTCATTAGTTATCTGAGAGGATTCCCTGACATGGCTCAGTGAGACAGTCCTGCTTTTAATGTACACACTGGGCAGGAAGCGGAGGCAACCTGAGTCTGATAGTCCTTACTTTCTACACGAATAAGGGAAGAAAATAACCCTAGACATTCTTGGTCCAAGGATGGCAGGCATTTATAAATACATCCTTGGATGTGTGATTCGTAAGGCTACAAGAGTAGTAAACACGAACGGGATTCCTCCTGTCTTTGCACAACTTTAAAGGTCTGAGCAAGTTATACAGAAAAGAGAGAGAGGGAGAGGGCTCCTTATAAGGAACTTCTGCAGTGGCTAATAATTCACCTTCAGTTTTCAATAAGGGAAATTATCATCACACTCTTAGAGGATGTATGTGGTTGCTTATCATTTGGGATGCTTTTCATTTGGTAGCAGGTAATATAAATTTAACATTACTTTTATTAATTACTTTATCAATCACCTCCAACATCTTGGATTTTTCCTTAAAAATAGAACAAAGCAACAATTTTCGAGTAAAACATTACAGATTAAAAAAAAAATCTATATGTTAGAAAGAACGGGTCACCGCAGAAGCAGGTGGATTTCTGAATTTGAGGCCAGCCTGGTCTACAAAGTGAGTTCCAGGACAGCCAGGGCTACTCAGAGAAACCTTGTCTCGAAAAACCAAAAAAAAAAAAAAAAACAAAAAAAAAAAAAAAAAAAAAAAAAAAAAAAAAAGAAAGAACGGGTCACATGAATGTACTTATTTTTACATATCCTTTACTAACTTCAAAAACTCACAGATTTAAGATAGAATCTTTTCAGACTGTAACTGCACAGAAAGCAGTGGTCTCTTAGGCTATGTGTATACTGTGTCTCAAGGGCTAACAGGCAAAATCCATGACACAATTCCTGTCTGAGTCACTATGCCTTCATTATCATGGGAAAATTCAAATTTAGCCATTTCAAGTTAGGAATTCTGAAGGGAAAACAAATGTCAAAACACTGTCATTAGAAACATACAACTGTCATAAAACGGAGCATATTAGTCACAAGCCCTGGGACTTTTCTGTCACTTAAATATGATCATCCCGATTCCAACACAAAAATTTTGAGCTTTATAATTAGTTACATTGAGCATTCTTAACAATCTGAGAAGTCTAAATCCCAAGTACATGCTATATGGATATACTTTTTTTGGCCTCAACCACAACATCAATGCCAAGAATAATCATTTCTAAACTCGTGTCTGTATATAAAACATGATGACTGCAAACTCAAAGACAGAAGGAAACCCTCATACTTCTTCAACTTCTTCACTACCCTGCCTGTTGTTTTTTTAGGTTTCTCACTGTCTCTGGTCCCCTGCGTTTCCATTCAGGAAAACCTGCTCTTGGCAGCACCTCAGCCCTTTATGTGGGTGCAGAGGCAACCTCTTTGCAGTTGGAGTGCTCCTCTTAATCCCCGCCCCCACTTCACCTGCAGAGAAGCTGTGGCTCTCATCCTGGCTTCCCGGGCTTCCTTCTCTGCTAGCACAGACCTCCTGTTGCAGTGGACGCGGTCAGCACACAGCTGCCTGCCTAGGCTCTGCTGCTGTGAGCAGCGTTGCCAGAAAGGGCTGCCCCAGAAAGGGCTGCCCTGGTGGCAGCACACTGAGTAACGCTTTGGCAGGGTTTAAAGACTAAAAAAAAAAAAAATGCCCTCAACACTTTCCACTTTCACTTATCATACAGAGAGCTCTCAGCAGGCTCAGCTGGGAGGGATACACAAATATTCCATTTCTCTCTCTCTCTCTCTCTCTCTCTCTCTCTCTCTCTCTCTCTCTCTCTCTCTCTCTTTCTCTCTCTCTCTCTCACACACACACACACACACAGAGCTTTTCCTTCCCATGATATTATCTCCCTTCACTCCAATCATCTTGCCTCCCAAGTCCCAATTCACAGTTTCCCATCCCCTGGTGTTAACTCACATCCATTTCAAGAAACAAATCACTTGTCTTTTTACAGTGCATGTGGGAATTGCGGGCTGTGAAAGGAGTAACTCCCCCACCCCCTTTCGTTCTCTCTCTAGGCTTCACCTCGCTTTGATAGAAAGTTAAGAACCAAGTGTTATTCTTTAACAAACCCTACCATTTTTCATGGTTTTAAATTCAAATGGAAAAAACAGACTGAGGTTATCATCACCAGCCAGTTTTCTCCCTCTGCCACACAGCGTGGTATTCATGGCAGCTCCGATGGCTCAGAGGACAATCTTTACGCTATAAGACCCTAGGAATGCACAGAGCTATGCACAATCCATCCTTTGTGGAGCTCGTGCACAGACCCCAGGGAGACACATGTGCTGGCATGCGTGGCTTACCGTCCTAATGGCTGTGGGGATTCCAGACTCATCCACAGGGCCGATCCCTGGGTAGTGCGGGGCTTTGATGACTGTAACCCTCTTCTCCTCCTCCGAGGATCTATAGAGCGGGATGGAGCTTCCCATCGTGCCATCCAGAGACTGGGCATGCTGGGAATATGTCTCTGCAGAATCTGAGTGGAAAATACAGTGACACGGAACACATTGGATACATGGAGTATAATTAATGGTGCCTCTTGTCCATTGATTGACAAGCAGCATAGAATCCCCTTTCTACCTCTGCGCCTTTCCCTGTATTTACTCTGTCTTATTCAGTACCGGATATTACACATATGTATGGGACAACAAGGACCTCGGTGTCTTATAAAGAAGGACAAGAGGAAGAATATTTGATGAATGACATGTGAAATCTTGGGAGGGACAGGATGAGGTGGACAGCAGAAGCTGAAAGAAGCCTGGCAAAGCTTACTCAGGTCACAACTCATAATGATCCTTATGAGGCTGATGGCCTCTATTGTGAGAAAGTAGTAAGATGTGTTTTAGAGAAGTCATAGGATTATTGATCCAAAGATACAGTTCCGTAAAAATAAAATGAAATTAAAAGTCAATTGAAAATTATGTTTAGAACTAGACACACACTGAAAAGTGAAGGTTTCTAGGTAAATAAGTGATTTTTCAGTAATTATGTTTTATTGACTTTTATTTACTTTTATTGACCTTTTAATTTAATTTAATTATTGGTTTTATGGCAAGATGCCCATGCGATGGCTTTTTATCCTCTAAAACTGATGACTGTCATAAGGATTAAAGTTACATGAGACTTATCAAATTTCCATCCTCATGTTAAGGCTCTGAATCTTTAGAATACTTTCAGAGGTAACAGAGAACTTATGTGTACACTACCTGTTCTGCTTATTGTGAGTTAAAAATAATAGTTTCAGGAAATCGACATTATTGTCATTCTTATCAAACAACAGTGACATGACTTTCTGCTGTTTTGAAGACAGTATGATCTGTTTTAGCGAAGTCTGCCACTCAGTTGCTTTCTATGGAAGCTGAAAAAAATGTTTCAGGATAGCATTTGCTGATTATATTCATATATATGTGTTTGTTTCATTTTCATACACATATATATGATTTACAACTAATATTTATATCATGTATAGATAGTATAATGAATTTTTATATTATATACATATGTATTTTTATGATGATGTCGTGTAGAACAACATAAATAAACATTTAAGAATTTGACTCATTTCGCATTAGTCTCTCTTGAGGCCAGTATCCAGTATATTGCTCTATTGGCTGTAATTAAGTCCACTTTAAATTTAGTTAACAGCAAAAAAGCATCTTAAAGTATTTTTGAATGGAATGGATGAATCTACGAATGGAACTGTTTCCTGTGTCATTGTGTATACAGATCCCATCTTCCCAGCCCCTCTGAGTGAAGTCACAGTGTTATTTTGCCCTGATTGGCCTTTTAATTCTTCACCAGCCTCGACAGGATAGCCACAATGCTAGGATTTTTATCAGCAGCCAGTGTTTTCTGAGCATGTAGGAGGTGCCACAGTCCTAGCATAAAAGAGAGTATCAAGCCCCCTCCCCACGTATAGTTCATGTGACTGTACAAACTCACAGCTTGTGCAATGAAAGCTAGTTCTTTTTATACTTCTCTTATATGGCCCATAAATTGTTATATTTGCAATCTTTTGTCTTAAAGTTCACCTAGGGCAGAAAAGACTTGCAAATTCTGCTCCCCTCCCATCACTGCCTTAGCCAATTGGAACTTATTCAATGTTTATACAGGAAATTTCTTTCCATGTTAAACAGTTTATGTGTAAAATCTACTCACTAGTTAGGTCTGAAGTCAAGGGCTGTCTGTACTTGAGTATATTTTTTTATTTGGTAGAATAGGGAAAACCGTTCACTAAGACAGGCTCTGGGGTAAAGAGTCCCACTTACTGATTATTTAGGAAAATGTTATGGCTGAAATGACTTAGAAAGTCTCATTTTCATGTATAATAACACATAATTCCATTACAAAATGTTGAAATAGTGGAGTGTGTTATAAAACTGAACTGTGGACTGGCTGTCAAAGAGAGAAATTTGGCACAAACAAGCTCTTCTTTCTTACACTCTAAAAGGAGATCATTACAAGCTTCACAAATGGCTCCCAGGAGTAGCGTTAGAAAAGGCACGAGTATATTTAGACTCTTCTTTAATGAGTCCCATGACTATGTTTAAAACCATACAGAGGTTTTGTTGACCATGGAAGCTGAGTTCTACCATGAGTGGGCTTGAAATCGGCATAAAGCATTCTTTAGTAAACTTGGGTATCACGCTCTTTCCATTAAGGCATCAGTGTGGGAGGAGCGAAGGGGGCCTGCTATCAATGAAAGAATGGGGTAGAGCTCTGGGCTCTAGATTTCTCTCTCTGTTGCTGACCCGCAGTAGCTGTAAGATGGGGCCTCTCTCTGTTGCTGACCTGTAGTGGCTGTAAGATGGGGTCTCTCTCTCTGTTGCTGACCCGCAGTGGCTGTAAGATGGGGTCTCTCTCTCTGCTGCTGACCCGCAGTGGCTGTAAGATGGGGCCCCTCTCTGTTGCTGATCTGCAGTGGCTGTAAGATGGAGCCTCTCTCTCTGTTGCTGACCCGCAGTGGCTGTAAGATGGGGCCTCTCTTTTGGGAGGTTCAGGTATGGATGCTTTCCTTAGCGTCCTCTGCTTTGTTGTCCTGAAAACTCTCTTAAGTTCTCAACATCATGGAAGCCTTCTCAATGGTTCATTTTGGAATTTTTACATTGAAGTTTTAGTAACTACAGAATTACTTGTTACATTACCTTTAAGCTATGCAAATATATTTGGCTACATAAGAATGTTTCTCTCTTTATGAACCACAGGACTTTCCCAGGAGGCTCTAAAGAGTTCACAAGGTAGACAATATCATATGCTTAAAGTTTTGAAACAAATTTTCATATTTCTACTGTTTATGTAACTTAAAAACATGTTCAAAATTACTTACTGGTTAGGCCTAAAGTCAGGGACTATTTATACTTGAGCATTTATAGTTTTTAATTGGTAGAATGGGATGAGCTGTGTTTACTAAGACAGGCAGTGAGCAAAAGAGTCACATTTAATGATTATTTAGGAAATAACTATTACTATTGGAGGGAGACTGTAACTTAAACATTTTAAATTAGATTTATGTGTTTGTTTTATATAAGAGTGCTTTGCTTGTGTGTATGTAATATATCTACATGGATGCTTAGTGCCCTTATAGGTCAGAAGAGGCTATCAGATCCCTTGGAACTGGAGTCACAGATGGGTGTGGACCAGCATTTGGGAGTTGGGAGTTGAGCCTGAGTCTTCTGGAAGAGCAACAGTGATCTTACCCTCTGAACCATCTCCCCAGCACCAAGGGCTACGGCTTTGGTAAGCTGTGGAATCTTCACTGAAGGCAGTACTTGAGTTCCTTTCATTTGCTTCCCAGTACCTTAGTGATGACAGACTGCCTTCAAAGATCAGTTTGACTAGTTTCTGACTGTGATCCAGGATTTTAGGATTTCCCTGTGCTAGTATAGCCTGTCACCTTGTTACACTATTTTAATTGCAAAACATTTTCTCCATAGGCGTAACGAAAGAGTATTCTGGAAGGAAAGTTTTTCCACACAAGAAGAAGCCTCCTCAATAGAAAAGTGCTACATTAATGTTTTCTGGGTCTCATAAGCGCCCCTTGGTATCATCATGTTCTTTCTACTCCATCATTTATATATCACCTAGGCTTCTCCAGGCGCAGCTATGGATGGAATCATCACCTCCAAATGGCAAGGGCCCTCTTTTCTACCATACTGACCCTTCTGTTCTAATTCTTCCCAAGCTAGGGCCACCAGAGGATTGTCAGGCAGTCCCGTGTCACCTTACATTTTTCTCTTGAGAGATATTGCTGCCACATTAAAGTTGTCGTGGAAACCATGAGTGCAGTGCTTACCAAGCGACCTGCCATGCTGCATGATGATGCTGGAGTTCAGCGAGGCTGGGAGGGAGTATGCAGAAGGGGAGAACGGCCTCTGATAGTAACTCACTGGGCTCACAGCACCACCAGAGTTGCCATTGATTGTGATCTGGCTCTGAGAAAAGCAGAGAGGACTTGTTATATCACATGCTTTCCCGTGAACACCACTCCTTTATATGATGACAAGAGTTTCCAACTGTAGGACAGTAATCAACTACAGGGCCTTTATTTACTTTGAAGACTGGTGTCAGAGGGACCAATGACCCCTCCCACCCCGTTTTCTCTGTTCTTTCCATTATTTCTCATCCTTTATATTATCATAGGGCATGGGAAGTGGTTAGGGAAACGAGAGCAGCTAGCCAGTGGGCACAACAGAGTGCCAACAGAGGTGCCACCTACGTGGGTCACTGGCAAACAAATGGGCAGGACACCAGAGCTCTCACTGTCTTAAGGAGTCACATCTCTCTCATCCTTCTGCATGGTGGATTTGAAGTGGATGCTCTCTGACAGGAGGAGAGAGGCTGGGTCACAGACTCAGTCCTCTAATGAATCAATGTTTCCAAAACAAGGTGACTGACACAGAAGGCAAGTGTTCGGCTTAATGAGTCAGGAATGGCCTATTTGGGCAGCCACATACCTGGCAAACCATTGTAGAAATGCTAAAACACTGGTTTCTCCCCACTTCAACTTCACTTGGCATTCTCATGTCTTCATACATTGAGCTATTTATTTTACACCTGACTATTTTTCTATTTCTAATGCTACCCGAAGCTTCTTGTTGAGACGGGTGCTCCCTTTGTAGTTGTTAAAACATGCAACTTGGGATTGATGGCCTAGCAGACACTCAGAGGAGGCACGTTGTGACTGAGTTGAATCAGTTTAGTTCATGGAGGTTGAACTCAGGACTGTCTTTGTGCAGCATGACACTGAGCATTATGCGAACTGGATAACACATACAGGTGAGGTAAAACATTAGTAAGAACGTTTAGTTAATACAACACTACAGATACGCACCCATAAACACACATCCGCACTGACAAAGAGACTCACAACTTACAGACTTTTCTACTTCTTTAAATAACAAGCGTCAGCTACACAAATATGAACCACAGCAGATGAGTGTATATGTATCTGATCTAACTTTAAGATCATCGTGTTCTCAAATGATCCAAAAGCAAGCTGATTTACTTAAAAGTCACACCACATGTGTCCTAAAATCAATAATTATTCAATTATAAGAATTGTATTCATTACATATGTCTTTAAGGTATCAGAAAAGTTCCTTTTTTAAAAAAGGACCCTTTGAACTGGCATTTAAGCAAATACAACGCATAGTCAGAGCCTTTATATGACTCTGCTGAACATTAAACAGAAATTTTTGCTCCCTTGTTTAAATCAACTTTGATTTGTTATAATAATGAATGAAAAAGACAGAATAATTTCTATTTAAAAACTAAGGTTTCTAGTATAGGTGAGTATCCCTTATCCAAATGCTTAGGGGCCGAATTATTTCAGACTTCATGCAGATTTGGATGTGGGATATTCATAAATACATATTACATATCTTGGGGATGGACCCCAAATCTAAATATAAAATTAATTTATTTTTATAGACATTTTCTATGCATAATATGAAGATAATTATATAAAACTTTTAAATATTATTTTACAAAAAAATCAGTTTCAGGGCACCTGAGGTCTTTTTTGTTGTTGTTGTTTCATTATGTTTGTTTTTTTAATCCATGTATTTTATGTACATGGGTACTTTGCCTGCATGCATGTCTGCATGCCAGAAGAGGGCATCAGATTCTATTATAGGGCTGCCAAGTGGGTGCTAGGAATTTAATTTAGCTCCTCTGCAAGATCAGCCTGTGCTCTTAACCCCTGAGCCATTTCTGCAGCTGTAGAATTATTATTATTATTATTATTATTATTATTATTATTATTATTATTATTATTGCAATTTGTCACATGAAGTCAGGTGTGGAATATTAAACTTACAATTTCATGTCAATGCTTACAATGTCTCAGTTTTGTAAATTGTTTAGAATTTGGGTATTTTCATTAGGAATATTCAACTTTTTTCTTTTTTCTAACATAGTAGGACATTGGAAGAACCCCTACCGGCTGAGTCCCCGAGGCTAGTGGCTAGTTATCTGTGGTTAGGAATTGACTTATTCTGGTTATTTCCAGAAAAAAATTCCAGCCATTTGATGAACACTAAGTCACCCCAAACAACTGAAACAAGATTTTTTTCCCCTTTCTGTAGTTGTAGAAGTCAAGAAATATGGCTTGTGGCATTTCTCTGTGCATGTAAGTTAAAGTTCTATGTCTTGACAGTGTACAGCAACTATGTGGTACAGATAAATTTTCCTGGTGACAGAACATAGGGTAGCAATTTCAGAGACTCTCTCTGTTTGCTCAAAGCTGTCCATCCTTCAGTGAAAGTCATAGAATCTTTACTATCAGTGACAGAGAATCTGCATGATAAAAATTCGCAGCATTTGAGCTGCAATTCTAGTGGTCACTGATTAGCGGTCACTGAGTGAAGCTACAGATGTATTTCAATGATATCATGCATATGAGAACTATTTATACGTTGCATAAAGGCAAGAAAAATTGTCGACGTAAAAATGTTTTCGTAAACTTTGAAACTGGGATGGCTCAGGAGAGATATTACAAACCAACCTCAGGCTACATTTCTGTAAGATGGACTAAGATTATTTACATCGCTCACTCCTACGTGACAGTAGTGTTCATTGTGGTGGATGCCATCCAAAGAATAGTAAGAACAATTAGTGCTTTGCAGTCAGACTCGCTCCTGGGAGAAAGACGGTACATCAAGTATTAAACCAGGACACAGTGATATGAGTCTTACAGGAGAGGCATCATGTTCCAGGTATTAGCAGTCAGCCAAAATACCTGAAACAGTTTGGGCCTTATAATTTAAGCACAGCAAATGATAGCAGTCCACTTATTTACATTTCTGACAAAGTGCCTTATAAATAAACCAGTTTGTAGCATACGATCCACAGAAAAATAGTTAAGTTCGAAGCGGAGAATTCTAGAGTTACCATAAATCGCACCTAAGTGCAAGAAGGGGCTATCAGTAAAAATTTTAGCACTGAGTGTGTCTGGTGAGGATGATGCCAATAACTTTTGCTAACAGATGGTATTCAGTTGGTGTGCCAATCAACACCTACGCAAATAAAAATGGTCGGCTACAAAACCAGACAGCCAACGAGTGTGGTCCTTACAACATGGTGGAGGCAAAGGAAGGAAGGGTGACTGCACGGATGGCAGCAGGGGTTGCTAAGGTGATGCCATCTGTCACGGCAAATCTCTGACCCCAGGTGGGGGAGGGTGTCTCAGAGCAGTCAGCAGTGTCAGAGTGTCCCAGCTGTAGTTTAACCGGGATGGCTGTGGAGGACTTGCTCTCAGATTGGGAGGAGTGCTCTCTCAGGGAAGAGTCTGGCCTGAGAGAGCTTGTGGCATGGCTGTGCATAAGGCTGTTAGGATATAGGAAAGGATGCTTGTATAAACAAGATGACAGGCCCCGGGCCAAAGGCAGGCGGGGAGATCATCAGGTGGTGGCAGTGGACAGGAGCCACTGCCTGGTGAAAAAGTGGTCTGGTGAAAAGCATTCACAGAGAGGCGTGAAGAAGAGAGGCCTTGCCTGTGTGTCTGTGAGGCATTTACCTCCAATACATTGGCAGGTAAGTGCTGGTGTTCAAGCTAAGGTTGAGGGAAAAGAATAATGAGAAGAGGTATAAGTCATCCAAGTATATAAGAATATCCGTTTTCCACTGTGACAGAAAAGGTGAAGCATTTGGCTTTATGGGCAAACACTCTGAGGAAATACACTCAGATAGATTAGGTGTCAAACACACTGTGTGGGAAAAGCTTGGAAGTGTGAAGAACATGAAGCCAGCGCAGTTTGAATGAAGGCCTTTGCTCCAATAATAATGCAGTGGAAGTTCTCCTCGGAAGTGCTCATGTTTTGTCCTAATGATAGTGCAATGATGTCAAGTTGTCTGTTGCTTATGCAGAATTAGTTTCTCTCTTAAGCAAAACTTTGGAGCCTGCTTCTTTCTATTGCTACCTGACTATCAAAATGGTCCCCCAATATGAACCTATTTTTCCTTCTCTTAATGTTTGAGTTGATCAAGCTATAAACAATTACGTGGAAAAAAGGATTTCTCTTCACTCTCTCCTCACCAGATCTGTTCATTGCTTTTACTATGAGATACAAAAACCACTGAAGTTTTAAATATGCTAGCAGTGTTAGCCATGGTACTGATGTGTGTAAATAAATAGAAACAAAAACCAGCCACTGACCACGATTAGAATGGGTTAGTTAAAGCTACTGTTGGCTTTGAGTCCTAAGAAAGGAGAAAGAAACTGAAGGGGGAAAAAAGGTTTAAGAACTCCAGAGCTGTGTGTAATCCAAGAGTTTGAACACCAGGAATGGACCAACCAAGTAAAGAGGCAAAAGATGCCTGTCAAGAGATTTTGTTGGCGTCTTTACATCTCTGATGTCAGAAGTGACAATGGGCACCTGACCTAATGAATGGACACTCCAAGTGGAAGCATTTTCCTTACCCTGCGTGGCCTGCAGGCAGCTCACAACATGTTGGACAATGTCTATTGGGTGGAGCCCCTTCTAGACAGCTTGGCTGGCTTTTGTAAATTCCAGGTGGCCCCAGCTTGGGTGATTCTTCTAGGCCACTCGGCTTATTTAAGAGTGACTCAGTCGTCTTTACTGCTTTATAATCTTGGTTGGGAGCAAGGAGTGGCTAGTGAAACTGGTTTAGGTACTTCATGAAGCTATTTTGACTGCTTTATGTTCTTTTTTTTTTTTTTTCCAAAGTAACATATTTTTTTTTAAATTGGATATTTTCTTTATTTACATTTCAAATGTTCTCCCCTTTCCTGGTTTCCCCTCTGAAATAACCCCTATTCTCTTCCCCTGCTCACCAACCCACCCTCTCCTGCTTCCTGGCCCTGGCATTCTCCCACACTGGGGCATAGAGCCTTCATAGGACCAATGACTTTCCCCTGCAGGATAAAAAGCCTTACCTCCCTTGGGATATCCTGTTGACTCGCTTGCCTGTATATACTGTCCTAAATATTCTGTTGTTTTACATCTCTTCTACCTTGAGGGGTTTTCCTCCATGATAGAAGGTTTTCATCTTGGAGTAAATGGTCATACCACATCATCTCTTACAGGTATTCCCCAGCAGATAGCATGAACAGAGAACCAAAAACATGTAAAAGAGGGATGGAAGTATTTTCCCATTCTGGATTAGCTTGTAAAAGGAAAACTTCATTTCAAACAAAGATGGTTTTCCCACTACCTGCCATATCACTAAATATTTAGTGATATGGCAGGTAGTGGATCTTTCACTGCAGAAAGATCCATCAAATCGGTTTGTGTTTCCTTGCTTTCAGACTATGTAAAGTGAATGTGTTCAAATATTGCTCAATAGTCACTCATGTTTTATGAGTCTAAGTTTCCATTTACTTTCCTTAGTTATGGAGGGAGGAACTAGAGACACCAGCTTGTCACTGTCTCCTCTTCACTAAGGAAGGGAATCCTTAAGCTGTGACATATACAATGGCTTAAATTATTCCAAATAAGATTGAGCCCCTTGGTTCAAATGAATCCAATCCAGAACTCTGGGAGATCTGATGGTTTCCAAAGGCAAGAGAATCAGTGTTGAGGCTCTAAGGAGGCTGCTGAGTCAGCAGTGGAAAAAAATGATAAGAATGATACAGCAGGAAGGTACCCAGGAGGTTCATATCTAGTGGGTATTCAATAGCAGCAACTGTGGTGTGATTTTACATCTAAGAAGCTGACATATTCTAAGAACACTGCCAAACATAGAGTGTAATATTGATCATGAAAGAAAATCAGAGGCAGGAGAACCTACCAACTGTTGCTATGCAGTGACTTGGGCAAGCTGTCTAAGTTCCTTTGGTCTCGGTTTCCCCATTGGTCAGTTACAAGCATTAACATAACTCATCTTCTGCAGTTTGGGAAGAGTGAGCTATGAAGAAGGAAATATATGCCAGGATGTCTGGTGTGTGGTCACAGCTGTTCAAGGGCATCCCAGTTTGAAAATGACAGTGCTTGGAAGGCATAGTAATGCTTTACATGAAGCCAAGACCAGGGAATGGAAGGAAATGGTTATTTGAAAGTTGTCACAGAAAGGGAGAAGAAAAGGTCGCCTCTTTTGTCCCCTGGGATAAACATGTAGAGTTGAAAGAAGACAGATTATAATTCCATATAGGAAGAACTTCTAGTAATTAGATCTCAGAATTCCTCAAGCACTAAATTGCTGCCTTATAAACTAATGGAACTCCCCATTATGTGTATCCGGGAAAGGGCTCACTGCCCATCTGGTAGAAGATGGAATAGAGGAGATCTTAGGCTACTTTTAAATTAATTCTGTTCTTTTCTACCATGCTGCAATGTTCAATTGTTTTAAAACACACACACACACACACACACACACACACACACACACACACGATTCATAGAGTGTAGCTTACAGCCCTTGACATTTACTATGTCTTCCTGCCAGAATTTGGAATGTAAAAGCCATTGTGAAAGACCATTAAACAGAAAATGAAACTTAAAATTAATTGAAGTATTCCACGGTAGGGAACACATGAAGATTAAATGCCCATTAGTGGAAGAATAGATAAAGAAAATATGATTTATATCATAATGAACTATGCTTTAGTCTTTTTTTTTTTTTTTTGAAGAAGCTAACTTTGTATCCATGTATTTTGATATGGATAACCAAGAGGATAGTATGCTAGTGAAATCAGCCAGTTATAGAACAAATACTTTGTGATTCCACTTACACAAGGTATCTGAAGTAGTTGAAACAGAAACATACAGGATAGTTGGTAGGGGTTGAGCGAGATGGGGCTGGGAGAGAGGGGGCTAGCTATGGAGGGTGTAGAGTTTCATCTAGGTAAGTAAACATCCTAGGAATTTTCTATATGACATTATGCCTAGAGTTAATAGTTGTATATAGAACACTTAAAATTTATGAAGAAAGGCCTGGGGGAGATGATGCAATCGATAAAGTGCTTGCTATACAAGTACAAAGACCAGAGTTGGGATTTTCTGAACCCACATAAAAGCCCAGCATTGAGGAGATAAAGATAGGGATCCCTGGGGGAAGCTGGCAGCTAGACTAAGCACAGTTATATGGCTCCTGGCTCAGTAAGTGATTGTCTCAATAAATAAAGAGGAGATTAACCCAGAAAGACACCCAACTCACACACACACACACACACACACACACACACACACACACACATGCTTGCCACATACATGAATTGCAAAGATGTTGTGAAGAGGGTAGATGTCATACATTCTTAGCAAAGTTAAAATAAAAAGTGCAAGAATTTATGCCACCTTTTGACAATAATATCGACAGCTCAATATAGTAGAACACATTATTAATCTGATGAAAGTAACTTTCACTCATCTGTGAAAAAAAATATTGTTGATAACCTCAATTTACTTTTCCAAACTGCTGCATTGTTTGGGAAATATTATTTTGAAATAATAACAGCTCCTGCATGTTGGGGAATGATTATGTAGAAAGTGGTATGCCGAATTCCCCATATATATTATCATACCTGCCGAGAAACTCTCTAAGATGCATCTTGTTATTAACCCCACATTATAGGTGAAGAGACTAAAGTTCAGCGAGGCACATAATAATACCCTGAAAGATCTGTGGTCTAATTGGTCTCCTCCCTGTCTGTCCTAAGCCCTCTCTGATTGGTCTCCTCCCTGTCTGTCCTAAGCCTTCTCTAACAGTCTCTCTCCTCATTTCTAATTTGCGGGATACTTTCTGCCTTTACCTTACTTCCCTACCAACAATATTTGAAGCTGCTTTCCCTCTCCTCCCATGATTTCCTCACTTGGCTTTTAGTATGGCACATTTCCCTGGATTTTCTTCTCCTTTTGGAGATACCAGTGCTAGTTTACTTGACAGGTTCTTCCTTTGGATGTAAAGGTTTGCATAAGCTCAATTCTTGGGTTCCCTCCATCCTCCATCCATATTTATTTCACTGTCTATTGGCTACAAAAGGCAGCTGTAAACTGGTCATTTTTGTTGTTGTTGTTAATCTCCAACCAGGAGTTAACTTCCTGTAACTCCATGCCATACTTACATCCCCCTTTCTCTATCTGCTCCAGCCTCACAGCTTTGCCCGGAATATGCCTTCTTTCTTCCAAGTTGTTCTATCTTTTGGGCGGGGTCTATTCCACTATCCTGCTTAATGTGGCATATGATCTTCCCACCACTGTTTAACATGGCATAATTTCTACAGTCTTTTACACATAGAAATTTGCTTGTTTTATTACTTAAATATTGCACAGCAGACAGTAAACATCAAAAGTTGATGATGGAGCTTTGAGAACATTAACACATCAGGAAAACAGGAAATATTTAGTGAATGAATAAAAGCAATGAGGTCTTGAATCCTAACTTTGAAATCAGGTTAATATTGTGGGGATTCCTTAATGAAACCCCACTGTTTCTAGGCCAGTCTGGACACTGACAAAGTCACTGAAAGTATCGAAACTGTATTTCAAAACATTGGAGACTCATTTTGAAGAACCAAATTAGGTTGGAGGAATCGAGTCGTTGGGAATGTTCCTGTGACTTCTCTCCTGATTCCTGGAGTGACATGCCATGGGTCCCAGAGAAGGCAGCTGTTGGCACCACATCAATCCTGCATTAGAGAGTCAGATTGATTCTGCTCCTTTAGACCTTGCAGGGCTCCCAAGTTCCAACTAGACATATCTTCCCTTTCTGGGTCCCACAGTGTCCCTCACTCCTAATCATCAGGGAGTGGCCAAGCTGGTTTTGCTTCCTATAGAGCTGGATGCTATAGTTGTTTTCCTTTGGTACCTCAGTTGCCTTATCTGTAAACGTTGGGCAGTAATAATACTGCTTGTGACAGTGAACATATGAACAAAATGTGTTAGTGTAACAGCTGTGCATAATTAATTTTTCTACTCATTAGTTGCTATTGTAATTGTCACAAGTTTTTAAAAGTTTCATTTGGGCTCTCAGGTTGAGCATGGCAGCATATGCCTATAACCCCAGCATTCAGAAAGTAGAGACAAGAGGGTGGTGAGTTCAAAGCCAGCCTGGCATATGTAGAAAAGAAGATATTTCAGTTGTGCTATGGAAGGAACTTCATATGAAAAAACATGGAGGGAATATCATAAGAGATTTGTAAACCCCCTACTTATGTTTTTAATTATCCATGTTTAAGATTTCTGCACTGTGGGTAGGTGAGGGTATGGTGTCAGCCATATTATCAGTTAAAGGTTTTCTACAATTGAAAATGTGTCTCACCAAAGATGTTTGTGTGATCTTCAATGACTCAGATACCAAGAACCTCAGTCATGTCATGGCTGCTGCCAGGATCCCTCTCTCAGTAGCAGCTATCGATTACTGGGGTTTCCCCTGCTCTTCCCCTGCCACATACTATGATGAAGGATTAGTTACCATCATCAATTCTACTTCAGGCTCACAGAGAGGTTACTATGGAAGCTACATCAGGTAGCCAACAATGAACGAAGCCTGGAGAAAACTCTACAGCTCATCTTTAAGGCTTACATGGAAAATGCCTTTTCACTTGGTGGAGAAGCTGGGGAAAGACAGTGAATGTAATGACAATGGTGCTATGATATAATTTTACGTAGGTAGAAAATGATGACCTCCCAAAAGTCTAGGTAATAAAATCTGATTAGCGTGCTTTCTGAATTGACCAACCGATCAACTTTTAGTGAGGATAAATGTCAGTTTACAAAGGAATAAGTACTGCTTGAAATTAAAATAAAGCATATTATAATTACGATTTTTTTTCTTAAGAGATGTACATTTAAGTAAAGTTAACCTGGCTCCCAAAGGAGAGGACCTCGGCCCTTTTAAGGTTCTGAGCCCCAGTGTAGGGGAATGCCAGGGCCAGAAAGTGGGAGAGGGCGGGGTGGCAGGCATGGGGAAGAGGGAGGCAACAGGGGTTTGGTTTTGTTGTTTTTGTTTCTTTGTTTTTTGGAGGGGAAACTGGGAATGGAGAAATTCACATGTAAATAAAGAAAATATCTAAAATAATAAAAAAAAAGAATTAGTTATGCCTGGTAAAAGAGCAAATAAAAAGTAATAATGCCTTAAAAAAAACCAAAAACAAACAAACAAACAAAAAAAAACAGGCCTTCGGTACCCGGAGGTACTTTACGGATGGATGTGGTTTACAGTATCTTAAGAAACTACTTATCTATCGATAATTAAAACAAACTAACTTAGAAAGGAGAGACTCTTAGAACATAATTTTTATAGTAAAGATTTGTGTGCAAATAAATAGATGCAAAGAAATTGCTGAGTTCAGGCAGTAAGGTTTTAAAATAGCTTCTTTCTCCTTTCCCTTCCCGGTTAGAAGCTAATAAAGCTCAAACTCAAGGAGTTAGCGTCTCTGCGATACACACAGAAGAAGAGACTGGCAAGTGTAATGTACCGCTGGGGACTGACAGGTCGTGGCATCTGAAGACGTTTGTCTATCTTGCTGAAGAGGCATCTTTGCAGTCTCTGGAGGAAGCTCGGGGAACTGTCTGTGGCTTTCAAGATCATGTCGTGGATGGGGAGTTATCTGAATGGAAAGCGATGCTGTGTGTGTGTCTGGGTTAGGGGTTGGTGAGCAAGACCTTTTCAGAAATGACGGAATGTCAGTGGGTTGCGGAAACTGTGGTGTATTAAGAGGAAAACTACTTCTTAAGTCCCGGTTAGGGGCTAGTTTCAAGGTAGAAATTCTTCGAGTCTGAGAATCTTGAGTGTAGTCCTCTTGTAGAAATGGGGTGTTGATGTCTCCATACTGTGCAGGACTAGAGCTAGAGCCTGCTGGTAGTGGGTTAGTGATTTTCTGTGTGTACGACACAGTTGTCCTGGATTCCTCAGAATACACTAGTGTCTGGTTGGAATCTTCACTAGAATGCATAGTTCCTTGGAGAGGTTTAAGGTTAGTAAAGTCCTCTGTAAAAGGTGAAGTTTGTGTGTTAGGTACTAATGAGTCTAAAATGTCACCCTTTGATTGATTGGTTATCAAGGACTGGCTGTCAAAGCTCTCCTTTCTGGCTGGTGGAAGAGGTGCCTAGATGGCCAAAAGTGGACAGAAAGAGAAAGGATATAGAAGGAAAAATAGAAAGAAAGTCCAAGTTAGTAGCACATTGTCAAACCTGCCCTGAAGAAAGCCATATATACTCTGCCCTGAGCAGTCTATACTGAATGGTCACTGTCCTAGAAAAAATATTTTGTATCTTATTATTCATATTGTCTCACAGACTGGAAAAGATGTTTTAGTTGAGAATACATTACAAAGACATTACTCCCACCGAAAAGTTTAGAAATTACACTAAAAGTGAGTGTATGTTATCTTATCCTATTTTTAGACCTGGAGGCCATTTAGACACAGGCTTCTTAGCATTTTTCATGTACAGTTTTTACTAACCTCTCAAAAGCTCATTGTTTGTCTGACTCATATCCATTCAACACATAAGGTAACACTGACTCTCAAACTCTGAAGTCCAAACAAACAGTTGCCAGAGCTTTCATAATTAGACCTTATCTTAAAGATTACTGTAGAAGCTGGCCTACTTTTATAAGCTTTACCAGAGAGTAAAGACTGAAACAATGGCAAAAAACCAAAAACCTACCTGTTCTGAGCTTAAAGCTCGAGCCCCATGTTCAGGCTACCATGACAGGCAAAGCAGGTAGGGAAGGCAGAAGCGTTTTAGCTAGGACACTAGGAGTGAGATTGCCAGGAGGATGAGAAAACAGACGTCTAGGAACTAGACACACAGCAGACACCGAGCTGTATTACCTGGGTTGGTGATTTTTTGTCTTGCAGGTTTGGCCGAACACTTCTAAAACCTTTTGCTGCAAGAGAGGAATATGTGGCATCTCCGTTCAGTGTCTCTGGATTTCGATCATTGTAAGATCTCCAAGCTTTTATTAAGGGAAAACAAATCGAACACAGAAATATCTACGTTCACTTGAATTTGCTTTTTTTTTTTGTTTTCTCTTTTGGTGTGTTAGAAAATGGATTTGTTTTTCTAAATCCAAAATGTTCTTTATAGAATTATAATTCATTATGCAGAACAGCGTATGAAATTTAAATTTAACATAAATTCAGCGATGTGGTTATGAATGTGGAAAAAAAAAAAGAAAAAAAAGTCCTTGAAACAAAGCACAATAGCTGTTCACAATATTTTTCTGTACCTGAATCTGGAGACTGAGACTCACGCCCTGAAAGAAAAACAATGTTGAAATTAACGCAAGTGTGAAGCAAACCAACCCTGTGAGCATACTCAGCACAGAACCACATACATAGTCTAGTTATCTTAGTTCTAAAACTGGGTACCTTAAATGTAGTAATGAGGGGTCTGAGCGCTATTTGAATTTCAACAGGCTGACCACTTGTTAAATGTCTACATCTGAGGGACTTAATCTACAACTAGAACATATACCAAACACTAATTCTCACCCATAATAATATCTCAACCATGTAATTTTAAGTTTATTGTGGCCCAAAATGGATATATGAATCCTAAACACAGAATTAAAGGATTGCATAGATTCTGGTTTGCAAGCAATGGGAACTTTTCAGAACCTTAAAGTAAGTCACCAGGTCTGTGGCTGGCTGAAGCTCATCTGTGACCGACTGTTTTTAAGTGCTTTATTAGACAGTGACTAATGTTTCAATAGCTTGGTTTTTTTGTTTGTTTTTTTGTTTTTTTCTTTCACAGAGGCAGATTTATCTACTGCACAAGATAATATTTTCATATTGTTCTCTAGAATTTAATTTTCCAAGTCTTTATTTAAACAGGAAAGCTATATGTTCTTTTATCTTTTAGCTCATAAGCTGTGGAAAATAAATCATAGTCAAGAAATTGCCTTTGGTACAAAACCAGTTTGTTGAACCATATCTAGTCATCGATTGTCTCAGAACCTCCTACATGGCCATCTGAGGGAATCAATTTGCACTTTTTGGTCTATTGGACCCATACAGCCTTTATCTTGGAAAGGATTGTGGGAGTCCTTTAATTTTTAGTTCCTTATATATTATTGTAAATTGGAATAAAAATGAGGGTGATCCAGTAATCCAGTAAAAATAACTTTGTAGAATTATTCATATTTACTGGGTTTTATACCTAGAGTTTAAGGGGGCCTGGAATTCACCATTTTATTCAGTTGAAAGGCAAATGACACCTCTAGAGAGAAAGCTATAGTGTGGTCATGCATTTTTAGGATTTTGCTCTGGGGGCACTTAAGGAAAGAGATTAACTTCCACGAGGATGTTATACATGGCAGACGAAGAACAAATCTAGGGATGCCAGAAGGGCAATGAATGGGGAAGCAGCCCCAGCAATGATTGTGAGTGTTGAAGCTGTTTGCTTGAGAACAGGGAGTTCCCATTACTCTTGGTTTGGCAATGTATGCTGCGGTGAGGCAAAAGGAGCAAAGTTTGTGGAAGTACCAGGAATGTAGATGAGGTAGGCGAAAAAGGGTGTATGGACTTAAATTAAAAAGCATTTAGAATACATATCCTCTAATTGAGAGTTCTAGATGGACAGCTCTGTTTCTTCACAATAGAGACCACATTATGGGGTCATAGAACCCCGAGAGGGAGAAACAGAGAACACTGTACCTAGACAATAATGAACTCTACAGGCAGGCCCACAAACGAAACATCAAGATAAGGCTGCGCTTTAATAAAGCTTGAGTTTATCATGATTTTAGCATACATTTCAGTGAATGGTTCATTCTCTAGCAATGTTGAAACATAAATTCCTGTCTCATAAGTTCTTGTGAAATCTGTTACACAATGATCCCGGGCATAAAGGATCTTGATTCTTTTATTTAAAATGTAATTAAAATTTCTTTAAAGGCTTTATGTATCAATATATGCAAAAGAAATGTTCTTTTAAACTTATATCAGAAATTCAAGGCACTGCTAAAAGTCTTATTTCTAGTGACATGAAATAGGTAAGAGATACTAATTGCTCATCTTGCTGAAGTTGATTTAATTTTCCTCCCTCATTCCCTTTCCCTCGGGTACAGAGAATTGAACAAGTCTAGCCCACGCAAGGTAAGTGTTTCGCCACTGAGCTACATCCCATCTCTAACTCTGATTTCATTATTTTAAATTTTGAGACAGTGTGCCAGATTTCCTTTAAACTTGTTGGATAGTCTGGGCAGTCTTGAGCTGGGGCCACAGGTCATGCCATCAGGACTGGCTTGACTTATTTTTCTATTTTGACTGTGAAACATTTAGTCTTTCCAAACACTTGAATGGTATGGACTTGCCTGTAGAACAGTTTGAATCTCTCAGATGCAGTATCTAGTCCAACCCAATGCTCTCTTGTGTGGAGGTTATTTTTATAGATGATAATAAAGAGGAATTGTTAACATGGCGTGGTGGTTTGAGTAGAAATATTCCACCACTGGTTCATGTAGATCAAGATGTAGAACTCTCAGCTCCTCCAGCATTATCTCCACCTGCTTGCCACCATGTTTCCTGTCACAATGATGATGGACTAAACATCAGAAACTGTAATATAGCCCCAGTGAAGTGTTTTTCCTTATAAAAGCCTCTGTGGTCATGGTGTCTCTTCACAGCAATAAAACCCTAACTAAGACACATGCTAAGTCATTCTCTAGCATGTGCATCAGTAGTCACAACTGAGGTCTTACTTAGTTGAAATGTCAAGGAAATTCACAGTTCAGGCATCCTATGTGCCTTCCTTCTATTTACTTCACTTCTCCTCACTCTCATCCATCTACTACATCTAGAGAAGTAATCCACGCTTCTACAATACCTTCTCATATTCATCCATGCATGAACAAGCACACTCAGAGTGGTTTTTAAATCCAAGTAAGATCAGTTTGCATACATTGCAGTGTTTTTGGTTTGTTTGCTTTGTAAAGAAGGACAACATGAGACTCTTGAGTTGACATTTAAACTTGGACCTTGAAATCCATTTGTGCGTTGGGGAAGAATGTAGAAGTCACCTTTAAAAGATTTCTTGTTTGTTTGTTTGTTTTTTCTTTGAGACTGGGTAGGACATCCTGAGTACCAACTGACCACTAAACATGTGTTTATAGAAGACTGAAACACAGAATAACAATTGAAATTACTTAGAGGCCCCATTACTTTCCTCCTTCTGTTATATAGCTAATTCAACTATGTCTACCAACTAAGTAACCAGTTGCCAAGAGGCATGGGCTACCCTGTTAAGGGTCTAGGGACAGGCTGGACTCCAGTTGATCTTCCACAGTGGCAGACTCTCCAGATGAAGCTTGTGTCTCAGGTGAAGGCAAGCCATTAAAGACTTTGAGTAAAAAAAGAGAGCTACCTCAGTGGATGTTGAGTTATCACATCCCCAATTGCTTTCTGAAGAACATTTTTATCTGTGGGCTCATGGTTATCTAAATTAATCAAGATTCTGATATGCTCTAGAGCATGTATTAGATAGATGCAAGAAAGTCTGTTTCCTGTTTGAAATCTTTGGGGAAGAACCAAACTAATTCTCGAAGAAATGGATGATATCTTAATCAAGTATCATGTTTCTTTAAGTTCATGAGATAACAAAAACTTAAATAGTTAACACTTGCAGTTAATATATTTTTGGCAAGTGACTGATGCTTTTAATTATATTTTTAAATGTTTGTTTTTAAGAAGGTATCAGTTTCCTTTGGCTTTTTATTTTTAGAACAAACCCAGAAAGGGCAGGAGCTATTCTTGGGATTAGAAAAAAGGTTGAGTAGAGGACTTGAAAGGCACTGAAAGCCTCTGTCCACATTCCAACAAGATGATTCTGGAAAGAGAGAGGTGAGGTGAAGCCATTCAGGTGTGACACTGTGAGTTAGTGACGTTATACCTGCAGCCAATAGGTTTGGAGAACTTTGAACTCTCTTCACAGATGTTAACGTAACAGACATGGCGGCACGTTTGCGAGCACACCCACCGCTATCTGGAAGCAAAAACATGATATGGCAGAGGCCAAGGCAAAACAGAGAAAGCACATGCGATGTCATGCATTTTAAGTGAGATGTGTCAGTCATTCATGAGAAAGATGAACAGCTGAGCATTAGTAGTCATGGAATACACCTGTGATTTTCACTCCCAACCCCAAACTGAAAACGACAAATGAAGACAAAAGTGAGCAACCAGCGGTCTGCTCAGAGAGAGATGGCAATGCTCTCAAATGCAACAGAAGGTTTTACATTGAATGCTCAATGCTTGTTATCTAATGAAACCCCAGATACAGAGCTCAGTTTTGTTTTACCACTTGGTTAATGCACACCAAGTCTAGAAACTAGTGCCATGTTGTAATACACATTCATATAAATAATTTAAATTTACTCTATTTTACTTATGGTTGTTAAAGATAGCAGGGTGGTTCCTAAAGAAAACCAAGGATGAGTTATCTTGACTGAACAATTCTTGAAGTGATATTTTTCAGCTGACACATACTTCATTTGTACAGGTCTTAAAGAAATACAATAGCATTGTGCAATTTCATGTCTCCTTACACTTCTAAATTAGTTGCTCTAATTGAAATCCAGAGCAGCCCTGATAGACAAGTATTGAAATGAGCATATTTTTTGAAAACAAATGCATTGTCTTTCTAGCTTTGAATTGTAGATAGGATATGATCTATATGTATGCTAAGGAAATCAAAATGTGAAGTGAAATGTGTGCAAAGGCATAGGCCATTTTCTATGCTGTGAGAAGTTGAGACTTCTAAATTTGGAAGACAAGACTCCTAGACTGAAAGGTTAGCATTCTATTTCTGAATAGACTCTGATTCTGCTCCCACATTCTGTGGTAATTTAGCATGTCCAATAGTTTTCCACCCTTCTCCTCCTCATCAAATCAAAGCAACCTCAATTCTCTCTTTGAACGTGAACATACACAAAAGCATAGTGTAACCAACAATATGAGAATATAATTGTCAGAGTATAGTTATTGTGTCTTGTCACATGCATTTCTTATTCTTTATTTCATAGGGAAAATATTCAACTAATTAAACACAAGAGAATTTCAGATCAGTAAGTATAGTTGGAATTATGAGTGAATTAATTACTGGTAAAGTCATAAGGAGTGAGGGCAATAGAACACAAAATTGTTGTAACTCTTCTAATATAAAAATCTAACTTGAAATTACTATTTTTAAGTCGTAAACCATCAAACTGGAAACCTGAGTTGAAATACGGAATGAAAATAAGCTAAATGAATAAAAATACTATAGCTAAAAACCCAAAGAGAAAGACACAGAGGGTAGAAAATTACAACTCAAAATACCTTCAGCTGAACACTGATAGCTATT
The DNA here is from genome assembly GCF_008632895.1 of Mastomys coucha. Classification (NCBI taxonomy): domain Eukaryota; kingdom Metazoa; phylum Chordata; class Mammalia; order Rodentia; family Muridae; genus Mastomys; species Mastomys coucha. The sequence continues at coordinate 186,147,623 of NW_022196905.1, read as the reverse complement.
TTCAATTTGCTGAAATCCCATGAGAGACAAGGTGTCTAGGGAAATGGACATATTGCCACTGGACACAACATAGGACCTAGTTACATCTGATCTGGTCTGAGGGCTGGGTTAGTTAAGGATGTCAAAAGTGAAATGACATCACTTTTAGAAGGATTTTATTTTCTGGTTCTTTCAACTCTTAGTGTCTGAAAATGAACAGAGATGAAAACACTCCATCTCAGAATGAGAAAAGCCAGGGACGTGGCTTAAGCTCAGCATGCTTAAACTGTGCTGAGGTGCTCTGCGTCATCTCCATGAACCCACAGGTCTCTCGGAGCATATGGAAAAACTTTGAGAAAATGGCAGGACATGGAAGGAAAACTTAGATTGAAGTAGTTCAGGGTTTCAATATTACAGGCTATATTATGTTTATTTTGATCACATTGTATCTTTAAGAGCTAAGAGGGTGGTTACAATGTTAAAAAAGCAAGTGTCCTCTGAAAGTCATTTCAGTGAACAAGAGTAGTTGTGTACAATTTCATTTCATGGTCTGAGAAACCTCCCCGGGCATGACAGGAGGACACATAGCACTATTAAGTAATTGTGGTTCCACTGAAAGTAAATTATTATTTTTCTTTCAATTCACATATATTATTTTATCAAATGACTTTTAAATTGTTGTGACATAAATACTTATTATATTGCTTGCACCAAATTGCTTAATAAATAGAATTATTCAATGTTTCTTTTGGGCTAGAAACAGTATGGAAAAAAAATTTCTCAGACATTGTCACTGTGAGACAAAGAAGTGTGGGAATCTTCAGGCTAAGTAAACAGAGACTTTCTGCTAATACTTATTAAAGAGCTTATTTTCCAAACCTGACCTTCTTTGAAACTAGTAGAATAGGCAAACCACTAGAAATTAATATTCAGTATTTACTTACATTCTGATATTTTATGTTATTCTTTGAAGATGTTTTTACTATCTCTGGCATTTAGCTCATCTCTGAAGGAGCTTGGTGCTGGCCTCACCTTCATAGTCATTCATTTACTACAGCCTGGTTGAGCATCCTTTCATGGAGCTTTAAGATGTCCGATTGCCACTTGTACTGCTAGAAAACACATGGGTAAACTAGGGTCTAGTCTATGAATTACTGAATTATCTTTCCCCATTCTGATGATTGTGAATTCTCATGCATTAGAAAATAATGGGTAGCAACTGCTGAATGAAGATAGGACATAGTTTAAACATCCTAATATTACACTCATTCTCCTTGGATAGTTTGTTGTGTATTTGATTGAGAACAAGATTAGATATAAAAGAAATTTTAGACCTAGAAAATATGGGAGGTTTTACCTGTATATGATATCTATCTATCTATCTATCTATCTATCTATCTATCTATCTATCTATCTATCTATCTATCTACCTACCTATCTACCTACCTACCTATCTACCTATCTATCTATCTATCTATCTATCTATCTATCTATCTATCTATCTATCTATCTATCTATCTATATGAACTGTTCATCTGGGTACACACAACTATGTGTATGCTTCTGGGGTCAGAGGTCAATGGTATGAGTACCCACATTTCTCCTTCCATCTTATTTTTAAAAGACAGGTCTTTCACTGTGCTTGGAGCCCACTGACTAGGATTGGCTAGCCTGCCCAGGGAACTCCAGGAGCCTCCTCTCTCTGCCTCCTCTCCTGGCGCTGTGGGTGGTGCTTGCTTCCATGCACGACTTCTTACCTGGGTGCTCAGGGTTTGAACTTGGTGCCCGTGGTTGAGCAGCAAGCGCTTTACCCAACTGAGCTACTGTAGCATACCTGGCATACAGAATTTAAAAAAGATATGATATATCACAAATAATAGGTAGATAAGGTGAGGCGATTTTATTTATTAGTTACATGGGGATCAGTTATTCCTTAATTTTGTTATACAGTGACAGTATTTTCAGTTGTCTAAATATCACGTAAATGCTTGTCATCTGTATTTTTAAAGTAGCATGCTTTTAATAGCCATATTGTAACATTACTTTGGAATTTTAAACAAAGGGTTTTATCTTATGGCCAAGTTTGCATGTCTATGGATACATTTACCTACACAGGCAACCCCATTTTATGCACATTTGTGTCAATCTAGAGTCAAGATTAAGCCTTACAAATGGAAGGCTGGTGTAGTGGTTTCTGTTGACGCTCTTCAGCAGCCACTTGGTCCAGATACCAGAGGGTTAAAGAAGCAGAGAAGTTGGAAGATTGCTGCTAGGATGCAATTATAGGAGCAGGAAGACCAACTGTTGAATATATTGTATACTGGCAAAGGATGTTCCTTATAACTATGTATGCATACCTATCATAATACAATATGACAAATAGGAAAATCCTATTTTGGGAAGCTGTGTGGAACTTAAATCTTTAAAGGTGATCCCTCCGAACAGTGAGTAGACCTTACTTCTTCTTGTGCACAGTCTATAGGAGTGGCTCTACACACATGCCCCCAGGCTCCTCATAGTTCATTTTACATTGTACATACAAAATGAAGTAAGAACCATCGTTAGGCAGAGGACACGGAGGAAAGCAAACCATCTGCAACTGCCTCTCCTTAGTTCTCTGTGAAGGTCATCAATTCTCCCTTCAACACCCTTGGCTTGTCCATTGCTCTAAACATCTATCTACACATGGGCTCCACCCTCAGGAGCCAGCTGGCACGATGTTCTCCAAGGCCAGTTTGAGCAGGTTTTGACTGAGCAGTCACCACGGAGAGGTGGACCTGGCACATGCCTCCACACTTGATCTAGGGATTAAAGACTGGCTCTTACTAGCTAGTTGTTAATCCTTTTTCTAGACACTGATACGAGGAACTTGTTGAGAAAGAATGTCCTGGGTTTTCTTTATGCTCTGTTATGGGGTGGCTGGCCAAAACAACTTTCCAGCTATCAGCCATGATACAGTCATAGGGTTTCAATGAGAGAGTTATTTTCTTTAATTATTATATATCAGACTTTTGAGGCAATGAAGGTGAAGGTGAAATTATAAGCCAACTACATCTACTATGGAGACAAATGATGTTTTTATATATATTTATTAGGTATTTGTAAACTATTTTGCAATTAAAATCTATATAGCAGGATTCAGAGGCATTTGTGTTAAAATATTTAGGGATAATGTATACAAGGCTAAAAATAACATGCTATGGCTTTATGCAAATCGTGATGATGAAGAATTAATTGAGCTTATTTTGTGTGAGGCTTTGGAACTTCTATCTGCTCGGTTTGTCAATCTAAACAGTTTGTAAATTGGAAGCTTAAATATTGTTCACCAGAGCAACTTGTCTTTGAGCCTAACATATTTTAATTAAGAGATTTCAAATGTATAAATATAATTTCAAGCAACTTTAAGAATTGAAAAAAAATACAATCATAAAGGGCTGATCTCATGACTTAGTTCGTAAAGAGCTTTCCTTATAAGCACAGAAACACCCATATGACTCTCAGAACCCATGTTTAAAAAGCTGGGTACCGTGGAATGTGCTTTTAATTTCAACCCAGGAGTTGTGGAGACAGGGAGATACCTGGGGCTCATGGGCCAGTTAGCCTAGTCTAATTGTAGAGGTCTAGATGAAATGAGAGGCCCTGCTTCAAAAACAAGGTGTGGCTTGAAATACAAGGAATGATACTGAAATGTAACCTTTGGTCTCCCCCAGTACACCTGGCCATATACATGTGTACCCCCTACATGAAATCATACACTTATACATAGAGAAGAAGAAAATATATAATAAAAGATCAATAATAGCAGGTAACAAAAAAATTCTACTTTGGGCTGTAACATTGGGAAGCAATGATAAGGGATTATAACTCTTCTTATGCTCAGAAACTCTGCGATACACTTCTGAGCCATACAGAGCTGTGCTAATGCAGGACCAAGGTGACTCTTAAAAAGCAAAGCTAAAGAGGAAAACAAACAAATATACAAACAAAAAATGACCAGAGACAGTGTACCTGTATTCATTTTCACCTTGAGGGGTTTGTTATTAATGTCTTCAGTTTTCCTGTAAGGGAAGAAAAAAAGAGTGATAAGAATCTGTTCACCGGCACATAGAACAGAATGCTGTCTATGCGTTTCAGTGTACCTCTAAGAGTGGCTCTCAAACCTCTGAATGCTATGATTCTTTAATCCAGTTCCTCATGTTGGGGTGACTGCCGATCATCAAATGAGTTTTGTTGCTACTTCATGGTGGTTATGAATCGTAAGATAAATATCTGTGTTTTCTGATGGTCTCAGGCGACTCCTATGAAAGGGTCATCTGATCCTAAAGGGGTCCTGACCCACAGGTTGAGAACCTAACCTATAAATTAACATCCTTTTATCATCAATCTTGCTTGAGCCAAAGTTTAACAAGGAGAGCAGAATTTACAATTCTATGTATCTTAGGGGGTCACTCATTCTTGTCTTATGGTAATAAAGTTCTATTTTCGTTTAATGGTGATCACTAATGGTTGAAAGCTGAGACCTGCCTTCTTTCCTTTTTTTATGGTATTGCTTCTTTCTTTGCTCTAGACTATAAATAGCCTCATTCAAATCAAGCATATGTTGTAGCAGTGAATTACACATACACAGCCCAAGTTTTCAATTTAAGATATTTAATTTTTAGGCCCAACATACATGAGAGAGCTTGTGATCCAAACTCAGTATACAAAGGAAGTTTGTTTGTTTGTTTGTTTACAATTACCCATCCTGTTCTACAAGGACAATTCATTGTTAAGTACCTTTTCCAGAATTTCAAAAACAAAACAAAACAAACAAGCCACCGCTATCGTGAAATCATTACCTTAGACGCCTGGATCAATTTTCACAGGTCAATGGACTTTTAAAAAGTCATCAAAGGAAACTTTATTATAACACATTTTGCTCTTTAGTTTTCAATGTACACAAGTAAAGAAATGCTTTTCTGGGTGTGTTGGCATTTTTTTTTTCTAGACTGTGGCATATCTCTAAACATCAGACTGGGCAGTCTTATTGCCTTTATGGTAGGGATGCCAATGGACCCAAGGGAGATGGCAGTGGTCTGCGTAGGAGTTTCAAGACTGCTCAAATGTATTTATTTTAATCTCTCAGTAGCTAAGCTCCCAATATGTTCCCCTTAAATGGACAAAATAAATGGAAAAGTTGCCTCCAGGGATGTCTGGGACCATGGCTGAGGCCACTTCTAAAACAAGAAGAGGTAAAGAGCCCCCAGAGCAGGAGGCCTCTAAGGACATTTCCCAAACTCGACCTCACCATCCCCTTCTGAACAAGGCAACATGTTATGCTGACAAGAGATTCACATTATAGTGGAACATGAGGAAGGCAGTGTTCACAGCAGAATAATATTCGCTGATGCAGAGATCACTGTGGAAGGAGGGCTAATTGTCAGAACACAAAAGCTGCAAATTTCTAAACCAATGTTTCTATAACACGTAAAGAATTAATACCAACAAATGTCCTTAGAATCCAATGCAGATATTTTGCAAAAGATCAGACTCTAGACAGCACAGGAGGATTATGTAGAACAAAGGAAGGCACCACAAATCCTTGGGCTGTTCATTTTTAAAGTGATGTATCCTGTTGCCTCTGAGGGTAATTTGTTAGTTTTTATTTTAACTTTATATTGTTTTAATTGTCAAAACATTAAGTGACCAACTTCCTAATTAGGCAAGAGGTTCTTAAAGATGAGCCTTGGTGTTTGGGTGCTAAGAACAACCTGAAACCAAAGGCTTCCTGGGTGACTAATAAAAAATGCATGATTCTGTCTCCCTTGTTTGCACAAAAGCCATTAACAATTCCACTACTGAGAACTCTATTTAAGCAATTTAAGCTTCAGAGAATCCAATCTCTCTTTTGTTCTGTTCTGAAAAAGTGTCTTTGATTGCACTTGCATAACGGGCACAGATTATTCTGGAAGGCATCAAATTCCTAGAGTGTTTGTGTGCAGCTAGAAGATGACAGCACTTCAAGTATTTTCTTAAATTGGAATTGAACTGGGGCCAAGATTATGACAATGAATTATGAAATAGAAATCATTTACCCAAAGAAGGCAGTCCACAGAACAAGAGCCTGGCGTATTAATGGGTCAAAATAATTTTTATGGGTTGTGTGGGCCGGATTTACTTAAATCAGTTCTTTACAAAGCTGATAGAACAAAGTAACATTATTCCAATTCAGGATATGCACGGCAATGAGTTTGTTTTACTTAGAGGTGGGATTAAGTTTTGTTTTCAGTTATGTGTATGGCAATGGATTGGAATGCTTGTTAATACTTCAGCAATGACATGGTGTCACATCAAAAATCTAATGAATTATACCCAACTGTCTTTCCCTTATCATTATTGTTTTTGGGAACAGAGTGGCCTTTGTTTTCAAGGTGTATCAAAGACAAGACTGCAACTTTTTTCTTTTGACTTGGGGTCCTGAGAGGTTTGATCACACCTGCATATCAACAAAACTGTGGACACAGACATAATTATGCTTGAATTTGTTATTACTATTATTATTGTGATTAGTCATCATTAGATATCCACTCTGAAGAAAAGCAGAAACAACAGTTTTACCCAGGAATTCTGTGTAAGTCATGTTATTTTTTATAGAATTGAGTTAACCATCAAGGTCATAGATCTAGTGAGAGAGTTAAACTTGAAATTTAAAGTAGCTTTGTTTTTTTTTTTTCCCTTAGAAGAGTTTTAATCATCCAAAGTGATATAGCTATTTTGAAGAAATATACTGGTGCTTTATGTATTATTTAGATGCAAGTACACTGATAGTATACAGTGGGACATTAGATTGTTTAGAGATGTATCTTAAACATGAGGATGAGCATATCCTGCACATTAAGAATCTATAGCAGATTCTAACTTATACTGTATATGTGTTCTGTGAAATGACCCCATTTGTGTTCCACTTCTGGATAAAACATCCAAGAGATCAATGCCCTTTCCTTTTTCTCTCTGACTGTGGCATGATGAGGAGTATTCAAAACTGCTAAATTAGTTCACCTCTCAATTACTTCTCAATTACAGCCAAATGACTTAATTCTGATTGACATGGCTTAATTCTGATTGACATGGCTTAATTCTGATTGACATGGCTTAATTCTGATTGACATGGCTTAATTCTGATTGACATGGCTTAATTCTGATTGACATGGCTTAATTCTGATTGACATGGCTTAATTCTGATTGACATGGCTTAATTCTGATTGACATGGCTTAATTCTGATTGACATGGCTTAATTCTGATTGACATGGCTTAATTCTGATTGACATTCAGCATTACTTACTTTCGAGACTATGTCAACATGCTGCTTTGAGATATTTACAAGAAAACACTAATCAGTTCATTTTGTCCTTTACATTTCCTGGGTTTTGAAAAACAAAACCACACCTTAACTGCCTTTCTGAATACTTCCTGTAAATTGTTCCCCCACATGAGAATTCAACTCCTCTGCCTCCAAGTGGGCGGGCACAAAACTCAACACAGTAGACAGTAAGGGCAGGACATTCCCTGCCTAGGAATGCTACCTCCCGCTATTACTGAGCTGACGGACCGTGATTCTGGGCTCACAATATTAATAAGGCAAATTAGACACTGCAGTGGGGGTCAACACATTCAAAATCATTTTTGGGAATGAGGAGAAATAATTACAAGTACTAAAGAGGCAAAAGGTCACAGAGCCATATAAATAGTGATTTTTATAAGAACATACATCATTTTTTTTAAGTCATATTAATTGGTCTGATACTTGGGAAAAAAATTCTAAAACAAAATCATGGGTTGAAGGAATTCTGTAAGTGCTCTTTTGGGGTTGTTACTATGTGAGCTATTCAAAACAAGAATTTTCCTAAACACACATGCTCAAAGACATACTGAAGAAAGACATCAACAATAGGCAGGTAAGACTGGCTGCTATTTTCAAAGTTAGCATCAGGGGTTGAGGAGATGGCTCAGTTGGTAAACTGCCAAGTGCAACAACACCAAAGCAGATTATTGAGGCTCTCAGGCCAGTTGGTCTTGCCCACTGGTGAAATTTAGACTCAGTAAGAACCTGTCCTAAAAAGGTGTACTATAACTGAAGAGGATATTAATGTTAACCCCTGACCTCCATAGACAGATGTGCAAAACACATTGGTATGCACATGTGTACAAATGCCTGAATCACATATACGTAGATATACCCTACACACACACACACACACACACACACACACACACACATACACACACACGAAGTCAGTCACATACTCTAAATAAATATTGATTTTATTTTGCCTGGTCCCATGAAATATTGCTTCAGCATCCTACTTTCCTAGTGCCATTTATTTTTATAATCCTTGCAGATAATTAGAGGATACCTCTAAATGCTTTAATTGCACATTTTCCCCTAAGACAACCATTTGCCCAATTGAACAGTACAGTTCTAGGAAAATTACACAGGCTTATGTTACATAAATCAAAAGTCAAATGGACTCTTCATGAAAATGAAGATCCCCAAGGATGAGACGGGGAGTCAGGCACAGAAAGATTATATACAGTGCATTAGGATAGTCTCATGACATGGTGACTGTGACCTGATCAGTACTGGAAGGAGGACATGGTGACTGTGACCTGATCAGTACCGGAAGGATGGTGGTGTGGTTTGAATAGGTTGTACCTCCTAGAGCTTTCTTGTATGAGATATAAAATTCATCGTGGGTGATCAACAATGTAGAAACTTCTACTATAGTGTTTTGAGGTGGAGTCTTTAGGTGAAGTGATTAGGATTATACAAGGTCATTAGAATGGAGCTCGCACAACTGAGTCCTGGTGGCTTCCTAAGGAGAGGAAAACAACCGGAGAGTCACAGACAGTTCACACAGTCTTTGTCTCTTGCTATATGTTAATCTAAGCTGCTCCCCTTAGACTTGAAACATAAGTTAAAGCACTGTTCTTTACAAATATCCCATTCTGTGATACTGCATTGGTAGTCACAGAGAACATTCTAATACAGAGAAGACAAGAGGAGGTTGGGCAAGGAGGACTGGGTTCCAAACAGGTCAACTTTGAAGTACCTAGACAATATATATCACTTATGATCATCATCTTCAACAGATGCCAGGAATCAAATCTATCGTTTCTCCTACTGACAGGTGAATAATGTATATCCCATTCACCAGCATATAAAATATGTTAAAGCAGAACTTCACCTTTGGTTATGTTATAAGAAAATAACTAGAATTTCCTGAAAGGAAATACAGGGCATTACTGTGTGACTTCGGATGGAGGCAAGCTAAATGGTTTATCAGATGATCTGTAAGCATTCTCCAATCTCCCATCATCCCACCCCATGTTGGCAGCTTGTCTGCTGTCTGGGTGGGCAGCTTTTCCATTTAGCTAGGACATTTTCCTTTTTAAAAACATTGCTATAAATAAGATAAGATGAACTTTGGGGACCATTTGGAGCAACTTGACCCACTTAGCTTAGCTATAGTCAAGACTACTAAAGCCAAAGAGGGTGGCATGAAAGGGTAGCAATGATCAGCCTGACAGCTTAGAACCCTCAATGATGGCTGCAGGAGATGTTTATAAATATAACACGGTGAGCTGTGTGGCACATGGAAGAGTCCTAGCATCCTCGGTGACACTGGCTTCTCTTTCTGTCCCTGCACAGGAAGCACATATTCATTTCCTGAGGGGAACATCTTTGATATTTTAAAGTAACTAGTTTTTAAAATTGTGTACTTTGTAGAATTTCCCTCCTCTGTGAAGGTTTATATCTTCCCTTCTGGTGTTAATGTACTGATAACACAAACACTCTGACATTAAAAACACTATTCCATTTGATTGGTTTAGTTTCCCATATTTCATACTTTAGGGCATAAATAGAGACAAATATTAAGTGTTTTACTAAGTGTATATATTTTCCCCCTAAATTCCAATCCTGTAATTTTTGTAAGAAAACAGATGTTGGAGGACAGATCTATGAGGATTTAAAAAATTATTTTTTTCCAAGATGATAGAGCAACAAGCCAACACTTGAGAGGCAGCTCAGCTCTCTGGAGTCTTAATAAAAATAAAACATGTGTCATTCTTTAAGGCATCCTGAACTGATGTTTGAAATCAAGACCAAGCTCTTCTAAGTCTCCTAGCATAGTCTTAATTAAATACTGGATCATGGGGGATAAGAGAAAGAACACAGTGTGAGAGGAATGTGTGATGGAGAGACCCAAACCGGCTGATGAATAAGATGGGCACTGTTAATCTAGAACCACAGCCTTACTCCTCCGAGACCAAGAGAGAATAATGGCTGCCCGAGACAGATTACTTTCACGCAGCTACTGTGCAAATCCATACGGAAAGCATTATTCTGGGTTCTCTAAGTCCAGGCCCATGGTTATTGCAATTTTTTTCTATGAAAATCCCAGAACTTTAAAATGTATGTTTCTTCTAAAATACCTCTGTAGCAATGTTATGTTGCCTAATTATGATTTTAAAATAATCCCATGTATTGCTAATTGACTGTTAAAGAAACAGTCACATGTTTCTTCTGATTGAATACACCTGCTTCCTGAACACCTGCTAAAACATTTATACAACTTGGCAATGACAAGGCTGATTGTCCAGTTCTAGTATTATTATAAACATGTGTTGAAAACTCATTCGTTACCTGGAATTTGAATTTTGATGAACGATTTGGACAAAAGTAATCTAGCCAATTAGTTTTCATGTTTCAATATTGTATTTCTTATTAAGTTTATTCAGAATAAAACTATATTCAATCCCTTTTTTGTATATTTCGTAGTTGGTAAACTGGCTCAGTGTAGAAAACCCAAGGAGGAAAAAAATGGGTCAAAAGTAGAGGAAAAAAAGCTGTGTAGAGATATATAAAATTTATTCAAATATATTTATGACATTTCGTTAGGCAATTTAGCATAGCATTCCACTGACTCTGTGAATTTGTGCTATAAAGACAGATTACTTATATTTTTATTGTAAGAGTAATTAATCTCTAATATCAGGAATGCAGTGTTATTATCACATGTGTACCACACCTCTTCTGGAATACAAGAATGGTTGTCTAGAACTTAGCAAGAAATCCACCAAGATTCTTGTAGGAAGTCCCTGTGTGTCCTGAGTTCAGGAGAAACAACAGGCAAAGAAACACTCATTTTAAGAAATTCCTTTTCCTGACTACATGATTTTGACATTCTTATTTTGAAAGGAAAAAAAAATAAGGAATACTCATTGGTACTGTAGAGGGAATACTCAGAAGAGAAGAAAAATAATAGACAAAAAATTGTGACCATATTAAGTTTTAGCTGAAGAAAAGATGAGCTCCTTCAAGGTGGTTAAAGTAAAGACGATGATTTGGTGGACGAGATTAGACTGCCTCTCAAAACTGACGTGAAATAAGTCCAGGGGATTTAACAGGCTGTGCGTTTAGTGGGACACAACTGTTTTCAACTGCAATTAAAACAATGTATAAATCAACTGTGTTTTTCTTATAAATCAAGATTGTGATCCTACTGTGCTGACATGTTGGGCCCACTCACGTCATGTTAAAAAGCATCTTTTATATTTATGCACAGGACATCCTGGTGGGAAAGCAAGTCTAAGCAGGCTTTGAAGGTGTTTAGCGGATGCTGGCAGGGAGTTGGTGGGGCCACAGGCAATGTGGTGGAGACACTATGGTGAGCTGGCAACCAAGTTTTAGCAGCCATGGGAAATGCTATAGTGTGCCTTTCGATGTCAGAGAATTCATGCCAGTGGACCTTTAGGATGACCCTGAGTTTAAGAAATACAATATCCAAATATGACTGTTCCTTAATGCTAGGGTCTCAGAAGTATAGTTATCAACCTTGGAGCTGAAGGGTTTGCAGCCCCATAGGAGGATCAACAATATGAACTAACCAGTACTCTCAGAGCTCCCAGAGACTAAACTGCCAACCAAAGAGTACACATGGAGGGACTCATGGCTCCAGCTGCATATGTAGCAGAGGATGGCCTTGTCGGGCATCAATGGGAGGAGAGGCCCTTGGTCCTATAAAGGCTCAATGCCCAAGTGCAGGAGAATGCCAGGGTGGGGAGGTGGGAGTGGGTGGGTAGGAAGGGGAACACCCTCACAGAAACAGGAGGAGGGGAATGGGATAGGAGGTTTTCTGAGGGGAAACCGGGAAAGGGGATAACATTTGAAATGTAAATAAAGAAAATAGCCAATAAAAGAAAAGAAAAAAAAAAAAAAAGAAAGGAAGAATGTAAACAGGTCCATGCTAAAACCAAAGGCTTTAAGATTTATATGTACTGAAACAAAATGGGATTTTACATTTATTGCTCTTTTGTTCAGAAAAATGCCAACCCAAGCAACCGGACTTCTAGTCCTTAGGCCGCCTGTGCCTTCTCTGCACTGCTTCCTTGTTTATACCTAATATAGTCCTTCATACCTTACTACTATTCAAAGCTAAATCTAAGCTGCCTGTCACTCAGTCCACCAAAAATAGGCAAGGAAAACAACATACAAATGTTTCCTTAAATCGTGTTCTGGATGGAGAACAGTGAAGCTCACTCGAACGAAGATTCGTAAAAGTCTAGGCTGAATTGACACGGTAGTTAAGTAGTAGTGGTCAGAAAGTTCTACTAAGATTTTTGGTATATTTTAATATAGACAACTAAATCTTACTTGGTCTGATCTTTACTAGTCATGTGCCCTCTCTCTGTAAAAACTCTCAGCTACTTTAAAAAAAAATCCTTCATGTTTATGACTCTGGGAAAGGCAAGAAAGCTCGCTTTTTAGATTCCCAAATGGATGAGACCATTTAACTCTTCCCATCTGCAACAGCCTGTTTGCATCTTCATGGGAGTGCCAGTGAGGCAGGGACTCATGAGATTCCTTACGTCTCTCGGGTGTGTGGACTCTACCACAATGAGCAGAGACTGAATTCCAGGTTCACAGGTGGAAGTGTGTTTCATGGGAAACGTGATAACCAGTTTCATAATCAGTTCATCCTTTTCTAAGGAAACTACCAGTGTTTCCTCATTGTGCTGTATCAGGGAGTGATGGAAACCCAGGATCCATGTTAGGGATCAGGCATGCTAATACTGGTTCTCACGGCATCTTTGAGGAGAGCGATCACTTTTCAGAAGGATGTGGATAATTTCTAATTTATTCTATTATCATTAATGTGAAAGCTGTCTGTACTTCTTGGGTTATGGCTGAAGGCCAGTAATATCACTTATCAAGGAGGAAGTAAAATATATAGGCAACTCAAAAGATAACTCTTTCTTACAGAATCAGCTACGTCACAAATGCTAACGCACACATGCACACACATATATATGTATATACATACATTAATAGAATTGGGCAGAATTCAACAATTCAGTTTTAGGGAGCTTTCAGGCACATATAATTAATATGACTGTTTTGTTTTGTTTTTTAAGATAGAGTTTCTCTATGTAGCCTTGGCTGTTCTGGAACTTGCTCTGTAGACCAGGCTGGCCTCAAACTCAGAGATCTAGCTGCTGCTGTCTCCCAAGTTCTGGGATAAGAGGCGTTCACCATCACTGCCCAGCTCTTTTGTTATCCTACCACTAAAGTGGGTGTCCTGTTAATGTGGGCCAGAGGGAAAACCCTAAACAAAACAAAACAAAACAAAACAAAACACCACCTGTATGTGCCAGACTTTTGTTGTTGTTGGTGGTGGTTTGTTGTTGTTGTTGTTGTTGTTTTTGAGACAAGGTTTCTTTGTGTAATCCTGGCTATCCTGGAACTCACTCTGAAGACCAGGTTGGCCTCGAACTCAGAAACCCACCTGCCTCTGCCTCCCAAGTGCTGGGATTAAAGGGGTGAGGCACCACTGTCCAGCTTGTACCAGACTCTTTAACAGCTTGATTACAACACAAATAAGTTTCATTGTAACATTTTCATACATTGTATTCTTTTTGTTCTTTTTCACAACCCGCCTCCCCTACTTTGGGTACCTTCCCTTCCTTCAACAGCACTGACTGATTCTGCCTTCACGACACAAGCCTCCTTTATCTTTGTTTTTTCCCCTACTTTGATCCCTCCCCTCATGTTCCCTTCCCATATCCTTGCATCACCTCTGAGCACACCCATACACCCACAAAAATAAAACCTAGAAACTCAAGTAAATATGGATTTTAGTGTATAAAATGAAACACTTGTTTTAAGACTCAAAACCACAGGATTTCTATCATCTGAGATATACTAAATCAAGGAAAGTTATATAGTCTACAAATATTGACCGAAAGTTTCGATGTGGACCACTATGCTCACTACTGTGATTTCGTATCCCAAACAGAAGCTAACTAGAAGCCAATCTTAACGATGCATTTGTGTATTAAAATTCACAAGAAAAAGCTCACTGAGGATTCACATTTTGGATAGGACAGGGGTAAGATGGGACATGTATTCATGGCAGCCTATGACAGCTGTCCTCTTAGCTCCAGCTTAACTCCAGAAATAAGGTCTACAGGCCACCTCTGTTTCTATTCTCTCAAAGGTCCTCCCCTGGGGTTCTCAATTTGAGAATTTATGTCAAAGATGGTGTCCATTTTACAAATCCACACTTAAAAAAAAGGAACAAACTTCAGTCCATAAATTAGCATCACCTTGTAAGAAAGCAGGAGGGATATTAAGAGTGACAGGAATTGTTAATTTTGGTATTCTATTAGAGTTGACAGCAGAGAAGTCCTCTGAAACTAATAAATCAAACCACAGTTTACTATTCCAAATGCCACATTCTTTGCACGGCTCCTATTTAAAGAGCAAAGTCTACCGATTTTGAGGAAACAGAGCAAGAAAATCGGAGCACATTGTATTTCTGACCAATATTTTCATCGCATCTTCTCACTGGCAGAGTCATCCATGTCATCGCTTGCTAAATTACAGCAACACGGGGAGCCTGGTGGCATTTGAAGCTATTTTGTATGTGGGTGACTGCTGTGCTGGGTTTTGGAAACAATAATCAAAGTCTGTGACACAAGAATGTCAGCATGTTCCCCTCTTTATAATAACGTTTGAAATTAGACTGATTACTTAACACAAATTATGACTTACTGTACTTGGCTACATTTTAATGCAACCCTACAGCACATGTGTCAAGAAAATACTGATAAGAGACAGATTAGGAAGAACATGAGGAGTATGAGCTGTGGAATGTTTATACTGATGGACACCAAGCCCAGAAAATTAATGCTCAAATGGGTCCCATGGGTCTTATTTTAAGGACCACATAAAACGGTCTGCAAGTAAGATGTCAATTAATATGCAGCAAATGTTTTTAAAAGGTCTGTGTGTAGTTTAAGTACTTACAGTAGTAGTCTGCCAAAGAATCTAATTTTCAGTATCCACCAAAGCAAAGCCATGCCCGGCTCTCACTGGGTTAGCCCAGTTCCTATATGTTCTGCCTAAGCTCTACATTCAAATGGGATTCATATTCATTTCTCAGGCTACTCTGAGTTTAAGATATTCCTTTGTCCTCAAATTATTTCCCTATAAATCCTACAAATCCATCTTTCATACATCTCCCATCTCAGAGAATGGTATTATTCATTCCTCCATTTAATTATTAATCAAACATTGCAAATGTTCATTCTATCTCAGACCCTGCATAAACTAAATCCTGGGGTTTCCTCCTTGGTATGACACTAGCCCTCAGCTACATATTTCTTCAGAAGTAAAATAAAAGACATTTTACTCTGGAAACAGCACAACCTTCTACCCAAGCCCCACAGTTAGACTCTTGAACTTGGGTAGGAGGGTATAAGGATTTCTAGTTCTTTTGATTTTTATTTAAGTCAAACACAGATTAAGCATAACCTAGTACATGGGCTGGAGGAAATGGGAGCCAACAATCAATGGTGACAGAGAGCAAATGCTATTGTTTACTGTCCCATGAGAGTAAGGACCACCTAGTAGGTGATCTTCTGGTTATACATGAGAGGAGGCAAGCATGACACATACCAGTGTGAGCAGATGATTGTTATCACTTGTTTTAGGGTGTTCCAGGCCCCCTTTTATTGCATTTTAAGTGGCTTGGGCTCATTCTGTGGTCCACTGTTGAAAGCAGCATGTGAGCCCTTCAGCAGCCCTCAGAACCCTCCCACATCAGCCCTACAGCACCTTCTGAAGTGCACGGACCTGAAGGAAGCACATGAATATGACTTTCCTTAGTTCTGTATCTATTGCCACACAGTCACCCATAATAAAATCCAGTCAAGCTACATTCCCACTCATACATACAAACACAGAGTCAGGAAGCAAATAGGGCATGTCTTCACTTTGAAAGGCTCAGGATATCCATGGAACCACCCACGGTGGCTGTTAATATTTTCATTTATCTTGATCCTGACCACTTTGTCCAAGGAGGGAGGGAAGGACTCCTTATAGGAGTGAGTCACATTTCAGTTAATCACCGGAACACTCAGAGATGAAATCATTGTATTCATCTGAACCAACATTATAAAAAGTAAATTACTTCACATATATATTTGGAATAAGGCTAATTTAGCTATTCTGAGCATTTCCTGGAATTATCTCACTCATTCTTTCTATGCTGTGTTATGCGCATATCTATTTTTCTTCCTTTCTAGTACTTTCCTGGTCATGGTAATGAAGAGGAGGAGGAGGAGGAAAGAGCATGTGGCTCTGGCGGCTTTCAGATCTTTACAGCAAAGAGAGAAGATGCTACAAAGGATAATATTTTAACAGCAAGCACCATCCCAAGAGTCAAGCTGTTTCAAAGACCATTTAATGCCCTTATTATCATGTTTACAATGTCCTATTTCTTAAGATATGAATTTTGAATATTACTTCTGGTTTACCAATATTTATTTCTATATCTGTCTCTGTGTAGATGAATGAATGTATATATTTATACACACACATACACACATTCATGCATATACATACAGATTTTCAATATATATGAACACAAAATATAAACAGAAGATGATTTTATATTAAGCTTGAATCTCTGTTTTGTCAAAAGTTTTGAGTCAGTCCTTGTAAACTAGATATATCTTCATCTTTTTGCTATTCAATAAAAGGAAACTAACTTATAATAAAGCAATTTATGTTTTCCTGACTTGAAACAACAGATTTAAAAGAAGAGCTAACTTTCAGTACTGGAGTAATGGTAATTTTTGACAACTTTCCCTTTATAATTTGTAACAAATTATATGTTTGTAACCTATTATATTATTTTTAGAATGCATTTTTATTAGTGGTTAAATGAAATGAAAGGAGCATATTAGTAAATTATAACATGTACACACACATTCACACATACACACCCACACCCACAACCTCCCTACATTTAGAATAATGCCACAGAAAAATTGATTTACTCTTTTTTAAACATAAGTCTTTTGTTACTGTTCTCTAGTGTCTTTGATCTAGTGTCTCTGAATCTCGTCTCTCCCCTCTAAACCCAATTTCTTTGCTTTCCAAAGCTCACTTTCAACATTCGAACTTCTTCATTATACAACTATAGGAAGATAAACCAGAGGAATTGTTCTACTAGCAGTTTAATATCTCCAAAGCATATGCTTTTGAACAGGTTTGCATTTATCTGAGATTATAAAATGAATTGTGTTTCCTCTATATTTATCCTTTTATTTTCCCCCTTCTTTGTGATGCTTGTGTTTGTATTATGGATACTAAAGTCTACACTGAAGAAGATTATTTTTTTTTTTTGCCTTTGTTTCCTGTACAAGTTGCACATTTGGTCTCATGTGTGTAGAGCCTTGTCTCATGCATATGTATCATGTCCTGGTGGAGTCTACCAATGGTAAACTGAGCATGCACCTGTCCGCTGCCCATACTGAAAGGAATGCACCAACTGAGATGTAGAGAAAGATGTCGTATTGCTGGTAGAGTTTAGAGAAAAACCGGCTCTATGGGCAAATAATGGTATGCTTTCTCAGATGCAAGACTGAGTTCCAGCTCTGTTCCTAACTTACAAATGAATACATCTAAGGCTAATTAGATACTCTGGCATAATACTGAAACTAATTTAGTGGCTTCTACAATTAAACAAAACAGTGATTGTTTAATAGACCTTGATTTTTTCCCAGATATTTAGTGCTTCAAGTTCAATGAGGGGCATGTGTAGAAATTCAAAGGTCGAGCTAATATTTCAGTTCAAGTGATATGATGGTTAATCTTGCTAGGATTTATGATCACCGTGGAAACAAACTTCTGGGATATCCTTGCGAGAAATTTTAAACTGAGATAATAGAGATTGGTGGAGCTGCCCTGAATGTGCTCCATTCCATGGGAAGGGGTCCTACACTAAACAAAAAGATGAGCTGAACACAAGCAGTCATCGTTGCCGACCTTCTGACTTCGTATTCAGTACGGCCAGTTACTTCAAGTTCCTACAGCCACAGCGTCCTCATCAGGATAGGGTGTGCTTTCAAGTTGTGAGGAAAAACAAACAAACAAACAAACAAAGCACAAATAAACAAAAACAAAACAAGAAAAACCCCTCTTCCTTTCTTGAACTGTTTTTTTTCCCCAGGTACTGCATCTTATCAGCAAAGCAAGTAACATGTGTATGTATGTATATGTATATATATATGTATATGTTTGTAATTTATATATAATTATACATGATATATACATACACACAGACACACATATACATACACACACACATGTAAACAAACACACATGGATGGACTCTGGCTACACCACCTCACCTCAGTGAGTTCTGAGTCAAAGCACCTACAAATGTAGAGCAGGGAGGTGAAGCATCTTGCTGTTCAACCACCTTCTCTCCCATTTTTACCCTTCAGCATGTTTACTCAT
Source organism: Mastomys coucha (assembly GCF_008632895.1). Classification (NCBI taxonomy): domain Eukaryota; kingdom Metazoa; phylum Chordata; class Mammalia; order Rodentia; family Muridae; genus Mastomys; species Mastomys coucha. Next base: position 186,128,793 of record NW_022196905.1, on the reverse strand, counting down.
TATTTCTGCCCTGCTGCTCTCTTTTCCCTATCCCGATCAATGGAAATTCTCAACATATGTTGGGGTTTAGGCAATCACACTAGCTTGAATCACAGAGTAAGATATGTAGATTTTTTTAAAAGGGTAGTTGAGCTAAATTGTAGCTGTTTGATCATTCACAAATTACTAACTACCCTCAGATTGTGAGGCTTGGGATAACAGCTGCCTATTTACACAGCCATTTGTGCATGCCAAGTAGGCACATGACGCAGAGATTTGGTCAACCCTGCTATTTCTCGGTAGAAAACATCACCATTGCCAGGTCTAGTGGCACAGGCTTGAAATACTAGTACTCAGGAGGCAGGGGCAGGAATGTTACAGGTTCAAGTCTATTCTGGGCTCTGGAGTGAGTTTCAGATCATCCTGGGCCCTCAATGAGACCTATCTGAAAAGAATGAGAAGGAGGAAGAGGAGGAAGAGGAGAGTACTGGAGATGTAAGAACATAGTTCAATGGTTGAGCACTTTTCTAGAATGTGCTGCCAAAAATTTTACTGCTTTCCTGTACTGCCAAAAATTTTACAGCTTTTCAGCCTTAAAGCATTGACATCATATTTGACTCATGATTGCTATTGCCATGTTCATTTGTGGTCAAATCTTACAATGTCTTGTATATCTAGAACTCAAAAGCATGCAAATTTAACTCCTCTGTGAGCATCTTCCAGCTTGCCTTGACTGTTTTAGTGTCTCACAACTGGTTTCCCTTCCTCCACGTGTACCGGTGTTTGTTGTGATCTGATGCTGGAATGGCCAGCGAGATGGCTGTAACAAGATAGAGAACACTCACTTTGTTCAAACGCCCTCAACTCATGGAACCATCTCCCATCCTCTCAGCCCATTGCTACCACTCTTGCTCCTTGCCCAGTCGGTTCCAGGATCTGGAATACTTCCCTGTTGCTTGCCTACACCAAGCCCACTACTCTCACCAGCTTTGTCCTTTAGTCCCTTGGCCTAATGCTCAGATGCTCACCTGCCTTAGTGACTTTTCTACTCCTGAGATAAAACACCATGGCCAAGGCAAGCTATAGAAGGAAGAGGCTATTTGGGCATAATGGTTCCAGGGGAATAAAAGTCCTTTATAATGGGACATAAGGCAGTAAGTTGAGAGCTCACATCTTCAAACCACAAGCCCCAGGCAGAGATAGCACATTGGAAGTCGACAAAGCTTTAAGTTGTCAAAGTCCACTTCCACAGACATACTCCCTCCAGTGAGGCTGCCCCTCTTAAACCTCCATAAATGGTGTAAGTAGCTGGGGAACAAGTGTTCAAATAATCAAGACAATGGGGGATGTTTATGTACACATCACCTTATCAGAGAGACCATTCTTGACCACCCCATATAAATGGCCATCTTCTTTATTTCCATTATTCTTTGGGAGTTTTTCTGAAGAGCACTTCTTCCTGCCTTGAGGGCTCACATGTTTGTTTATGATCTCATTTTCATCACCACAGCAGGGGCCTTCACCAGGAGAAGGTGATTCAGAGGCAGGAAACTCAGTCATAGGGTGGAACCCACAGGGAGGAAAAGCCCTTGTTCTGGTATGGCTCCACACTGGGCAGTCACGGGGAAAGAATGAATATGGTGAAGTGCTGAAGTCAAGGTTGCTTTTCCGCTTAGGAAGTTCAAGGAGATAGTCATTTTTAGCACTCAGGCAACTCTGGAAATATTACTGTGGTAGAGATGTGAGCCTGACAGTCTCAAAGAGAGCAGAAAGAGTCTGTGCTCCATGATGTAGCAAAAACAGTCAACATCAGCTGAGCACGGAGGTGATGCAAGCCCAGAATCCTAGCCCTTGGGAGGTGGAGGTCGGGAAATCAGAAGTTCAAGGTCATCTTGATTATATAGTAAATTCAAGAATAGTTTGGTCTTTGAGAACTCCTGTCTCAAAGAAATGACAGTCATTGTTTGTGGCCCACCTGTTATTAAAATAGTAGCCTATGAATTAATTTTGCCACATGTTGATCATGAATACCATTATTTACCTTATTTTACATTTGTGAAATTAGACATTATTTGATCTATCTTTCTATTCTGACCAAGGGCTTGAATACAGTCAACATTAGACCAACTCTGTGCACCCCGAAACTACCACTTCCCAATGGGACTTTCATTTTGAATTCTATAAGTGAAATATTAGCAACGATCATTGATCTTGAAGTGTAATGAGAATTTAGCTTTCTCAGTTATAACAACTGTCATCAATTAATTGGCTATGTGGATAAGTTAATTGGCTATACGCATGGGGTTAGAGCTTAACATCTAATCTTTTGGGGTGTTTGTAAAAATTACAAGTGATGAGATATTCTCTTATTAAAATAGCACATTTGCATTTTAACAGACTTTTTCATTGCTTTCAAAAAGAATGTTTCTAACAATGGACAAGGTTAGCAGGTTGGAAGCCATGATATTTTTGAGCTGTCTTGCAAAACCTTCTCACTCCGCCCAATGATTCTAATACTTGATCCATATCAAGCTCATACTTGAACTTCATGATTACATTAAGCCAACACCAAGCAGAGTAACAGCAGTCTGTTAAATTTTAATACACTTCTGTCTGTACGTTAATTGCTTCAGGCTTTTCCCTCCTCAAGAGCACCCAGCACTTGCTACCTAAAATTTTCACAAGAACATGTTTTATGATAGCAAAAAAATGCAATAAATCTTGTGACCTGAATACCTCAAACGGTAATTTTAGCGTTTATCTTATGACATCTTTCTAACATTTGATTCTATGAAAAGATAAGGAGTTGTGTTGCGAGACTACAGATTAAGGGCTTATAAATCATCTTGTTAAAGATAAATCAGTCATAACGGAATGTCTTACAACAGGCTTTAAGGCATATCAAAGTTTTCTTGCCAATGTATGTCAATATTTGCAAATAAAATAATTTGCTTAAATCATGATTAATTTTAGAGATAGTTGGTTCTATAATTTGTCTGAACTGAGAGAGTTGATGTTAAGACTAAAAGCAAATGTTTTAATATCTGTTCTGATACAATACTATAAGATAGGATTATTCAAACAGAAAAGGAATAACTTGAGGAATAGCTTTATTTCAACATTAAATTTGTCTCCTGCAATCTGTAGCTTTTCCCTCCACAAACTACTCCTGAATTCTAAGGAAAGCCTAACAAATGGGGGAAAAGCTTATAACAAGGCCTGCCAAGCAAGAGGCAAAGATAGCATCACTGTTATGGGTAGCTAACGGCTTTCTGATTGGATGAGAAGCCTGTTCAACAGGAAGAAATTTAATTCCTGGTATGGTAATCCCTCTTGATATCCCTTGGCTGAAGTCCTTGGGATAGTCCATAGGTCCTTGGGTAGAACTTACTATTGTTAGTTTGCTAAACGGTCATGCTGTCAAATTGCTCTCCAGACATTTATGTTTATACATTTAGACCTCGGCTGCTTTTAATCCTGGTTTGGGAAGCCTCTGGTTTTTTTGTTTTGTTTTGTTTTGTTTTGTTTCCAGTTAATAGCAGCCACTGGAAAGATATGTAGCAAATCGAAGAGCTACAGATAGGAGACTGAGTGTTCAGCCCTAAACCATAATATCTATATTAATTCTGCTACCATCAAGACTCAGGAAACATCATAGGCAACAGGAAGAACCAGAGAAGAGCAAGGAGTTCTATGATATTCAGTCTTTAGATATTTCAGTCATAAACTCACAGCAGCTGTAGATATTTGTGCAAGACCTGCACAGAACCAAGCCTTACCCTATACTGAGGAGCTATTATCAATAACTGTGGGGGGGGGGAAATCATCTATTGGTTTATTTTTATATGATTCTTTTGCCTACTTGAATGTATGTGCATTATGTGTCAGTCTGGTGTTATCAGAGGTCAGATGAGGGAAATCAGACCCTCTGGAACTGCAGTTATGGATGGTCGTGATCTACCATGTGGGTGCTGGGAATTGAACCTGGGTCCTCTGCAAGAATAAGAACTCTTAGCTACGAAGGCATCTCGAAAGTGCAGGAGAATCATTTTCTATTGTGTAAATGGCAAATGGTAGATTTTCCATACTCCAGTGGATGGCCCAACCCCCATGTATACATAGTAGTACCAACTTGACTTAGACTTGACTTATAGGTTATATTAAAAAAAAGATATGAAGCTGCAAGGATATGGGGTGGACTGGAACAGGGCACGAGGGGAAGATACAATTATGTGTTATATACATGTATGAAATTCTCAAAAATAATGAAAAATTGAAAATAATAAAAAATATTTTATCTTAAAGAAATAAATCAAGTATGGCCTACAGTAAAAAGGACAAAGAAAAATGTTATTGACAGTTAAAAGTCAGTATAAACATTAATAAAAATTGACAGTTTCCATAGACTCTAACTTATCAGAATAACAAGGCACTCCATTACACTTTAGAAATACCTTAAGAGTAAAACAGACTCTTAAGTCTGTTTTATGTAGTGCATAAAACACAGTCATCTCTGTGATTTGAAATATAGTTGACTGAATTGTAGCCTGAGTCTAACTCCTTTAGGATCATGCATGAATGATGGTTTCATTCACATTTCCCTTAAGTATAAACACCTTAAAGACCGTGTTAGTGAAGAGTAAAAAATGATCAGTGCCAATGGATAAGTAATTATATACATTAATTGCTCCGTGAATTTCAGTGGAGCATATATATCGCAGCATAAATTTAAATGAAGGCTATCATTGAGAGTGGTGCTTTCTGTTCAGTGGCACTTGATGCTGACCCTGCACAGTACTGAGAAAGCTATTCGGGTTTTTTTTTTCTTTTTTTTTTTTTTTTTTTTTTT
>NW_022196905.1:186098873-186123936 GCF_008632895.1 Mastomys coucha | reverse complement strand
GGGTTTCTCTGTATAGCCCTGGCTGTCCTGAACTCACTCTGTAGACCAGGCTGGCCTCGAACTCAGAACTCAGAAATCTGCCTGCCTCTACCTCCAAGTGCTGGGATTAAAGGTATGCACCACCACTGCCCAAGTCGGCAATTTCTTTAACCTGCTTCAAGTGAGAAGTATGTAGCAATACTTCTTCACGAGGAAGAAGTCTTGCCCCTCTCAGAATAAATAGAAATGGGTGCATGTTCTGTGTCGTGGGAAGACAGCAAGCACAGAAAAAGCATTTCAGAACAAATGCTCATGATCCAGATTTGAATTATTTTAAGGAATGGCAGCATCCCAGCAACCTTTGGTTTCCAAACAGTAACTGGAGTAGGGGACCATGCTGCCCACCACTGATCCAGGTTATGAGCAGTAACATTGAACCGGGAGCCCAGTTTATCAAAGCCCCTTCTACTGTTTGCAGACGGATAATTGCAAAAAGTCGCTTGCTCACCCTGTCTGGGTCAGAGTGAGTTTCCTCACCTAGAAATAGGGCTGGCAGTGCAGCCAGCCTCCTAGAGTTGTGGGAAGAATCCATGGATCGAAATGCACAGAGTTCTTAGAAGTGGGACCGACCCACAGTTGCCAACATGGTACCTCCTCTGCTAGTAAGAAGTGAACATCTCCTAGTATTTAAGGGTGTGAATCCTGGTTAAATTATTTCAAATATGGAATCCTCTTTTGCCTTGGTCATCATTCAAATGAATTCCTCAGTCAGTGTTTCTCTTCTTAAACAATTTTAAAAGGAGCTGGATGAAGTCATAGATCGGAGAGACAGAATGCGTTATTCTCAAGCCATATTGTTTCTTTACTGCACAGATGGCCGAATAAAGTCTGTGTTGGTTGCACCTTCTTTTGGCTCATTAAGGCTCCGAGTGCAGCGGCTTCCTGGGAGTGAGTAGGAGCTGGTTTGATTGACTAATCTCCTCAGTACATCAGACTTCACAGGCAGAGAGAGGCCCAGTGGGAGAAGACGTCAGGGAAGGCCAGGCTGCTATGATGCAGACCACCCTTGTATGACAGATGTCTCTTTCCATGAAGGAGGTGGAAGAGGCTTCAGCAAAGGCAGTAGGAGAATAGCAAAGTTATTACTAGTGACTTCTAAACAGCAATTAGATTTTCAACAACAGAAAAACAATGGTACAGCCCTTGACTTTCTTTCACATGAAATTTCCCATGTGTGACTTTTTTTTTGGTGCTTGTTGGCTCAGTGTATCATTCAAAAAAAAAATGCTCATGTATTTGTAGGTGATTGAAAGACGCTAATGAGTAAGTGTGGGATCTGTTGGCTTTGAACTTACACGTTACATGCACTTACACTCAGACCCATAAATTATTCCCTGGGAGTAATCTTTAGTAAGTTGCTAGGCAATGGCCAGTTCATGTTTTCCTTTGATTATAGGGCATAACTGCTCCATTGTCAACATGCCAAAAGGAAAAAAAAAAAAAAACAGTTACTTCCAGTAAGTTATTAAGACGCGACTGTTTTGGACAAAGGGAGGAGACGCAGAGAGCAAAGAATGTGTCTGGTGTCAGAGCAAGGCTGTTGTTCTCCAACAGTGGCCCTGCATTCAACATATATTACTAGTTCTATGAAATTATCCATTTATTTACTAATTTCTTAACATAATAGCATTACATATAGGTATGAGAAGATGGATACCTTGCTACACAAAATAAGTGCTCGTAGATATGTGTAGCTTTAGGTCAAAGGAGAGGATGTGACACAAACTAAGAAATAGAAGCAGGTCAAGTGAGTTAAACTAGAAAAAGAGAGGAGATATGAAAGGGAAAAGACCAGAGCTCGGCCCACTGCTTCTTGTACACTTAGGAGAGACGTCATCAGGTTTTGTTCGTAGTCAGAACAGATCGGTGAATGCAGTGGCAGTTGCTGCCTAGCTGGCAGACAGAGAGAGAGCTCCTGTATGCTCCTGGTCAGCTTCCACAGTCATAAGCAGGATAGGCTCAGAGGGAAGATGGGGTGAGATAAGGTGCTCAACAGAAAGGTACCTGGCATAAAGCTGAATAAAAAGGACAGAAGCTGCTATTTCCCCTTGTGTTTATCATCTCTTTTTAATCATAGCCTGAATGCAATGCCAGAGTAGCCTAGTATGAGGATTCATCATACGTAACTTCAAATAATGGCTTCACATGTTAAGATAAATAGCTTTATATTAGCCCATATAGGAAAAGTTTGAGGAATCCAAGGGAAGATTGAGAACTATTTGCTGCATCATTAGTTTTTTTTCATTGCTGATTACTACTTTATTTAATAATTATAAATTTGTTATACACACACACATACACACACACACTCATATATATATACATACATACATACCATACATAAATACATACATACATACTACATATAATGCCACTAAATTTGGGCAGTTTTGAGTGTGTGTTCAAGGCTCTGTTTACTGCATCTAAAATTACTATGCTATTCTGAGAGTGAAGACCAGAACGTGTTCTTTTCCATGGGCTCAGCTTCCAGAGTCCGGCGCTTAATTAGGTGGGTGCCTTCAGGTCACTCTCTACCTGTGTGGAATTTTCTTCTTCATTTGCACAATGAAAGCCAAACATTTGCAATAGTTTCTACCCTGTCCTTTTTATAATTTCGTAAGGCGCGTTGTGAGCTCTCACCCCCTCCCAGTTCGGCTGGAAATTGACTGACAATGTGTAAACCCTGTTACAAGCCGAAAGCACCTGGATGATTGACTTGGCCTGGCGAGTGAGCCCAGCTCCTTGCAGACGGATTGCCAGATCCCATGAAGCAGCAAGTTTGTCCAGAGACTCTTAAAAAAGAATCTGCTTTTCAGAAATTTACCTTGCCTGTTGTGTGTTGCATCAAGACCATGGAGTAATGCATTATGTAGTATGCAGTAATGCTAACATCACAAACCAGTCGGCAAGCTGGAGAGTTGTATAGTCCAGGGAAGCAGCAGGTAGGAGTTGCAGTTCTGAACTAAGTCAAGAACGCTCCAGGAAGAATGGAGTATGCAGGCTTGCCTGTTTTTACTGAGACTCAAATCAGCATGTAGCGTACACCATAGTGAATTATTCAACGTCACCAGGCTAGGGCATTCTATACTAAGGCGATTTGAACAATTTTCCCCTTTCTCTCCAGCATTTGGTTATCAGTTTTGTGACATATAGAGTAACAGTTATACGGATCAATTTCTGCAACTCCATCCCTCAACCTACTTTTTTTTGTCGTAAATAAACCAAACAAAGGTAGAGGGCTGGAGCCCCATGCTTCATGGACGTTTGTCTTGATATCTCGGTGACAAGCTTAATTTGGCTATGACTAGCTTAGCAGAAGGTGTTAGGTTTAGCTGTAAATGAGTAAGCAGCGCTTGACAAGGTGAGACATCTTCCTTCAATTGATGAAATGGCCCAATGATGCTCCTAATCGACATTTGGAAACAAAGCCCAGTAGTATGGCACACAAATTCTTTTATCAATTATAGTTAGGTTATGCAGCAGGAGAGGTTAACACCCTCAGATTCCTAAGTCTTCCCTTCTTACCTTATTTATAGAGATCTTAGCTAGTCTCACGGCTTTACCCAGGCTCCTGTTACAGTTCTCAGGTTCTGTGACCACGTTTTAGCCAGTGGACCTGAGAGGACACCATGTGGGCCTTTTACAACAGGTTACAGTCCTTAAAGGAAAGGCCCTGCTTGCCCACTTTTTGTCTTTTTCTTCTGGCTAGAATGTAGAATGCAGACTTTGCTTGGGTCTCAAGTGGAAGTCCAAAAAGGATCAAAAAGGATAAAAAAAAAAAGAAAAAAAAAAGGCAGAGCTAAAAACTTGAAGGAGGCCCTGTCAACTGTACACTTGCTTGCTGTGTATCTGTTTGCTCTGGGTTAAAACTTTGAAGGAGGCCCTGTCAACTGCACAGCTGCTTGCTGTGTATCTGTTTGCTCTGGGTCAGACATGACCATTCCCTTCTTGGAAACAGAGCCACTGGCCTGAGAGAAAGCCTCATGAGATTAGGCCTAGTCCCCCACAGAGGTAGAGAGTGGCTCAGTAGGCTCAGCAGACTTCGAGAATGGAATGAATCCTTAAAAGCCTTCCTGAGACCCCTCCTCTCATTGAGATTATATAAGAGAGAAATTTTGTCTAGGATGAGACTTTTTGGTGCTTGAGTTCCTTAAAAGTCACCCATGCTCCTGAAAGTAACTCCAGTAAACTCACTAGCAATCCAGAAGGACGTTACTAGAACCCTTTCTTTGGTCTATACTTGTCCTTTCTGTATGGAGTGATGAGGTGTTTCTTTACACCACCTAGGAAAAGCCATACAAAGCTGGTACATGAGCCCTATACTACTCATCTCTATATTCACATCTCTATATTCACACGGTGGGCAACAAAGATTTCTCTTGCTAATGCCTCTGTGGCTTTTGAGCCACAGTACAAAAGTAGCTGAGTTTTTATCCACAATGGCCACAGGTGGAGTCTAGAAAACTCTAATACTCTTATTATGCCTCACTATAAGGAAAAAGTCCCCAACTTTATACTGAATTTTATTTTTCATTAAATCAGTGTTTTTTCAACTTTTCCTAATGCTGTGACCCTTTGATACAGTGCTTTTGTTTCTAACAAAATCTCAAACAGTTGACTTTTCCAAGAAAGGGTTTGGAGCCAGCCAGATACTGGGGTGAAAGCCTGCTAGCCCAGCAAGGCAGAGAAGGCACCCAGGTGACCCTCTCCACAGCTGACGTCTAAAGGAAGGTCTCCACACCATCGCAACAATCCCTAACCCCGAGTCCCTTCCTCCTACTTCCTGTGCCTGCCTTTACCCATCCTCCTGACTCCCTCTTACTCTGTATTTTTCCTATGTTCACTTCCTGTCAACTGGTTGCTTGCACCACCTCTTGACCTATGGTTGACTTTATTTAATCCTGTTTACAATAAACAGAAAACTCTTGGATTAAAGGTGTGTCCTAGGGCTGAGCCATACCACAACTAGAAACAGGTTTTTCCAGTAACTAACACAATCTTGGGGTTCACAGCTTGATCAAATACCCTGCAACACAGTTCCTGATGTTGTAGAACCCCATATTGCTACTTCATAACTGTAATTTTGCTACTGTTATGAGTCGTAGTGTCGGGGCTGGAGAGATGGCTCCGTGGTTAAGAGTACTGATTGTTCTTCCTGAGGTCCTGAGTTCAATTCCCAGCAACCACGTGGTGGCTCACAGCCAATGTCCTCTTCTGGTGTGTCTGAAGACAGCTACAGTATACTCAATATACATGAATCGTAATGTAAATATCTGATATGCAAGATATCTGGTATAGGACCCCTACGGGAGTTGTAACCCACATATAGAGAACCACTGATTTAAACTGTCATATAGGCTGACTGAAATGCCCACTTAGACTTACTTCTGACCAGACAATCAGTTAACAGATGACGCCGCTGTAATTACTTTCTCTGCCATGGTCCCAGGTCAGGCTACATTCTCTCCCTTCTCTCTTCCTCTCCTTGCTTTATCACATCCACCCAGATAGACAGACTATACATTCCTTGAGAAGACCTAGGTCTTAATCCATTCCTTGAAGAGAAAGAGTGTGACATCAGCCTGTGAAAGTTTAGGCTCCGGCCACAATACTGGCATGGCTCCACATTGACTAGCGACCCTCTATGTTTGCCTCCTGGCTTCAGGGTTCTCGGACTTCACACTGCCATGAAACACAAATGTCTACTCCGTAGGACCGTGGAGAAGACAGTATGAGACACGGCACAACTGTGAGCCCGAAGATAATCACAAGGAAAACAAAGGTAATCTTATTCCTCCTCCCCTGGAGCTGTGATAGAGAAGAATGTTTGATTTGTTGTCTCTCTGGGGATAAGATCACCATGGCAAGGGCATGGATCTTTCTCTTAACTTCCTGTAAGAACAGCACAGTGGCAGGGCGGTTTTGAAGCCTAGAGAGGAAAGTTTTTGGAGCAGGCAGTGAAAGCCTTACCTTTTCCTTTTGGTCATTTTCAATTAGAGTTTTGACCAGATGTGCAAAAAATAAGAGATTGGAAAGCAAACATAGTGGAGAAAAAGCATTTTACTTTGTTATGACCAGACAAAGCCCCTAGACCCTAACCTCAACAAAACTAAATGCTTTATAGTAATGTAGAAGAAAACACCCAGATCTTCCTGAATGGCCAAAAGGAAAACAGACGTTGTTTTGAGAGGCTAAGTAAATTGCTAGTGGAATGGCTCTGTGCCAGAAAACTGTGGCCCTAGAATTACAGGCCTTTGTTCCTTGTAGTTAGGTCCTGTGTTGCTCAACTTCCAAATAATTTAGCAAACTTTTCATGTGAGAAAAGTACATTTTTTTTTTTTTTTTTTTTTTTTTTTTTTTTTTTTTTAGCAAAATGCAGGGGGGAAAAGATGTGGCTTTGTTGTTTTGTTTTGATTTTATTTTAGTTTTTTTTAGACCCTGGCCCAAACAATAATTTGAAGAACTAAGTCATATGTACACATGAACCCCATTGATATCTATGAAAGGTCTGTGGATTCTGTGAGAGATTTTAGAACAAATAATACTTCAGAGTAATATACAAGGGAAACCATTCCGAACTCTTGTCACAAAGTAACAATATTGCTATGATCATAGGCCTGATGCCACATGAAGTTTACCAACTCATCTGAAAGAAAGGATCCGGCCTTTGTAAACATATGTTAACTTTCTCCCTTTTACTTCAAACAAACACATGAAAACCCATTTGTAATTCTTTGGATCCTAAACTTAGTTTTTAGACCTACTTAGCTATGGGAAATCACATTTCTGTTAAATTCACATAGGCCTTGAATTTTAAAGTGGTATTATCATTTGGAAAGCGGTTTCTGCAATTCATTCTGAACGAGTTTAACATGAAGCAGCTGTATTGCCTTTTGGAGGGTATTTTTAGCAGTGTGGAAACCCTTCAGCTTTTGCAGAATAGTGTTACCTTCTGACAGGTGCTAAGAAATAAAAAGAAAGGTACTCTTAGGTATTCAAGGACAGGGTTGTGAGGAAACTTACTACAAGTGGGATTGGACCTACCAAACCGCAAGGATTCTCTTCTTCCGTCATTAAACTATCCAGAGCTGGTTCCTATCCCTTTAAGCTGAGCACTGATGATGCTGTTAATATTGAATGGTGGCTACCCAGAATCCCAGGGGATTTCTTACCATTCATTTCATGTTGCTCAAGTAATACCTAATATCCTCGAGAAAATTAACTGGCTTTCTGAGGTTCTGTATCCTTTTAATAGCTAAAATGATGAGACTTGAGTTGATATCATCACAGAGAAAGGAAGAAAAATTTCACAATATTTCATTCATTCATTCATTCATTCATTCATTCATTCATTCATTCAAGACAAAGTCTAACAATGTGGCCCAGGCTAGTTTCGAACTCTCTACATATCAGCCCAAGATGGAACTCATGCTCCTGCTACTTCAGTCTCCTGAGTGTTAGGGTTACCGGTGTGTGTCACTGTGCCCTGCTCACTGGATATATTTTAATGAGATAGAACTTGAATGTGTGAACTGTGTAGTCTATATCTATGAGAAGGATTCTGAGGAAACACTAAAGGGAGTAAATAAAAAGAAAAAAAGAAAAACCAAAAAAACCAAGATATTAAAGCAACTGCCCTCAACCAGGAGGAGGAGACTCCTGTTGTTTTAAGCACTGTCCTTAGCCCAATTCTGTTTCCTTAGGATAACTTCCCATGTTATCAACACACAGAACTCATGGGGCTTTAAATAGAGTATGCCTTATCCACAATATAAATGTTAAAGCTCGTCATTTGAGAACTTCTTTTTCAGCATGTGTCTTTCTAGTTCAACTGTCTTTGTAGAGTCAAGGAAATATACACAGGTCTCATAGTCATGGGGTAAGATGTTCACATTGCTTCAATGAATGCACAGGTGAGCAGCTGCAGTAATATAAACCCACAGACACCAGTAACACCGCAGCTATTTTCCATTGCTTTCCTCAATATGCCACACATAAGGCACCTAAAACTTAAATGGCTGTGGTTTTCAGCATCTTCAAGCATCTGCTTGCTAACGTCTGATATGCTCAGATATTTGCTCTCCATCCTGTATGTCATTCGTTATAGCTGGACAGCTGGGAAGACTCCAGGGTGTGAGCAATTAGCTTTTCCCATATTCGACTTGGAAGTGGAAGCTAGGCATTAGAAAAATCCTGAGTTCTTAACTTGGTGTAGCCTCTCCTCTCCTTTACTCAGATCTGGGCTCTTTAGACAGTGCTGGGTGCTGTAGGAGAATGTCGTAGCTTTACAGCTTAAGCTGTGCTGGGGCAAATTTATATATTTTACTGAATGTGAGGTATGGACAACCACAGTGTAACAAGACAAAAGGAAAAACAGCTAGCTAATCATCTGTACAGCCACTGGGTAAGCCAGTTATTCTTCAGTACTGCTTACTTCCCAGAGTGCTGTGCTAATTTGCGGAGTTGGCTCTCTGAACATTGCTGTGTCGAGCCTTTGAGTGGTCAGACAGATGGTTTGCTTTTAAGACCTCAGGTGGGCGTGTCCAGTCTGACATCTCCAGCTCTCTTTACTGTCCTCTATCTTATGCCCCAGGGTTCTCCCCACATCTAGCCCCCTTGTGCCAATCACCTCCGTTCTGGTGACTTCCTATGCCCCAGGGTTCTTCCCACATCTAGCCCGCTTGTGCCAATCACCTCCATTCGGTGACTCCTTTCTAGCAAATTTCCCAATGTCTCCAACTCAGTGTGTGTTTGCCGTTACTGGATCTCCATTTGCAATATCAGCTACTTCCACCTCTCTCCAGTTTGGCTGTCTGTCTGCCCTTTTTGAAAGTTTATTATGAACTCCGTTTTGATTCCCCAAATTTAGACATATAATAATTTATGTAACCCTTTGATTTCCCCAAATCTCATACATTTTTCTTCCTTTTTTTTTTTTCTGCCCTACATGTTCTTTCTAGGGTCATATAGCCCAGGCTACCCCCAAGCTCTAAATTTGCCTGCCTCAGCCTCCTGACTAGTGAGATTATGGACATGCACAATCTCAGCTCCTACACACCTTTCAGGATTTCCTTCCCCATAGATCAATTACTCCTTATTTCTCTCCTCTCAGAAGCATGTTTATCCAGCAAAGGTAGGGTGCTTATTTCCTTCATGTCTGCCTTCTCCTCTATGTTTTTGTGAGATCTGAGTGTTTTCTGTCTCACCATTTATCTCTCACTGCTTCTAGTTCAGCACCTGGCATATCCTGATACACTCAGCGCATCAAGCAATCATCACATTTACAAGAACATGTTGTCAGTTTATATTTTCTCCTCCTCCCCTCCAAGCAATTGCTGTGAATCTTTGACTAGCTCTATAAAAAGACTTGGGTCTATTTTTGAGCATCTCTCCTGTTAATATGTACATTGAACTCCAGCCTTTTGTGGGTTCAGAGTTATGAACCACGCTCACCTGCGGTGTAATCCCACAGGTAGAAGCACAAAGCGTTGGCCTCCAGGTGTTCTACTTTGTGATTGTTGCCAGTGGTGATGGATAAAGCTGTTCAATCATATTGACTGAGAGGCTGCATCTGGCAGAACTCTAACTGAGGCTTTCTAGCACCTCCAGTTGGAACTCTAGGTCAGCTATAGATGTATGTCCTCCGAGAGAGCATCTCTCCACGACCTCCAAAAGGGGTAGAGAGATTCTAGCAGACCATCTTTTAGCAAGTTAATCCCTCAAGTCTCTATTTTCTTTATGTATAAACTTTGAAATAGTAGCTCTGGTAAGAGCCCTAAGAGGATGTTAATGGAACTGTTAACTCCTTGCTTGCTCACAGGCATGGGCCATAAGTATTCGTTGTGGTTGCTACTGAACATGGAATACTCACCACTGCTGCTGTTGCTTTTAGGATTATGGTTCCCAATGTTCTATTTTTACCATAATGATCTTTTGCTTACCTCTTCCCTCTCCCCTTATCCTCCTTTCTCCATCTTTCCCTTCCTCCTAACTCTATAGTTCCAGGCAAGTTTTCCGGACACTGTCCTTTATTTCCCTGGCATTGGGGGCTTCAGGATGTTTCCTGCCTTTTGAAGATCACAGTTCATGTTTTTTTACCTTCATTCGCATCTAAACAGCACACCCAGGGTGGATGCCTGCCTTATGCTAGACATTGCCCTAGGTTAAAATTCCCTACAGGGGAGTCACATTTATCCCAGTAAGTCCCTGTTGAGGAGCACATGACTGGTTGGCTAACTGATGATTGGCTTGGGTTTTTGTGAGTTTTCCCCTCATTGGAATCCTTCCTAATGATTCTTAAAAGTGAAGGCTTGATGCCCCAGTGTGGGAGAATGCCAGGTTGTGGAGGTGGGAGTGGGTGGGTAGGGGAGCACCCTCATAGAAGCAGGGGGAGGGAGGATGAGATAAGGGGGTTCCAGAGGGGAAGTTGGGAAAGGGAATAACATTTGAAATATAAATAAATAAAATATCCAATAAAAAAGATATTTTCAATCAATTATCCCCCCAAAATACATATTATTAGAAGCACATTTTGAAGTAGTCCCAAATGCCTTCCTTCCCATACAATGTAATAGCTCCTTGCCTGAAGACAGAGATTGATTTCATTTAACATGCTCCTTCAAATAAGTGTGTTTTCATTATGAGGCAAGCCTTGCTTGTATCACCTCATCTTGTTTTACTTTATGGTGTACATGGTATCTTAAAGGCAGAGGCCATATTTTATTTAGATTTTTGTCACTGTGTATCTTGTATACTTACTACTGAAGGAACAGAATATTATAATTTGACTTTAAATTTAAGACTACCCAACGTTTTCATGGGCCCCCCTTTAGAAGCTTCATGTTCCATAGATAAATAATCTATAAAGTTTGCTTGATATGAATTTTGTCCGGCTGCATTAGAGTACATGCAGCTTTGAGAAACCACAGTTAAGGAGTCATAAATACAACACACACACACACACACACACATTTAATGCAACTTTAATGTATAATGAGATGGATGCTTATTTTCTTGTGTTTTTTAAAAATACTTTTCTTTGTTAAATTAATATATTAAAACCTTATGAAAAGAGACACAGGAAAAAATAGAGTGACATAAATATAGTATGGGAGCTTGGCCTTGGACCAGGACTGCAGAAATAGAAGGGAGAGAAATGTATCTGGGAGGAGAGTCCATTTTTAGGACATTCAAGCATGCGTCTTTAAATATGAGACACATTTCTGGAAAGAACATAAAGTCCTGAGGGTATGGTGTTCGGTTGCCTTCTTTTAAACTTAGTGTGGCTTTTACAGAGAGTCCACAAAAGTGTGAAGGGAGAGGAAACCTGAACACATGGGCTAGATTAGGAATCCTTAATAGGTTATCTCCACAGAGGCCATAGCATCAAGAGAGTCCACACAGGCTCATCCCTTCTCACTGCCTGACTCCGTTTTCATGGTTACAGAGTGAATCACTTCAGGCAGTACTGATGTGATCTAAGTAGCTTCAGCAAAGTATGTTCTCATCCTTTCTGAAAAGTGGGTAGAATATTAAGGAAAGAGCAAACTTTGTGCTAACACCCTCTTATTTGTATAGCCACAGTGGCTAGCCAAATAAATGGAGAGTCAACATACTTT
The DNA here is from genome assembly GCF_008632895.1 of Mastomys coucha. Taxonomy (NCBI): domain Eukaryota; kingdom Metazoa; phylum Chordata; class Mammalia; order Rodentia; family Muridae; genus Mastomys; species Mastomys coucha. The sequence goes on along the minus strand of NW_022196905.1, from coordinate 186,112,279 downwards.
GTTAATGTCTCATCACAATGCTAAAAATACATAGAAGTAAGCATTAGAAAAATTTAGCAAATTTATCTGCTGGTGCTTTATGGTCCTTTTGTGTAGGGCATTTATGGTGAGCAAATTTTACTTGGTTAGGTCAATGCTTTTTTATTTTGAAATTAATGAAATCTTAGCAGTTTTATTGTCAAATTATCAAACTAAACCTTTTATCAGGTCATGGGGTACATGATGAATAGAGAAGTGTTTGAAGATACTAACTTCCACAAGTTCTTTTGACAAGTGTGTCTTCATTAGGAAGCAAGTTGCTTACTGAGGTAATTAAATCGTGATGATACAACAAACATAGTTTCCTAAAATGCCCACTGGCTTGCTTATTTTATGATAAAAAATTATGTTTATCCCACATTTTAATGTAAAGCAAGATGAACAGCTGGCTCAGAAGAAGTTATTAGATCCCAGTAAACATACCTTGATCACCCATTTTGAATTACTGGCTAACGTTTGTCGGAGAATATGCTTAGGGTAGAATTGATATTTTTTCCTAATGACTAAGTCTTGGGAATGTGATTGACTTAGAGATTAGCTTGTCCTTGTACTTACAATTTACATGCATAACATAATTAACTTTTAGTACACTCAGATGAAATAACTTCTGTAGAGATTATTGGGCTGTTCAATTTAAAACAAATTCTACCAGCACAGTACTTTGTTTTTGCATCATTGCAGGCAGACCAAAGGTGGCATCAAGGTTCTGTCTTCTATTACGAAGATCCAAGATTTTATAGAAGCTTACGGTCGCTGGGACTCCCATTTGTTGGGATCAACATTTGTTGAGGGAGACTGACCTCTGTTTCCCTTGGTTTCTACCTCTTTCCTTACCTGTCACTCAGATAGGAGCTCTAAGCTTGTCAAAAGAAAACTAAACTAATAAACAACCCACCTCCCCCGGTCAAAATGCTTGTGGATGGGAATGTCTTGAGAATATTTTTCTAGGTTTGCATACACCATTGTGTTTGATACTGGAAATATGAGTGGATCTATATGTACACTGAGAAACATTTCTTACAGTGTCAACCATGGGACATGCAGGGGTTGGTAAGATTAGTTTTGGTCAAATAGCAAAGCCATGGCTAAATCTGGTTGAGCAAATGTCTCTTTTATTCACCAAATCCTTACAAAACCAAAGCACAGTAGCACAAGTTATTTCAACAGAGAGCCTTTCCTAATCCTAAACTCACTCATGACGACTATAAGCTCAGGAAGAAAGTAAATTAAGATGATGGCATTCCCCAGGCTCTTATGAGACTTCTCAGATGTCTTAAACAGTCAATCAAGCAGTTCATTAAGTCACACTGTTTAGATGCTTTGGAAAAAGAAAGACCAGAGACAACCCCCAGTGGTATGTCTGTCTGCCCGATTATGAAGTTGGTATGATGACCAAGTCCCAATGGTATCAACAGCATTGACCAGTGTCAGCCACTGACCAGGAGCCTCACCAGTGCTTTCTCAGGGAAGATGTCACCCAATAGAGTCAGGCTTGCCATATTTCCTACTTTTGTTGTAAAATAAGACTCATAAGACAGAATACTTACTTGCCTCTGGTTGCTGTGAGGGTTAACTGATAACGTGTAGAGTGTTTACCACAGATAATGGAGCGTGGGTGGAAACCATGAATGAAAGCTGGACTTGGTGCCTCAGGGCTGGAATCTTAACACTCAGGAATGCTAGAAGACTGTATTAAGCTAAAGAGCCAACAAACACAATCAAACAAAAATATGTCTCAAACCAAACAAAAGCCCTTAAAATGGGGGGCTGGGAATAGCCTGGTCTGAAAAGTACCTGATATGAAAGCATGAAGAACTGAGGTGAGGTCCCCAGAACCCAACCAATAAGAACATCAGGAGTGATGGTAGGTGCTGTCATCCAAGGGCCAGAGAGGGAAAGGCAGGTAGAGCCTTGTCTACTGGTCAGTCAGTCTAACCTAACTGGTAAACTCTAGGCCAATGAGGAATACTGTCTCAAAGGAGGTGGACAGCATTTGTGGGAATGGCACTCTGGTTTAATCTTGGGCCTGTGTGTGTGTGTGTGTGTGTGTATAGACAGACAGATAGACTCAGAAAGAAACTGTTTCTTATTTTGCTTTCTCCTATTTTCTTATCTGGTAAAGTACATCTTCCCAGTATTGAGCAAATAAACCTTTGTTCAGGGAACATCTTTAAAATTGTTAAGTCGGGGTTGGAGAGATGGCTCAATGATTAAGAGCACTGGCTGCTCTTCCAGGGGTCTTGAGGTCCATTCCCAGCAATCACGTGGTGGCTCACAACCATCTAAAATGAGATCGGATGCCCTGTTCTGGCATGCAGGAGTACATGCAGATAGAGCACTCACGTGAAATAAATAAATAAATCTTACGTGAAATAAATAAAGAAATCTTTAAGTATGTAGAGTTGACAAAGTATGGGACGAGTGTTATATGCCTATAACCCTAGCTATTTGGCATGCCAAGGCAGAAAAATTTAAAGTTCAAAGCCAGTTCAGTTCAAAGCTGCAGAGTGAGCTCAAGGCCAGCCTGGGAAAATTAGGGAGGCCCTGTCTTGAACTAAAAAAAAAAAAAAAAAAAAAAAAAAAAAAAAATGGGGGAAAATCTGAGGAATTTGCTTGCTGGTAGAGAGCTCACCTAGCATGAGCAAGACACAAAGTTGGAGCCCCGGTGTGGTGGTACACGGATGGGTAGGTGTAGCTTTCGCTTTGACTCTCTATTCATTTCTCCCTAAGAAAATCTCTCCTCATGTACAGTACTCCTTTGTGTGGTCTATCATAGTATTTCTTTCTGAAATTCTTCCCACATTCCATTACCTCAATAAATAAAGAGCAGGGTCTCCCTTGACTGCCCTGAATTGGTTTAGGACAGCCCTTAACATCCCTGACAAATGATGGTCGCAGTTCTGCAGCCAGGTTCTCAGAGTCCAAGGAACTTGTCTCTGGTCTGTGAGCACAGGGAATGGGCGGATCTTCAGTTTCCTGGGCGAGGGCTTTGGAACTTTCTCACTTTTCTTTGTCTTAGTCTGATGACTCATTCACACTCCAGATGGTCCCATTCAGATTTAGAATGATCATGATCTACTGTGGTGGTGGTGGTGGTGGTGGTGGTGGGGATGGTTGGGTACAGGGCACCAGCATTGCATGTACAGTAATAGTTACATAATTTCTTTTTTCAGGGAACTCAGAGAAATATAGCACACTCAATGTTAAAAATTTCTAATGCCTTTGACATTAGAAAACACCAGCTTTTAATATTTTACCCTTGGGGGGTATTACAAGTTATATATTTAGTTTTCTCTGTAACTAATGGAATTTTGTTTTCCAAAAATATTTTCATGTTATGGAAAAATAGTAAAATAATGGGTTGGAAGTCTAATATACAAATTAATATAAAGAATATAATTTGAATTTTTAAAAACATCAACATGAATTTATCAAAAATATAAAAAAATATATCCCCAAATACACATTTTGTCACCCAGATGGTGAGTTGAAATTTATTAAATATTTATTTCCGTCACATTCAGTTTATATTAAAGAAGAGCTCTTCTTTGGTGTCGCTTACTGGTTAGAGCTCTGAATTCGCAGACTGGGGGCTTCCCTGTGAGGATGTGGGCCCACTGCTGTCACTTAAAAGTCATAAATCATCTTCCTTTTATCTTTTGAAATATCTACTCAAATGGACACTTTATGTTTCCCAAGGGCATATGGGATAAGAAGTTGTTCAGTATCCTGTGGTACTACTGAGAAATGGTAGAAGAGATTGAAAAGAGAAGCCAAGTAGGAGGAAGTTAGGTCACTGGGGGTGTGCCCTTGGACTGGACACTGGGACACCTAGCTCCCCGTCCTTGTCCTACCCTGCTTCTTGGTCTCTGTGATGTAAAAATACCTCCTCCACCACTTGTTTCAACACCATGATGTCACAGGCCCAAGAGTAATAACAGCGCCAAATGGTCACAGATCCTTGTAAGTTGATTAGATCAGATGTTTTGTCATAATGCTGGAAATCTGACTATCAAAGATGCTATGAGGATGACAGAGAAAATGTATTAAGTCATATGCTTCAGTAGCACTTACTATTTTGTAAAATAAGAGCAACATTTGCATGTAGAAAGTTGTTAGAGAACACCAGTAACTCAGTTATTTCTGTCACTAACAAGGTAACCTTTAGAAAATGACTAAAATGTCATTTTAGTCCTTCTGAGACTAAAATGCCAGAGAACCCTTGTGTAACTGATACAGCCACTGGCATAAGATCCAGATTGCAACAGTTGCTTTACACTGGCTATCCCAGAACTAGAAAATTGAAAAAAGCTCAACTTTACCCTACTTAGAGATAATAGGACTGTATAGATCCAGGCTTTACTTTACATGCATCACTGTTTTTGCAGCTGGGCAGCAAGTCCTGACCTGCTTGTCTCTGAGTAAACAGGAAGGTTGGAGATGGGCCTACCGAGAGGAAGTCAGGTCATTGGAGCTGTGCCTTTGGAGGGGATGGTGGGATATTAACTATCATGGATCTAGGAAGAGACTCCTTCCTGTCCCCGCTCAAAATTCTTCCCAATTTTATTCTTCCTGACAAAATGATATGTTAATATAAAAGCAATCAATGGATATATTTACTGTCCATTCCTATGGAGACCACTAAATTGGTCAATCTTCTTCTATTATGACAAAGGCAACTTATGATCCTATCTGCTTTGTGGGGATTTCTTGAGGCCAAGTGCTCACAAACTGGAAATGGCTTAGAGTCTGGAAAACTCAAATGGTTAACTTAAAATCCTCCTTTCGATAATGTCCAGGGTTTGCTTGAGTACATAGTGTCATCCTAGCAATTCCAATAGAGACTATTGGCCTGCACACTGAAAATAGAGGAAGAATTGGAACTTAGAATAGAACATTGCTCCAAATGGAAAACATGTCAGATGGTTAATGCCAATGAGGCATTTCAGTGTGCTCTAAAAGCAGCGTAAGGCAAAACAACCACCCCATTAATAGCTTCCTCTTCTATCAACCTAGCAAAATATTTATAAAATAAATTTTCAGTGTCATTCCTAATTAAGCTTCTTGGTATTCATTTTTCAGTGAGATTCTCTTTGTCCCTATACTAAAAACTGTTACAATACTCAAATATTAGGAAGTACTCTCTGTCTATCTGTCATGTACATATATCTGTAAACCCACCTATCCAATTATCTATCCATCATCCATCTATTCATCCATCTCCCTATCTCCCTATCACCCTATCACCCTATCACCCTATCACCCTATCTATCTATCTATCTATCTATCTATCTATCTATCTATCTATCTATCATCAATCTATCATCTATTTACCTGTCTGCCTCTGCATCTGCCCACCCACCCACCCATCCATCCATATTTTCTTGCTCAGGAAGACTATCACACAGATTATTATTGATTCTAATAATGGAAAACAAATTCCACAATCTTCTACCTGTGCCTCGATGTGTGATCTTTCTTTAAAAGCACATATATGTTCATATAATAAAATATGACTTAACAATGGAGGGGATAAAAATTTTTCTATACAAATAAGCTATCAGCAAAGACGGAAAGTTCAGTGGAGAGCTGTGACCTTCTAAATTGTTTGCATGACAGCAAAAATTCCAGGGCATTTCCTTGCTCTCCAAAGTCAGGGCAATCGAAGGACGTGTTAGGATGTAGAAAAACTCCATTCTGTTGGAGGATTATCTTAGATACAGTGTGTGAATAGGAAGGGCATTGAAGTATGACAGAAAGAATTAAAGATAAAGCGACCAATCACAAGGAGACTCATAGCACCTAGGAAAAAGTGAGTTAGGGAGATGTTCATATATTCTTTAGGAGTTCAGGGGTTGTCTGAGAACCAAAGTGCTGAGTGATACTGAGGGATGATTGCTCCTCTCCTCCCCTGTATTCTAGTTCTGCTTACAAATAATTTGGAACAGATATTCAAGTTTTTTCCCTAGATCCTGCAGAGTAGATTAGCTGTCTGGGTGTGGAAGAGAGTGAATGTTGAGATTGGGAGGTGATGGTTAAGCTTTGAACTTGCTGTAGATATTTTGAAGCTCTTATCTCCATGTCTAATAGTTACTGATGTTGGGTGAGTTATGTCTTCCCAGAAAGTACGTTGAAGTCAGAAATCATAGCAATCAGTATCTAAGAAGGCAGCCTTAATTAGAAGCAGCATCCTTATAGATACCAAGATAATTGAATAGGGTACTACCTAAAAACAATGAATATTATCCAGGGGGATGAGGGCAGGAGAGATATTGAGATTGATGTGGAGACAGTCGTGGAGGAGCACTTGTGTGACCACAAAGGCAGAGATTATGCTCTTGTCACCACAGCCCTGGGATGCCAGGAATTGCTATAAGTCATTGGAACCTTAGAAGAAGCAAAGAAGGGTTTCCCCCTAAAACAGTCTTAGAGGCAACATGGCTCTCCTAACTCCTTAATTTTAGTATTCTAGACTTGGAAACTGGGAGATAACAGAGTTACCGGATTATTGTACTTTGTTTCAATGGCCTTAGAAAGCTAATACCTGGCTGAAGTATAGCCTCTGGGTCTTTTATCAATTAGCAACCCAAGGGCTTAACTGATTTAACCAAGGTGGTATAAACATTAAGGAAATCAACACTGGGTGTATGTATATGAAGTTAGATTTGTGAAGATTACTCAGTGGTGAATTAGATAAGTGACGTCAGAGGAAGAGAGAGATAGGAAGCCAGGTAGCTCTAGTAAGCAGGCAGGATGACCCTAGTAACCAGAAGCATGGGGTGGTGACACCCCAAAGGAATGAGGTTCCTGTCCCTTCTCAATTCTGAAGCCCAGCTGAGGCAAAGATTGAAAAACCGCAAAATTATATTAGAAGCTCTTTGGAGGTCTTCAAAGTGTTAACTCTAAGTGTTTATGTGGTAAAAAAGTGCATTCTATCTACTGAAAAGTACTGAGAAGTGTCATTAATAAGCAGAGAATAACAGGGAACTCTTGCATGAACAAGTAGTGAGAACAAAGACTTTTTAACATTGAAAATAACCCACAGAATTTTATAACATCACCACTGAAATATATCTCTATAAACCCTGAACATTAAAATGTTATATAATACATAAGTAGTGAATACTGGTGCATATTCTCCAAATTTCCAACAATTTAAAGGTACATCAGATCATTAATGATATGAAGTAAACATATTTGGAGTTATTTTCAAATTAAAATCCACACTATTGTTCTTCACCGAGGGAGAGCTCTCAGAGAGTGATTGAGATCTTGATGTCTGAGTCCCACCTGAGTGTGGGGACCAGGGCAGTGTGGGCCTGGCTAAAATTAGACGTATCTCAGCCATCACCCAGATCTGTATAGATAGTCTCCTCTTTACCTCGTTTATATTCACAATTGTTTACCAGCCATTCGAAGTGTTTGAGTCTTTCCTTAATATGGAGTCTTGTTAGACCAGCTACCGCGTAAGAGCTTTACTAAAGAAGTTACGTTTTCAACGTTAAAAAAAGAAAAAGAGCTAAAGAAGAGGATGTTCAGTTTGGATGTTCAGTTTTGGGTTGTAACAGTTGTGGTACTGAGCATTAAGGAGAGAGGCAAGAAGGGTGTATTTTGGTTTTTTTGTTTTTGTTTATTTGATTATTTTGTTTTGTTTTTGGTTTTGGTTTTGTTTTTGTTGTTCGGACGCATGCCCCATGGCACACTGTGGAAAAAAGGGTGGCAAAGGCAAGCATATGAGTGGACCATCTCTGTGTTCTATTTGACTGGAAGATAGGTCAGGTCACTCATTCCCTCTAAAGTTGATAGGAAAGAATCAAGCAAATTCTTGTGCTTTGTAAATAAATGTGCATTGTATTTTTCTAACAGTTTGTGATGGAGAACATGGATTAAGGCCAGAAGGAAGTTAGTACTAGATATTCAAATGGCCTTTCAGTGAAAGAAGTCACATTATACACAGTCGATCTCTAACTGGGCATGATGCGTCATGTTTTCATAGATATCCTCCAGTCAGTAATTGACAACCTCGCACTGCCCTGAGTGGGACAGGAAGCTGGGACAGGGCATTCCTGCTGACAGTGCTACCTTTCTTCTTGCTGGCATCTCAGTGAGAAGGAAGACATTTTTAGGACAAGGGTGGAATGCAAGTTACTCTTTCACCGACCCACTCAAGAGATTTCATCACATGGATTTGGGATGTGAGTTGGTGGCAGAGAGCTTGGATAGCATGCACGAGGTCCTGGGTTCCACCCCTAGCACCCCTAAGTAAACAAACACAATCGCTAAGCAAAAAAGAAAGTTCTCTTGAGATCCTGTCCTTCCCTCCCTTCCTTTGCAGTCCCTTAGGGGCTTCTTCTTGAATCAGCTTAAAAACAGTTGTCTGTGCAAAATCACAAGGGAGCCGTTCTTCTGGGAATTATAGCAGTAGAGGTCAAGGAGAGATCAAGGCATGTGAACATTCTTTGGCCCATTGTCTTTGACCCTTTACTTCACTGTGATATCTTCTTACTAAAATTCGTGCCTTTAACTTCTTCCCAGCATCATTAAGCCCCAAGCCCAGGTCACCAAGGTTCCCCACGAGGGCAGCATACCTTCTGAAGAAATGCACCCAGATCAGAATGGTATATGAGTCTGTCCTATTCTGGCTCTAGAAGAGAAATGTTACAATGAATAGGTGGATGGGATCTGCTCGTCAACTACACAGTCACCAAAATAGTGGCGAGAGCTAACCAAGCAAAGCCTAACTTTATCAAGATATCTCTTATTCATCACAAAGCTTTAAGTTCTCTTCCTCAGAAGATGAAAAAAAAATGTTGAGAGAAAATTGTGTGGACACATTTGTTATTGTGAATCCGTTACATACCACAGCTAGTCTGTACAAATTCATAATTATATGAAGTTAATAAACTGGGTCTGTTTCACTCTGGATCACATCAGATGATCATGAAGCAAGCGGTGTTGGCTGTCTTAGACTCTGGCATGTTTTACTGATTCATTTCCTTTATTTTTGACCCTTATTTAATACAACATTTCTCCTCACACAAAGATTTCTGTGATCACCGCTCAGTGGTTTAATAAAGTGGAACCATAGGGTGTAGTAGCAAGGACTATGCTATTCAAATACTTCACACTCCAAACCTGAGTCCATTCTAGACATGTATAGAGTAGGGGAGGAGAGGAGAGAAATACAGAGCCAGAAGAGAGAGGCAGTTCCACAAAGCTCACCCTGCTGACCCCACCGGGTGCTATCACACCTCCCACTCCTTAGAGCCAAAGGGTTACTTCCTCTTCCTTGTCATTAGAAATACTTTCCTTTTATTACTACACATTCACTCACTGAAAATCATCTTTTAGGGTTGGATGAGTCTCTGCAATGTATAAGAGTACAGTAGCTCATCTGACTATGTAAGGCTCTCCAGTGTACTAACAGGGCCAGAACAGTCTTTTCCTTTTGGGTAAATCCTAAAATATTTTAAGCAAGTGTCTAGGTTTTTAAAAAGACAATGTTTACTCCTGCAGTAGAAATTCCATACAAAGGAGGGAGCTATGGTCATGGGAAGTGCTGTGTGTACATTGGAGCCAGGGGAAACTTCTCTGTGGTCTTCCATACTCAACATCAGCCTGTTTTAAGGGATGGCCTGATTGCACAGTGAGAAGTCATGTGTGATTCTGTAGAAAGATATTCTCATAACGGCAGTCTATCATTTTGACATAAAGGACACTTGCTTCAGATGATTCATTGTAAATTATTTCTCCCTTCTGGGCAGAATACTATTTGTAGATAGCTGTGAATGGAGAAGAAAGCATTTCTTTGCTAAAGGGAACTACTCTGATGAAAAGGGGCAAATGACACAGGCAGGCATGCAGTTGCCGCCCGGCCCCAAGTCCCCTCCAATCTTCAGTCTGTTTAAACTCTCTGTTTGCAAATAGCAATGAGTGATTAATCCCACTGAAACTGCATCTGCTTCTATGTTAGATGTTTGTTAATCCCTACACTACCTCTCTGAAACATTTGAGACTCTATGTAGGTCCATAGGTGTGTGTGTACACCTTTGTCCCTTTAACATAGAATAGTCATAAACAGTCTACTAACACATATCTAAAATTTTGCACAAATACCTCGATGAAGTTCTACTCATTTAACAGTAATGACTAGTAGACAGCCCTGGAAAATATTTAGGCTTTAGTATTTCACTACAATCTTATTGTTGCTGAGTTTACCATAAGACCGTCACAGCATGCGTGCAGCCAGCACTTACCAAAATTGCTGTCATAAAGCTCTTTCTCAAGTGCTCACATTAAGCCAGGTTATGCTTCCAATAGCAGACAAGATGGAGCCTGTCATTGCCTCCCCCCCATTTACAAATTGGAAATAGAGTCACAGACAGATGCCATTCATCCCCATTTTACAAATTGGGAGTAGAGCCCTGGCCAGGTACCAAGTTACTCAGGCTCAGTGGTGGGACAGATCTCCTGCATAACAGCTTAGCTCTGAACTCAGTACTCGGATATGGAATCATTACTACTGCCATAAAAGGGCTGTAACAGACTTAAGTGCTTTCTGTCAACACTGCTTCTTGAGAGCTTGCCTATAGAGACAGCAAAGACCCAAATTTCTATATATTTTGAAGTTTTGTCATCCTCAAAAATCTGACTGATCTTGAAGATGTTTTGGTACAGGTCTAGTCTTTTATTAAACAATGACAAGGCACGCTTGCACCTAAGGCAGCCATATGAGTAAGAGGTGGGCCATATGTGAGCCTTGAGAGCATTACAGAAGCTGATGGTGAGAGTCTGGGTAGTTGTGCATTCCTCATGTCGGGGGAGGTAGGAGAAGAACTGTGCAAGGGGCATTCAGGAAGGGTTAAAATCAATGCCACCCATGTTAATGATCCCATTATATTTCCATACCATAACAGTAGAGAATTGAGAATCCAGAGAATACCCTTTCCAAATGAGGTGAATGCTTGCTCTATCTGTAGCTAACTACAGGAATATGGATGATACCAAAGCTATCAAATTTCCTTAGTTATTCTTAAAGATCTTTAGCCCAATGCTACCCTAACACACCTGCCTGAGAGCAGGAGGCCACTCCAGGACTATGCTTCAGGCTAACATTTATTATTGCTACTTATTTTCTGCAAATACACTGGGATGTCAGAAGAAATCGCCTAGATAACATCTCATCTTCATCACAGACTTAAAAAAAAAAAAAAAGAATGATTGTCCATGTCATGAAGAAAGGGTTTTGGCATGCAAGCATGATTTATTGCATTACCCAGTGCAAGTGTGCTCACTGGCACAGCTTCCCCCATTGTCTCATTGTTAAGCTGACATTCTAAAATTCCTGCTCAACATGTCAAATATTAGCGTGATTAAACTGCCTTTGCTGTGGCCTGCTTTTGGAAATACCCATTTCACCTGAGCTTCTATGCATGTTCACTGGAGAGAGGTAACCAAGGTAAGCACTGATGCTAGCCCAGTTTTCCCCTTTTCTCTAATGATGTCTGTGCTTTAAAAGCAACACTTCTTTCACTTAGGAGGAGTGAGAAGGTAGGTAGATTTCCCAGTGATTGTTCTAACTGGCAACAGGCCTTAGAATTTCCACTGCCTTCAGGTTTCAGGTTTGGAACTTAAAACAGCTGCTGACAAAAGAACTGTATTGACCCAAGTCTGACCTTTGACCTCTCCCCAAAACCAATGGAGAGAGGATGAGGGTGGAGGCAAGTAGCCTACCCAGAGCCCGGGGTCATCTCTTTCCTCAATCAATGTCAAGCAGGTGTGCCTTGGCTTTCCCTGGATTGCCTGGGCTGTTTAAGAAGAGCTGTGGTAATATAGGAGCAGTTGAAAGGATTTTAGATTCAATTTAGACATGGAGAAAAGAGGGGACTCTGTCACACACATGCCCCACAACACTTTACAGCAGTCTAGTCAAAACATCAATGTCCTAGAAGAAGAAAAGGGTGCCACTGTCTGTGTTGATTCTGATATAAGGAGAGAGACCCTGTGTATGGGGCCAAACATGGGTGAAGATCTAACACCTTTGTGGGGATTGCCATTTTACACAGCCAGAAATGGGTGTGAGGAAGGGAAAAGGCTTTCCCTACCAACAGAACATTTCTCTAAAATCAACCTCTGTCCGCTAGACTCACGCTCAGCTCTTAGGAAAACAGCACATGTCAACCGTGCAGCAGCCTCCATTCAGGCAACAAGCCTGCTCCTCTTGGCATACAGGAGCAGTCTGTGTTGAATCTTAAAGACACACAAGTCCAGTTGTTTACTAACCATGATCAAGTTGACTGGCTGCCCAACAAGCTCCATGAAAGTGGCTTTAAGCTCCATTCTACACTGTGAGGTAAGAGGCACCGACCGGAAGGAGGGAAACTGAGGCACGTTCTTGTGGTCTCCATGTTGTCTCCATCCCCAGCATCTGCCTATGTTTGTCCTTGACTCAAGGAGGGATGCTTAGGTGCAGTAATCAGTGAGCAAACACTGTGCTGACCTGGATGAACACACCATCCACGTTTGAGGGCAGGGTATACTGATATTTTTTGGTTCACTGTCCTATGTCTTTAACTCCACTGAGATACTTTTACTAAAATACCTGTGTTTAATTTCTTCCCGGCACCATGAGCCCCAAAAGCCCAGGATACCAAGGTTTCTCATGAGAGCAGCATTCGCTCTGAAGTGATGCACATGGATCAGAGCGTAGTAGTCTGTCCAACTCTCTCTAGAAGAGAAATTTAAAGCAGTAATGTGTGTGTATGTTATATTTGTTTGTGGTGTTTAAGTGTATATTTGTGTATGTATATGTGGTGTGTGTGTATTTGTGTGTATATCTGTGGTATATATGCATGCATGTGTAGTGTACGTATGTGTGTATGGTATATATGTGTATATATGTGTGTTTGTGTGTATATAAGTATATATGTACATATGGGTGTATAATGTGTGTAAGTGTATATGTGTCTATGTATGTGTGGTATGTGTATATGCATGTGTGTATGTAAGCGAATATGTTGCTAACCTTCAAGGGTTATTCAAATATTTTTTGAAAATTAGCTGGTTTTGATTCTCTCTCAATGCCATGTGTTTCATTTTGATGTAGAGCTGATGACAGGCTAGACATTCCAACAGGATTTTAGTTAATTTAACCAATTCCTGCCAGCAGTGGGACTCAGCCCATCCCAGCTAAGGGGTTTTTCTTCTCCCATAGCAGAGAAAGCAAAACAGTCTGTGAGGTTTTGCAAATGGACAAGTTTAGAAATAGTTCTAAGATTCTGCCTTGCCAAGTGCTTCATAAAAAACTGTTTCCTTTCTACTTCATGCCAAAAAATGTCACCCTCCCCCCCCCAAATATATTTTTCCCA
>NW_022196905.1:186083003-186098795 GCF_008632895.1 Mastomys coucha | reverse complement strand
GTCCAAGATTTTTTTTTTTTCTTTTCCAAGTATAAATAAATTTTTCTGGGTTATAAAAATGTCACTTGCTCTATCAGATTAAACATATCTTTATATAGAAAAGGCATTTGAAACATCCCATTAGAGGGTCTAAGGAAGAATTCTTGCTTGGGATGATTCTGTGAATTCAGATGAAATGACAAGTCTTGAATTCCACACAAGCCTCTCAATGGGAAGCTCTGGCTTCCTACCTAATGCTTCGTCCTATTTTGCCTCTCAGTATCCTTTTACTAGAAAGCATTAAATAAGAATTAATTTCTGTCTTTCACCATAACAATGCTTGGGCTAAGGTCCTGATGCAAGGGTATTCTCTGAACTCTGCTTTCTGTGTGCCTAGCTGGGAGGGTTCAGCTGCTAGAGTTTCAAGAACCCTCACTTTTAATAAGTGTGAACTTGCAAATTAGCTGTCAAGTTTAATAGAAATTGGATAAGGCTGCCTAGCGCTGACCTGATTCCAATCCTCCCCCAGGGTCCTATCGATCCTGCTTTGAGGTAAAGCAGGGAACACTGGAAAACAGCGAAGGGAAAGCAGCAAAGCAGATGAGTAGCTTGAATATTTTCTTTTACCAGCTCAGTTTGCTAATTACACGTGCAAAGTCAAAAAGCTGAGTAAGGAGTCTTGAATGTTGGAAACAGGGCAAAATGGAAAGATGCTTGAAAAAGCAGCAATATTTATACCTGGAGATGTGCTAAACATTCATAGAGAAGTAACCTAATGCATCCTATCTCCTAAAGTTTAACACTTGTTATTGATGACGAACCACCCTCAGCAAGCCCACTGCAGACAAAAAACCTTCTAAGTTGGAATAGGTTATTACCGGTGAGCAGGTTAATTTTTAGTTACTGTTGTTCTGTTGGCATGTGAAGGGGTATGTGTGTTTAAGGGTGGGGAAAAAGTTTCTAGTTGCTTATACATGGTTTCTTTAAAATATCCTTATTACCCCTGTTTTAAGCCTGAAACTGCAGGTCTATTGTATTTAGAGTACATAAAGGTGAGAAATACAAGCATTTCTGAAACTGCACAGCAATCTGTCTTTTGAAATACCATACAGCTGCTTCAGGCAAACCAAGCATCTCTCAAAAATTAGTGATCTATTGAGAAACAAGAGGACAGGGCAAGTTATTTTGCTTGTCTCCCCTCTTCTGCCATCCTGCCCAGAAGTCCTACCAATCACCTTAGCATCCGCCTGCCTCTCATCTTACTTTGACGTAGTCCTTCCCCCGCCATGCACAGGAAATTAAGCATTTGCATAATGGAAATTATCAAGCACCTCAAAACACTTACGTTCTGATGAGCCAGGTCTCCCATGACAAAAATGATAAAAACCCAACTCAGTAAGAGTGCCTCCTAGGAACAGCAAATCGGCATGGTGATGTACCAACTCTGAAATAATAGCCTTCATTTGCTCCAACTGGTTTAGTGTCAGCGCCATAAAAAATAAATGATGGAAACCCGGAGCTGCAGACGAAACACAAGTCCTCTGTGTATGTCTTATTCGGAAAGGAAGTAGAAAGAAGTGTGGTCCTGTCAGTTCATCAGAAGGGGCTTGTCCTGTGCTGACAAGTGGCTGCCCGAGGACTGCACATATGCTGTCAGGGCATTCATCACTGTGGGCGCAGGGCAATGCTTGGTTCCATTTTCATAAATGGCAGGAAGCTAAACATACGCACGCCTGCTAGAACTCCTCCGGCGCAGAAACATGACCCTATGGAATGTCACTGCAGAGTGGGCAAGCTGGGTTCTTCATGGTGTTTGCATTTCTTTATTGCCTATGCCAAAGGATATTTTTCAACACCAGGATGTCCTCTGGCATAAAGAAAGCTAGAGAGTGGTGCGGTAAAGACTGGAAGGTCACCCAGTCTGTGCTACAGCAAGCAGTGACACTAGGAAGCCCCAGTGTACAACAGCAGCTCGGATGAGAACCAACTGCAAATACTGATATTTTGGCTCATGCTCTGAGCCCCAGCCCAAGATGCACAGAAAATCTGTGAAAGCTGCAAAGCTGACACTGTGGTCTGTTTTTCTTGCATAGATATAACAATGCCTGGGATCATATGTGTGAGAAATACAAGACAAAGTCATCAAGAAGAACATCATCTTAGGGGCCAAGGATGTGGGTTTAATTGGTACAGTGCTTGGCATGCAGAATGTAGAAGACCTGATTTCAGATTCTCAGCATCCATATGTGAAGCCAGGGGTGGCTGTGAGTATCTATAATCCCTGCATGGGAGACAGACATAGGAGGACCCCTAAGGCTTTCCAACCAGCAAATCTAATGATCTAATTGGTGAGTTCCAGGCTCAGTAAGGGATCTTGCCTCAAAAAGCAAGGTGGAGACTCAATTGAGGAAGACATCCAGTGTTGACTTGCAGCCTGTATATGCACATGCATAAACAAGATGCAGTCCTGCACACACACACACACACACACACACACACACACACACACACACACACACGAAATCTTTCGCATTCTGTAGGAAAGCATTAAGGCTCTTTTGCTCCTTTGTGCCTCTTATACTTTAAATAAAAACCTTGCCTAAGACAGGCCTTTCTTCTCATCTTTCATTCTGTTCTTTAGTCTGTGGTCTTCTCTGAACACAGCATGAAATAAACTGAGAATTTTTCAGTATCTGTTTTAATTACTAGGCACAAATCACAGCCTGGCCAGTTGATAGGAGCAAACCCAGCTTGGCCTTCCTGGTAATCATTAAGATGTGCAGCATCTTTTTCACACCACCCTGTTCTCCACTTGATCCTGGTCTGTTATCTATTTGTCTTCTGTACTGCTTTACAAACCCCTTGTGCCCGGGCAGCCTTTTTCTCCCTCCTGAGTCAGAGGCCTGTCCTGATTTTCTCAGCTTGCTTCTTTACTTTATTTCCAGTTTAACTTGTCCCACAGGCTTGTTTTTCTCGTAAATATTTGGTGAAGGCAATAAGGCCTAGTCCTCTGGGGCCTCTTCCTGGGTCAAGCAGTTTTTGTATAGAGTTTAAACGACACCTAGGATCTTCTTTTTCAAGATAGTTAACTAGCATTTGTATGGCTACTCGATATCTACAGTAGGCAGGAAATAAAAACCAACCGACCATCCAAGCAACCAACTGACAACATCAACAACAAGAACACAAAGCATAAACAACACGCCATTTAGCATGACTGTGTATCTGACCTGGCTTGGAACCCTGGCTATTCATCGGCCACTTACCTTGGCACAACCATCGCATAGATTTTGTACATTGTTTTTCCATCCAATCATTGACCATGCATTCCTTTAGTATTCATTGGATCCTTAAATAATCCCCAGGCAAAAAAAAAAAAAAAAAAAAAAAAAAAAAGACGAGAAAACTAGGGTCCGTGCACACACACAGTTTACTTTAGGGAATCATATAATATCATCCATCAAACCTGCATACCGTAGTGCCTCAAATGTGGAAAATTCTCAAGAGCTTTTAGTTATTATCACAGCTATAAAAATAAATGCTCAGCCGACGATTTAACCGGATTAGGCTAAAATAATAAATAAAGCCTGGGGCTGAAGCAATGACATTGTTTAGCTTGCAGATATGACGACTTCTGTTCAAATGCCCAGCATCCACGTAAAAAGCCTCTGTAGAAGAATGTGCCTGTAATCCTAGACACATGAGACAGAGGCAGGAGGGTTCCCAGGCAGGGCTTGGTGGCCAGCCACTCTAGCCAGCGTGTCAGGTTCAGGTTCAGTGAGACACCCTGTCTCAACAGAGTGATGGAGAGGTCTTATATGTGCTGACCCCTCTTCTGTATTCCCAAGTGTGCATGCATGGGTGCAAACACCATTCCCACACCCCCACAAAACATAAAACCTGCTATAGTAACAGAGAGTAAATAATGGAATCCGGGGAAGAGAATTATTTCTCGTGCAGGACTGATACTAAGTAGACTCTGAGTATCTCCTAAGCTTTAACCCACAGTAGTTATATGTTGTTGCATATCTAGGAATATAGAGAGTAAACCTGTCTACTGGCTCTGCACATCTTCTCAACCTCAGCATCACTGACCAGCATCCCTTAAACAGATGATCCTCACAGCGTACGGCAGCTTATAGTGTTGAGCCCTTTGGCCTTGGCTGTAAGAGCTCAGTTTCCCCAAGAGGCATCTCGTTTGCACCCATCTACCAAAGCAACCTAGAGGTGAACTGCAGATCAGAACAGGAGAAATTGGATAGATTATCATTGCTGAAATCATCCTTCTCTTTAGAATAAGTCAATCAAGGAAGTTGTGTCACCTTGAAACCTCTGCAAACAAGTGGCAGTAAACCTACTCTGCTGAAATGATTTTTAACTGTCAGAATTCCAGAATGAACACATATTACAAATTCAGTAGCATTCTACACACTGGCAGCATGGACCTGTTATAGGTAAAAACACAACAATGATACAATAAGCTTGAAGTCATGGTGAATGGCCATTATATGCTAAAGGCTGCTAAAATCAGTTCCTAACATTCTCTACACTGTGAAGGAAGGTTTTTTTTTTTTTTTTTTTTTTTTTTTTTTTTTTTCTTAATCATTGGCAGCATGCTTTTGTGATTTGCATTTGGGAAGAACTCAGAGAGGAGAGACAGCTTAGGTGCTGGGATAGCCACCAGGGGACTTTTGATAGCCATCTATCAATAAAGAAAGGGAATAGACATGGATTAGATATGTGTCTCCCAGCTGAAGTCAGAGAGTATCAGGTTGAGATGAGGGGGCATACAGGGTGTATTTCCTCACCACCATTTACAAGTAGTTGAAGTGGGAACCAAACACAAAGGATGAAGGAGCTGTTCCATTGATGGCTAAAGTAGGTGGTATCAGTACCATTCTGAACATGGACAGATAAAAACCCAAGTGTGACCAGAAATATCTTTAAAGCAAAGAGGATCATAAATGGCCCTACATTTTGATTTTCATAAAGTTTTAGACAGATATCATGAAAAATATACAGGTTAGTTTCATAGTAGAGTTAACTAACTTCTAAACTAACATTCGTGAAGGCAATTATGAATTAAATTAAATTCAGGAAAGAAGAATGAGGGCCATGGCAAGCACTTTCCACACGACACCTTTGCCCTCAAGTAGTACTGCTCTGACTTGGTCGTGGCAAGATATTGCAAATCTTAGTGATTTAGTTTAGCTTAGTGAGTTGCCATACAGTAGCTAGTGGCCATGTCTTGTTGAACACTTCTCTCAGTACTTGAGAATATAGTTAGATATTATTATCAGAGATTAAAAACTTAACAGTAGTAACAAATAACATTTTCTCTTGGGTTTTTCTTTAACATGTTAGTTTTTAAGCTAATATAAAGATTTCAGCTGTGTGAAGACCACCTGGATGAAAGCCTGTCCTACTGGTTTCTATGGTTACTGTCTTTTGGTCATTACTGCCACAGTTCAGCCTTCCCACAAAGTTGGGGGAGATCCAACTCTCAGAAATATGTCTTCCTGCTCTACTTTTGATCTTTCCACAGATCAGCACAACCTTAACTACATCTATCTCCACCGTAAATACAGTAAAGGAAGCCCGAGGGAAATCAGGGAAGAAATAACAAGCTGACAGACATGGAGAGGGGAAGGAGCAAGCGGCTTTTCATCGGGGCTGAATTTCTGTGAAATTTATGGCAGGCTATGTTTTCTCTACACTTAAGCAGCTTGAAGAGTTATAGAAAGATGAATGCCTAGTGAGATAATTCAAATACATTTGCTTATGTCTGAGTGTGCTCCGGCGCTATTATGAAACATGTTCTCAGGGCTGTTTTACACAGTGTGATAGATTTCTCTGGCTCTTCATAGTCTCTTTGATCTGATTAGAGTACACCGGTGGGAATGGAGCCTGAAGCTAGTGGCTGGGACATGCTCTGAAAGCACAGATGACTATCCTGAGGTTGATGTATGGTTAGGAATATGAAGGCTGAGATCCCAGTATGAGGTGGTTCAGGTTTTTTGAGACTACATCACTTCCCCTCCTCAGTCAACAACTTATATCAGTGGTAACCTCATTAAGGACTAAATTGTCTCCTCTCAAAATTCCTGTGATGTAGGCTGGGAAGATGGCGATGGCTCAGAAGGTAAAGTGCTTGCCACATACAAATATGGCCCTTTGTTTAATCCCCCACAACTTACAACAAACAAACAAACAAAACCCAGAAGAGGTTGCTATAACTATAATCCTAGGCAAGGTTGAGGCAGGTAGATCCCAAAGGCATATTATCTGGCTAGTCTACCCAAATTAGTGAACTCCAAGTTCTTTACATGTACATACACAAACATATAACCATATACACTCACATACACACCCCCCCCACACACACATACACTTACACATACACACACACACATATATACACTCACACATACAAACACTCACACATACACACGCACACACTCATGCACACACACACACTTTCTATGTTGAAGCCTTGACTCCTGAATACCTAAGAATGTGACTATATTTGGAGTTAGACCTTTTAAAAGGTTCAGTTTAAATGAGGCATCAAGGTGGGCCTTCATCCAATTTAACTAGAATCCTTCTTATAAGGGAAGGAAATGAAATGTGGACATGCAGAAAAGACACCACAGATGCAAGGACAAAGATAAAGACTGGCCTCATACGGTGGTCAAGAAAGCAGCTATCTAGAGGACATACAAGGAAAAACGCTGCTGGGAAAAGAGGGTCTGCTGCAGCTTCTGTCTCGAACAGCCTCTTTAACTTCCTTTCAGCTTCCAGAAAGTTGAGAAAAAAACTCCTATTTTTTTAGCAAAATAAGTGATCTGATTGGAATGGACTAGAAGACCTTAGTCCATGGATGCGAGTGTCGGGCTGATGTGATTATACCCTAGACCAGTGGTTCTCAACTTTCCCAATGCTGTGAGCCTGTCATATAGTTCTTCATGTGTCTTGCTACTTTATAACTGTAAATTTCTGCTCCTGTGAATTATAATGTAAATATCTGTGGTTTTTGGATGGTCTTAGGTAACCCCTGCGAAAGAATCATTCACCCCTGACAAAGGGCTCTATACCCACAGGTTGAGAAACACTACTCCAGAATAAAGGACACTTCTGCCATCTCTCAGAGGCTGCTGGAGGTGCTAGGGTCATTAGTATTTGGCAGAGTGGACCACACCCACATGACTTAGACCCAGAAGTCAGATCAACGGTGTCTCTTTGACCTTTGGTACTACCTGCTCCCTACCTGGGAGATCCTGGCTCTGTCTAAGCTGTGGTAAGAGCTAGCAACAAAGCTTGTTTTTCCTTGAGGCACACTTTGTAAGTTTTGAGTGGCTTGCTTTGAGGTGGGAAGGACTGTTCTCACTTGAACTCGGAAATCAGCATGTAATCATAGACTACCGGGACACGTGACCTTGGCCTCATTAGTTGGTGCCAAGTTTTAATGAAGGGAAATGCCATGCAGGGCCTCAGAGTGTGCAGAGTGGAGTTTCTGGGAATAACTAGCTGTATTCCTGGTCCCTCCTATATTCTCCAGGAAAACGCTTTAATCATGCTGACTTTGGCTTATGCAATATATTATTGAAACTATCTTCAGAGTTTACTTTCTATTAGTCTTATATTTTCATGTTTGCATCTGTTATGGAAGATGTAATACAGCATCCTAGGTAGCAGGATTCTTGAATCCTATGGATCACTCAAATATCCCTGTATATTAAAAGGAAAGTAACCTCCGCAGCTAAGCCAGGATTTCCAGGCAGACCCCAGGGTCAGTCCTAAGGACTTATGGTAAGAGGAGGTTTAGTATGGATTTTTGTATCTGTATTTCATTACTAATGAAATATTAGCCATAATAAAGTAAATTGGTTAATTATTGCAAAATAATTCTCTCATAAAATGAGATTTTGCTACTCAAAGTATACCTCAGTTTTGGTAATCCACACTAAACAGTAATAGTTACACTAATGAAGTCGAGCTGCAGAAGTTGAATTGCCTTTGATAACTATGAGATTTCCCCAGGCTCCTTGTGACGCTTACTCAGAGACACAATGTCATGTACTCAATGAGAATGAGACTCCATACCTACAGTATTTCTAAGGGGAAAACCCTGTGGGGAAAAATAGGAGTTGGGATGCTATTCTGTAGTGATGTGATGATAGGAAGGGTTGGGTATTTAGAGCCTGGCTTCGTGGGCTACAGGTATAGCTTTATTTTAAAATGCATCTTTAAGGGACTCTGAGCAAGATTCTTTAGGGAAAAGAATTTCGTAACTCCCAGGAGGAGTCTGCTACCCTCTGAAGGTGGTGTCCTTGGAGGATTATTCCCAAGTATAAAAGCTGGTCCAGGAGAGCTGAAAAAGAGAACCATCACAAAGACAGCTGAGGTTTGGGAATGCCCTAGCTCAACAGCCTGAGGAAGCTCTGATACTGTTGTTAAGAGCAGCCCTAGAGTTGGGCCTGCTCTGAGCTGCCTCTGGCAACAATATAGATTGGTAGGGAAGATTTCATTGCTTTGACCTTCCTGCCTTCCTGATATCCCATGAGAGTCAGCCTTCAGGGAAAAAGTGAGGAGCTATCGTTTTGTATTAAGGAAAGAGAATAGGTATGAAGGAAGGAAGGAAGGAAGGAAGAAAGGAAGGGAGAAAGAAGAAAGAAAGAAAGAAAGAGGGAAGGAAGAAGGCTTTTTATTATCTGAAATCCTGATAGAACTGGAAACCAATTAATCAACTACACAGACCTCCAGTTCCTGCCCAGTTTGGCTCACAAGGTCAGAGATCAGCATATTAAATTGTGCGACCTTACAGTACAAGGGCTTTGATGCTAATAGTGTTTTATGGAAGAAAAACCCTGTAGACAAATTAGTTCCGTGCCTGCGTTCATGTATGAGGATGTGCGTCTGGTGATTCTGAGAGCTGAGAGCAGCGCTGCAGCGTAGTTTACAGATTAATGGATGAGTCTTAGTTGATCCTTTTAGACAAATAAGCATGACCAGGGATGAAGGCCATGGCCTCAATGCAAAGGTAGAGAGGAAAACAATGCTTGCTTACTAGCCATATTCCTATCAAGATCCTTAAAAACAACAACAACAAAAAAATAGAAATTAATCTTAATGGATTATTGCTGGGTTCTATGCCTTCTATTTTTCACTTATGGAGCTGGTTAGGAAGTGAATCCATTGGGGAAGCAGTTAACCTTGGTATGTAACTGCTTTTACAGGTATGTAGAACATCACCCTCTGATCCCTTCAACATACTGAAGAGACATATTACTCTGAGGTGGTCGAGTGTTGGTACTTGGACTGCCTTCTCAATTGATGTTAAATTTTTTTTTTTGGATATTTTATTTACATTTCAAATGTTCTTGTTCTGCCCTCACGAGGCATGCTGATTCAGACAAGAAATCATGTCTCGTCCATAAGAAGAAAAAGACGAACCTAAAGTGCCATTATTAAGTGTCAATGGTGTGTGTTGTTGCTCATACATAAATTTAAAACTGCTGACTTTAAGGTGTGGCTCTAATGTTGATGGTAGAAGGCAGGTGTCAGGCAGCTGCCTAACTGGTCCTAGAGTCTAAACTACTCGGAATAAAGTAGAGAAATGTGAACAAGAGAGACAGGATATGGATATAAACATGTACAGGAGACAGGATTAAAAGAGGAAAGAAATATAAAAAGAAAAGATACCAAAGAAGGATGCCAGGTGCCATGTCCCAGCTGCTTTTCCTGTCGCTGTGACAAAAGCAAGTGAAGAAAAGTTCATAGAGAAAGGTTGTTTGATTGTTTGTTTGTTTTGGTTCATCATTTGATGATACAATCATCATGGCAGAGAAGTGGTGGTGTCAGGAATCTTGAGGCAGCTGGTCTAGGGAATGGCACCACCTTCTTTAGGGTGAGTCTTTCAACTCCATCTAGTTCAATTAAGATGATATGTCATGGGCACAAACAGAGGCTAATCTAACCTTAAGTGTCCCTCATAGTAGTTATACCTGGTGATTCCAGATCCTGTTGACTTGACAATTCTAACCATCACACATTGCCAAGCACAGAAACAAAACAGCCCCAAGCAACATCAAAAGAAAGGTTTCCCGGCATTAACACCTACTCTAACTCGAAAGCAGTTTTGCATTAGAGTGAAGTTTATGAATATTCATCATCTAAGATACTGAGGCTCTGCAGCCCCTGTGACTTTGCTTTCCAGGGAGCAAGTGACATCTGGGGACAGTTTTAATTGCAATTACTGGGCTATGAGAGGTGCTAACTGGCATCTCATAAAAGACAGGATGCTATTAAATAGCCAACAGCATGCCAGAGAATCCACTCTAACAAATAGTCATTTAATCAAAATGCTAATAATGCCAAAGATGAGAAACTTGGTCCAAGGGATCACTGTGGAAACAGAGCAAAGATCTTAAAGATAAACTATGTCATCTAGTTGCAAAATAGGAGTGTCTAGGTGGCATGTACTAACCTTGTGCCCTTATTAAAAATGCAATTAAGTAACAATATTATTGTAGTTAGAATTCTTTTAATCTGTCTATGTAGCACAGTAGGCTTTTAAAGAGCATAGTCAGTCTCCTCATTCTTTCTCAGTAAGTTGAAGGGGTCAACCATCAGAGTCTTGCCAGGGGAAGGCAATAGTATGCTGGCACAATCCTTTCCAGAAAGTACGGACCTGCTGTGAGGAAGGAGTGGCCTAAAAATAAGACTAAAGGAAATAATTTAATTAAGTCTGCCTGGGGTTCCATTTTATATTTGTCTTTTCAGACTGTTAATGAATGCTGACCCATTTGGTCATGACAAAATGTGTAGCCCAAGGAATTTCCTCTGTCCTTTCTGAGGTACCTAAGGGATGTGTATCCGACAAGAAACTATTGCTTGTCTTACAGTCATAATACTTGATATTTAAGTTGGCATCAGTATGCCACATTTAGGACTATAGTGGGAACTTCAGTCCAATGTATAAAGCAGGCACTGAGATGAAAGACATTCCTTAAGGGAGTGCTTTCTTAGATTCATTTTAACATAACCATGTGTATTTCATGGGTTGCTGCAGTACATTAGTCACAAACAATCCCATCATATGAAGGATACTTACTGCAATTACTGGTTCACAATGAATATTTGATCCTAATTAGACCTAATGGATAAATTATAATTCAGTATTTACCATGGTGCTTTTTAGGACACTGACCCATAAATATGAAAAAGAAAGGGTCTGGGGAGCCTGGGTTTTTGAACTGTAGTCATTTCACCATGGCTGCTCACATTGTTTGTTTCTCCGAGTCAGATTAACAATGGTGAAGCTGGAGATCTCTTAAAAGCTAGCTGTGGTTTAAAAACTACAGGAAAGTTCCAAATAGTGTCGGTGTAACATAGTTTCATTGTCTCTGCTTACTTTACTTTATTTCCTTGGGAAGTTCAAGGTTTAAATGTACTTTACACAAAACATAATTTTACAAAAGCTAACAGGGACACTGATTAGAAATTTGACTAGCAGACTCATGGATATTTTTCAAGAGTATTTGTAAGAATTCTCTGAGAACTGAACAAAAGTCACATGCACTACTCTTCCCTTAGTTTCTTTAGAGTTGTGTCCTTCTCAGAGGGAGAGGTACTCAGCAAAGAGAAACTGTGCATGCATCACTAAAATGCTTTCCAATACAAAAGGAAAGCCCCACCCTCTGACTTTTTGCCCCTAATTTTCTCAACATCATAGCACTATAGAAGGAGTTTTGGTTCAATGTTATTCATTAGCCTTTGAAAAATTTTTCTATGGGAAATATAGCTTAATGTGTAATCACAAAATCTTTTACAACACATTCACAATTTATATTGTTATAATCTTGTACTTCTACAGTTATACCAACTATGTAAAGTTATCCAACTTTTTACACTCACAAATTTCCAAACCCTTGTGGCTGAACACCAGAAAAATAAAATATCCAATGCCAGTCAGGTGGAGGTTAGAGGCCTCTGTCCTTGGTAGTCATTTAGGAATAAAGCTTCTTTGCACATTGCTCCAGCATTCCATAGGTGCTCAGAGACTACCACACTAGCTGAACCCAAGGGCAGATGGAAAGAGAGGGCATCATGGGCTCTGGGAGGCATATTGATGGGGGCATGGACCATTTTCACTGGCTGGGTATCAGCCATAGTGGTGGATGTAACCTGGCTGTGTTCCCAGGAGGAGGGGAAAGGGGGTTCATTTAAATGCAAAGCATCATGTCTGGCAATTAAATCACAAGAAGAAAAAAAAGTCATTTGTCTGTATTCTTGACAGCTATAGAATCGGTGCTCAGTTCTCTTCCTTAGAGAATGCTGATTCTGGCTCTGCTGTGTGTTAAGATGATCACCCTGGGTACGCATAGGTATCCACAAAGCCAGCCAGCCAGACATCCTGCCTAGATTCTCTTCCTGCTCGCCTGGAAATCATGGTCTTTGTCCCACTTGGAGATTGACAATTCTTGCTTCTCCTCACAGTTATGGGTGAGATTTGATTGTGGCCACCCATGCCATATGTTCACATGGAGATGAGTCATTGTGACCTGCAAGGAAGGCCTGGATTCGACTGTCTCCACATATTCTTTGAGGACTAGCTAGTGGTTCTCAACCTTCCTAATGCTGTGACCCTACAGAGTGAGTTCCAAGACAGCCAGGGCTACACAGAGAAACCCTGTCTCAAAAAACCAAAAAACAAACAAACATACACACACACAAAAGATGCAAAACAAAGAGTAAAAATAAAATAAAATAAAATAAAATAAGGCCCTGGATTTTCACAAATGTTTTAAATGAACTACTAAAAAACTCAGGCAGCTTGATAGGAAACAAATGAAAACATCCAAGTATTTTAATAGTGGGCAGATTATCAGGATCATCAGTTGGGGGAATAAATAAGAAATCCTTGGATCTCTTCATTCACAGCTTCTTAGAAAGGAGGTGCTCAGGCAAGTGCCTCCTCAGGATGCAATTATCATGTTCATGCTGCCAGAGCCATTACCCAGATCAGAACATGTACCTCTGTAAAATGGAAAGATGAGCTTTAGCCATGATAAAAACCTTTTCCTTCCTATAGCTAGAAGCTAGCTATTTATATCATATGGGCTTTCAATCATACACCCTTTTCAAAACTTTTGAACAAAATACTTTATGAAGTTTCGTTCTTCTGATTGAAGGTCCTGACTCTAAGTAGCTTATTGCCTAAACAGGAAGCAGACCCATCAGTCCACACAACTAAAATTGATGTTCTCGAAGTTACTTCAAACCTCGACCATATCCAGGTGAGTCTAGCTGGAACACTGCACATAGTTTTGTGGGGTGGGCCTGCAAAACTGTATTCAGTGTATAGAGTTATAACCTATTGGAGTCCCATTGGGGCTGGATTCTATTTCTCCCACTCTTGTTGGATTTCAGGGAAAAGCCGGAGACGCCAGGAAGCTACTTTTTAAAGAAGATCCAGTTCACTAGTATGTTTCCAGATTCTAGGTCATTTCTTCCTCTTTTACCTCAGTGGGTTCTCGTGTGATCTCAGATACTTAGATGGCTCAAATTCCCTTGAACATGTGATTTTTATTATAATGCCAAGTTGATCATAGTAGTTGGTTCATAATTACCCTCAGAAATGAGACGAACTATTTATTATTGATTCGTAGGGAGAAGACAGACCAGAGCTCCTAATTTCTTGTTTGTTTGCAGTTGTTTGCTTGCTTTTGGTTGGCTTTTTAGAACTAAAAAGCATATAATGGAGGGCAGAATTCCACTTCCGGTGCTTACACGTTTAGAGTCAGTGTTCGTGTTCCTTCTTACTAATAGTTTGATAATCTTCATATTCAAAAACTTCAGGAATGAAGCCTTTCTATTAGCGTAGCTCTTTGATGTGTTCCAGGTCCTCAAACAGTGCTCAGACAAGTCTCAAATTTGGATGTGTTGGAGGGAATGACTGTTCCCTGTTACAAATGACAAGGACATCAGTATTCCTAAGTTTAGGAGTAAAGCATATCCATGGGGCATCCAAAGGCTGAGGGGAAATAAGAACTTCTTTCTTAGAGATTTGACGTAGGGTAGAACAAAGCTTATTTCTACTTTATACAATGTCAGTGGCACTCATATAGCAGCATCTAAGAGCTGACTCATCTTTTTCTCCTCTAATTCTCACAATTCCATTTGCAGTTGGGCTCTTATATCCTGTTTTTATATGTAAGGGGTAAGGTGTATTATTTGGCACATGCAGAAGCAAAATGAAGTTTGAGTGTGTGATGGAGGGAAATGGAGTTGTCCAGGGGCTACTCTGGATGACTGATTACATGGTGAGCATATTTAATGGCAGTGGGTAGGGAGAACGCTGGATCAACAGTTCACCTAAAAATCCCACATCATGAACGAGTAAAGAAGAGAAGCCTTAAATCTCTGAAGTAAATGAGTTTCCTGGAGGCTGATAGGGTTTTTCTCATTGTAATTTAAAAGTATGTAGAAAATGGACTCATTCAACAAGATCTGGTTTTGTTTTAGATGATTACAAGTTATTTGAAGCAATAAATATTCAGAGAATAAATGTTATTTTGGACAGGAGTAAGTAGGAATCATTACTGCTATTCTAGTATTTGCATTCAATTCTCATATCAATAGCAAGGATCATAGATTATAATATAATATGTTTAGTATCCCAGGAATTGAAAATGACCTTTAAAAATTACTCTACATGGTTTGGCAAACCATAAGGAAAGAATGCTCAAAAAATTAACAAAATGCCGAATAGGCATACTCTGTCTGTACAGTGGGTCTGTGTAGACAGTGGGACCTTCAGCAAGCATTTGCTAGAACAATATCAAATGCTGGAGAAGCAATAGCATGGAAGGTTCCAGCTACCTGCCATGGGGAATTCCCAAGAGGACCCAGAAAGGCAAAAGGTCAATGCACATCCCTCTCTGGCTACATGTAGGTAGTTTTAGTTGAAAACACTTGACATCTTTAAAATAGTCAGCTCACTTGTCAGGAGTGGGGACGGCAGTATCAGGGACAGAGAAACTGTTGCTTTTGTTCTGAATAATTTGTCACTCTACCTGAAAAGCAGAAATATTTCTTTCAGTGATAGCTCCTTTCAATTGCACAGTAAAAATTAGTAGCTATAACAACAACACGATATGAATGCATACATATACAGAGAGAGAAAGAGAGATAGAGGCAGAGAGAGATGCGGGTTTGTATTGTTCTACACAGAAAAATCATTTACATTTTACAACTGTGCATTTCCTTAAAATGTATTTCAAATGAGGAAAACATGAAGCATTTTCTTGGACTCCTCATATGACCATAATACACATCAGGACATATGTTTATATGCCTGAGCTCATAGCCTCAGCCAGTAATGCCTTTACTCATTGTTTCAATACTCTCCTGTTGGACTTAATTCTTTTGGATGTTTATCTTGAAAATTCATACTGAAAGCTGCAAGAAGCTTTCCTTCAAAGACATACTTTTTTTTTCCCCTCACAGATTCCTGTAGAAATTATACTCTGATACTTAAATAGCAATGAATAAAACAGTATCTTTACAATCCATAGATGAGTTATGCGTACACTGATACAAGCGGTCATTACTTTTGAGGCACTCCTGGCAAAGAACCAAGTCCGTCAGAGATACATACTAGATTCAAGGAGTAGAAGCCTGGATGTCCAGAGGACCCGCTGATCTGTTTTGGGAGAGCTCTGTTTCCTTTACCTTTTATCTTAGATGTTGATAAAGGCCCTTTGATTCTATGTAGACAGCACTGCCTTCACTCCTTCTCAGAGTGGGGGG
>NW_022196905.1:186069601-186082993 GCF_008632895.1 Mastomys coucha | reverse complement strand
GGGGGGGCGTTAGACTGTGTCTCCTGTATTCTAGGCCAGCCTCGAACTTAGCTTATAGCCGAGGGTGACCTCGAACTTCTGATCCTTGACTCTTGAGTCAGTCTCTATGTCCTGAGTGCCGAGATTATAGGCATGGTCACCATTTTATCAAACAAGGGTAAAGATGGGGATTGATCTCAGGGAATCATGTACACTAGTAAAGCTGTCTTCCCGTCTACTCACATCCTCAGCCCCTCAGCTGGTTTTTAAACTTAGCAGTCAACCTTCTTTATGAAGTCACTCAGCTCAAATATGGAAATCCTCTTTGTGTGTGTCATTTACTTCTAGCACTTTGGGATTTAGCTTTCATAATTTCCCATGTCTTCCTTCTGTTGCTCCGTTAAACAATTTTAATTTCTTGCTTATTTAGGATTTTTATTGTGCATATTATATAAAGCTATATTTCCTTTGTGGTAATAATATGAAGAGTGGGAACTTTATGGTATTCTAGCATATGTCTTCACCCTTCCCTCTTTTATGAGATACGGTCTCATAATGCATCCCAGGCTGATTTGAAACTCAGAATTCTCTTCTACCTTAGCCTCCCAGGTACACTTATCTCCCCAGACCTAGAATAGAATTATTCTGAAATTAATAAGTATAGCAGTGTTTTAAATACAAGAAGCTGTAAGATTCACAAAACAAACAGAAACAATGACTAAAGGTAGTCATGTATCCTTAGAATCCCTGTACCCAGGAGTAGTCAGGGCACTACTAAGAAATCCTAGCCAAGGAGTTGCAAGAGAGTTGTAATTAGGGTGAGGGCGATGCTGAAGAATCGATGAATGGTGGGTGACTAAGGAGGAGTGAAGAAAACTTTTCATATTTGTCTAAGATTCCAATCCGTATAACTGGATGATCTCATCACAATGATACATTCCTGGGTAAGAAAGAGCAAGGAGGGAGGTAGAAGACAGTACATTTTAAACGTGATGAGTTTGAGGGATTCAGGAGGCATTCATACAAGAACTACCCTGGAATTGTGAGTCTGAGTCCTATGGGACAGACCAGGGAGAGAGGAGTAAAGCTGGAGAGTATCATAGATGAGGCTGTGGAACTCAGGAAAGGTTCTAGGGCTTTAGACAAAAGAGAGGGAGCAACTGCATGGTTAGGCAAAGAAAGGCGCACCTGAGATTGCGATGCAAATCCTGTGATCAGACCCTGAAGAAAAATCAGGAGCTCTAGTGATACAGAAAGCAGGAAAGAAGAGATAGATGCCAACAAAGAGCAGGTGCTCATCAGTGTCTAATGCCAGAAATCTGTATCTTTCTCTCATTCCCAAAATATTATTTCTTATCATGTAATACTTTGTTTCTCAGTATTAATGACAGCAGCATGAGGAGATTCAAAGTTACTCTTCATTTTTATTGAAACTGTATGATGTATCATGTGCTTGTTGTTTATTTTAAGATACTTTTAATAAACTTCATAAATATTGTCTATGAGGGAATTATAAACATGCCAATTCTAAATAAGCCCCCCTGGCATATAATTTTGAATTAAAGGCTCTTGAACAATGGCAGATGTAAAATCAGTCTGACCTTTTTATTTCTTAAAGGCAAAACATGCTTATTTGCAGATGATGTGATAGTGTGTGTGTGTGTGTGTGTGTGTGTGTGTGTGTGTGTGTGAGAGAGAGAGAGAGAGAGAGAGAGAGAGAGAGAGAGAGAGAGAGAGATTAAAAATTCCAGTGGGGAACTCCTACAGCTGATAAACACCTCCAGGACAGTAACTGGTTCAAATCTAACTTGCAAAAACTAGTATGTATCAGTACTGTATGCCTCTGATATACCAATTGCAAAAAGAAATCAGGAGAACAACATCCTTCACAATAGCTTTAAATACTATGAAATATCTTAGGATAATTCTAACCAAGAAAGTAAAAATCTTGTATGATTAAAAAAAAACAAAACATTTCAGATCATTAAAGAAAGAAATGAGATTCAATGCAATCCCCATCAAAACTCCAAATCAATTCTCAGATCATGAAAAGACAATAGTTAGCTTCACATGGCAACACATGCACACACATGTGTGCAAATACACATATTCACACATACATGCACACACACACAAGCACACATGCACGTGTACACACACACACACACATGCACAAATTCAGGATAGTTCAAACAATCTTGATGAATAAAAGAACTTCTAGAGGTATCACCCTCCCCAATTTCAAGTTGCCCTACAGAGCCACAGTAATAAAATCAGCATGGTATTGGCACAAAACAGACATATCCCTCAGTGGAATCAAATTGAAGGCACGGACATAAATTTGCACATTAGTGGATACCTGATATATTGTTTTTATTCAGTGTATAGAAATATACACTGGAAAAGAACACAGCATCTCAACAAATGATCCTGGTCCAACAAGATGGCTTCCTATACAAAGAACTTCAAGCATAAGCATTTGTTCCTGCCAAATAGTTATGAAAAGTTACCACCATTCCCCTGCGTTATCAAGAAGTGTTGAGTATAAATGGTAATCAGCAGCTGTGTTTATAACCACTTTGGTGAATAAATCAAATGATAAGAAACATGTTGAATTATGAAGTGAAGTCTTTGTTAAACACATTTTGTATAATGTACATGGTATGTCTGAGCATATAGAGCCACACCATTGTTTACAATAGATTTGTGGCAGCTGATATATAAAAATAATTAGGATTGTTTATGTGTCCTGGTCACTTTTAGACCTTTATAGTATGAGTTCTCTTGAAACAAGAATCTATCCTTTTTATTTCATTACCGCAAAAGCAGTGTTAAAGAGCAAAGACAATACATACTCATTCGTTGCCAGATTCAGTCTTTATTGCAAAGTCTCATGAAGCATAGTGGATGATTATTTCATAGCTAAAGAATAAATAATTCATTTAAAACAATACTATCTAAAAAAATCTGGAATAACAAGCCACATAATTGATCTTGAATGCAGGTTTTCAAAGCTATCTGCTTGCTCTACACTAACCTATTTTAACCTCAAATTTATCATTTATCATTTGGGTGTCATTTTGTCTTTGTTAAGTTGGGATGCTGTAAGTGAAAATAAATTGGTATGCTCTCTCTCATCAGAGAAATGTCCTTTGAATTTGTTCTGCATTTAAGATAGATCTGAAACTTAAGAAATGTAACTTATGAAGGCAAGATTTTTTTTTTACATTTTTGTTCAAATACTAAATATATGAAAAAGTGAGAAAATAAATGTCTATATGCCTATATCTATATTGATACTGATACAAGATCCTATTAACTTAATTAAAATGCAATATATACTTCTCTAATCATAATCTCCTCCCCCCAAAGGCATCCTTCACGTAAATTTGCTATCAGACTATACATATATTTCTTTATACTGCGTTGATATGTGTTTATAATAGACAACACTTTCAAATTAAGGTAATTCTTCCCTGTGTCATATGGATAGTTTTTAATCTTTAAAGGCTCCATCAGGTTTTATTAATTTTTCCACATATACTGAGATGTTTCTATAGTCTGAGTATAAAGTTTTAAATTGAAAACTATATGATTTCCATCAAATAGTAGAACTAAAAGAAAAAAGAAAAAACTGGTGTTATAAAAAAATTTTGTAATATTATTTCATTCAATGAATATGAAATTTTAAAACATTTAAGTGGCCATCTGTGGTCACTTAGAACAGTATTCTATTAATAAATTCCTAGTTCATTCTTGATCTATAAAGCCATTCTTAAATGGGTAAGTACAGTTGAATGCTAAATGTACTCAATTTTAATATTCATGAACAGTATGAAAAGGTCTGCTGTAAAATGTGTCCTATGATACATATGTCCTTATTCTCTCTGAATATTGATTAGAAAAAAGACATTTTTGGATACATATTGTACATTATGTAGATGTAAATGACTGGTAGTCTTCTTTTGAATTTCTGAGCAGAAACAGATGAAATAATATAAGGAGGGAAAATATCTCACAACAGTCAGGTGTTCTCACCTCAGCCAAATAATTATCACTTTGTTTTAGGCTCAAGTGTTTAAAAGACGTGACCATCCATCCAGTGATGGAGCTTGCCACACATGACAAAGAGAGTGGGTGCCAATTTTAAACAAAGCCCGTGAAATGAAATTCATTCACGGTGTTGCTCAAAACCAGGATAAACAGTAACATTCTGTATACATAACTAGCTATCATGAAATAAAAATTAAATTTAAGAGCTGGGGAGATTACTCCAGCCGTAAAGAGCTCGCTGCACAGGCCTGAGGACTTGAGTTGGATCCCAGAACCTGTGTAAAAAGCCTGGCTCAGAGAGAAGCTGGAACAAGAAGGTGCCAGGAGCTTTCTTACCAGCTACTCTCAGCCAAATCTGGAGGCCCAGGTCCCAGGGAGAGGCTTCATCTCAAAAAATAATGTGAAGGGCTCCTGAGGAATGCTATCTGTGGTTGATCTCTGGTCTCTATACATAGGTGGCCATACATACACATGTGCATATGTGAGTGCACATGTGTAAACACAAAGTAAATAAAGAGTTCCCAAGCTGTTAAAAGTAACTTCCATTGCTCTTCTCACAAAATATTGCTCACTCGATTATGTTTCATTGTTTTACTAATTCCTTGTGATCCACATACTTTCCTTTATTTTAAAGAAAAATTTTTTTTCCTGTGAAATTTGGGACTTATTCTGCTTTGAATAAAAAAAAATCATGTTGTATAAAAATAAAATGTTGACAATTTAATTTTATGTCAGAAACACAATTAGTATTCTTCCTCTGACTCTACGACAAAGGGGTGATATTTTGAATGCTATTTGCTTCTCACTGAAGAAGGTGTGTTACAAGGGTTTTCCTTGAGCAGGCAATAGAGCCATCTCCAATTCTGTACTACCTTGAGCTCAAAGTTCAGGCTCAATCAAGGACATGCTATTGAGTGCGATGCAGATACCATGCCATGCCTCCAAATCTTCAGCCCTGCTGGTGAGCTGGGTTCTCGTCGAAATGCACCTCTACAAAACAGTATTTGCCTTTAGATGGATGGCTTCTCATACTCACCCATGGTATTTAACCATTTTAGCAAAAGCAGGGAATCTAATGGACATATCTCAGTGGGAGAGGATATGTGGGTATGCTACAAGCTATCTGCTCAATCACAAACACACACATGCATGTGTACACACATACACACAAGAATGCTTAAAAATATGAGCTAGAAAATATTTTTTGACCTATAGATAAAACTATATTTGGAGGACTGGTGTCTTGGCTCTGAGGGTTAAAATCACTTGCCAACAAGGTGGATGACCCGTGCTCAGTGGTCAAGCCCTGGAACCCACAGAAAGCTAGATATTCATGGCTAATACTTACAATTTTAGCACACCTAGGGGAAGATGGGAGGAAAAAATCAGAAAACTAGCCTAGTAATTCATGGGCAGGCCAGTTTGGGGTAAGCAGAGCTGCTGATACAGAACAGATTCTGACTCAATGAAGGAAAGAACTGACTCCTGTACATGTCCCCCACACATGTGCTATGCCTGGGTCCAGCTGTGTGAATGTGCACGCATGAGCCTGTGTGTGTGTGTGTGTGTGTGTGTTTGTGTGTGAATGCTCTGCCACACAATCACACTCAGTGTTAACACATAAAACTAAAATTAAAAAAAGTGAAAAGCGTGTATTTGGAAACTATTTGATTCTCTGTTCATTGAGGTCTTATAATGCATACCCTCATATAATTTTTCCAACATTCCTGGGTGTTTTTTAAAATTGAACATCTAAAAGGTCAATTCAAATAAAACCAGATCACCAGGATTATCATTTATGAGTAAATTTCTAAGCCAGCAAAGGTCTACAAATCTGAACAAATAAAGTACCACTGAGCTGCATGCCTGTTAAGAGCAATTAAATCAATTGGAAGTTTTATTTGGAGCGAAATTTCCAAAGAGTTAAAATAACCAAAGTGTGGTGCTTTAACATATATGCTACACATACTCCCCAACCTCACATACATGTATATGTGATATTAGGGTGTACGTGTGTGTTCATACATGGTTACATATATCTTTGCATGTGAGCACGTGTCTGTGTGTGAGAGGTTTTTATCAAGCATTTCCCTGCATTTTGAGAAAGGATCTCTTATTGAATTGGAGATTGCTGATTTGTCTAATCTAGCTAGTCAACTCATTCTAGATACCCTTTCTCTGCCTCCAGAGCACTGGGTATACAGGCAAGCTACCTTGCCCACTTAACACTCATATGGGTACTGGGGGGTCTGAACTAGGTTCCTCCCACTTTCTTACTGAGCATCCCTATGGGCCCTCGAATGTTGGGTTTTACATGCACATCCTTTTCCCAATTAAGTCAAATTCAGTTGCTGTCACTAAAGTTCAGGTGCAAATGAACTTTAGAATGAGGCAGACATGGGTAGTCCCACTCTGTTCTTAATACCAAATTATCTTTTCACAAGAGTAAACTTTCTAATATAAACTGCATTGAGTTATTAACGCTCCTCTCTATGCTGTACTCACAGGTTTTCCAGCTGGCCTAATCATAACCTTTGGTTCTTACTAGGTATATTTGTGCCTTTTATGAATTCCTCCCACCCAAGGAAGCCACCCACAGAGCCACCCAAGGCCCTAACTGGAAGAATGAGAGAGAAAGAAACATTAGATAGCCTTGGATTAGCAGTGAACTGTGTGAGCTATTTATCTCAGTCCTGAGACAGAACACTGGACAAAAAGCCACTTAGAGGCCAGAGGTGGTAGAGTCCATTAGGTGGGGATGGTGTGGCGGCAAGAGGAGGAGGTGGCCTGATCAATAGTCAGGAAGCAGAAAGTGATGAATTCCAGGGCTTAGCTGGGTCTCTCCTTTTTATCCAGTCTGAGATCGGAGCCTGTGGCACAGTGCTGTCCACATTTAGAGCCGGTTTTTTACACTTCATTTAACCTAATCTAGACAGTCCCTCACAAACATGGCCCAAAGCTTGTCTATTTAGTATTTTTTTTTTTAAAATCTCACCAATTACTATTTAGATCTTGATATTAAGCACCACCTGACTTACAGTATAAAACAAATGCCCATATGTTCCCAATGACTTTAGTAAATGAAGTAGATTTAAATTGGGTAGAATTACAAATATTCACTGTAGAATAAACTCAGCCTTTGGGATGTGGAGCCTATACAGTAACATAGGCCACTAAAAGTGAGCCTTTGAATGTTTGATCCCTCTGGTTAGGGTTTGGCTCACTGCCTCCTGGTCTGGTCACCATGTGAACAGTACTGGGTAAATGTCCCCACCATGGAGCTGCCTTATTCTGCCCACTTTACATCCTGTATCCACTGGAACTGGGAGCCACGATTAACTTTTCCTTCCAGATGTTTTTTTCTATCATATATTTTATCATAACAATGTTGAAAAATAAAGCTAAAAGTAAAATATGAAAAGGGGATAGAAGGTACCCTTATAGGAATAAAACCTGTTACATGCTGCCTCAGCCACAGGTTCAAAGACAGTGTCAGCTGCCATATGTTCTTATGAGACCAGCATTTGTGATGGCATTTTCCTCTCCCAAGCCAGTGAGCCCAGGTTAGTTATAAGAAGAATATATGGGAAATTTCAATAAAGCAGTCTATAAAATATCTGACAAGTATTCCCCAAACTGTTGCAGCCGTCAAACACAAGAAAATAAACTGTCATAGCTAAGAGGAGCCTAAGGAGGAATGGTTACATGTAATATGATAGTCTGGAAAAGATCCCAGGACAGATGAAGGTCATTAGGTAGAAAGGAGGAGAAAGCATGTGATTTAGTTATAATATCATTATCAATGAGCTTAATTTTAGTTGGATATCACCTAAGTTTTACTGATAAGCATTAAACATGAGATAACTCTTATCTTCATACGTTTTTCTCCAAGTATCAAATTGATCTAAAATAAAAGGTTTGGTTGAAAAAAATAGAAATGGAAATCTTGTTCAGTCAATTTACATTTTAGTGTGAATCAGTCAATAGTAATACAGACGTAAGTCTCCTGTGATGCATACACACCCATCTTCCTCTGGTTTAGGGGCTCTGGGTTAGTTCTGTAGTATGTGTGGATCTGGCGACCCAGAGTTAGCTATCTGAACCTCTTTTCTCATCATTAGCAAATAATGAGTTTGCCAAAGGTATCTGTTTCTTAGCAAGACAGAGGTGAACATAAGAGAAGAAAGATCTCGGGAGACTCAGGGAGTCTTCTACCAAATTCCTGGGAGAGAACCGTCTACTTCCTCCTCCAGGCTGGTCCTTTCTCTGTGTGACTGTGCATGGTAGACCAATTGGCTTGTACTGCCCGGTGAGTATAGGACTGATTCAGAGGTTCATTGCCGGCTCTTACTCCATGAGAACTCAATAGAAAGCTCAGAAACGAGAGCGGCAATGAGCAGACCCACTGTATCCTTACAGTCATCCATGCGCTCCAACATCAGTGTGAAAAACTGTCTTAGAGAGAAGGGCAGAGTCTGGAATGACTGTAGGTATTGTATGGTATGACTGTGGGTATTGTATGGTATGACTGTAGGTATTGTATGGTATGACTGTGGGTATTGTATGGTATGACTGTAGGTATTGTATGGTATGACTGTGGGTATTGTAAGGATTAAAGTGGATTTTAATTCTTCCTCCCACATACCCCTCTTCCTTTCCCCCATCCCTCCTTCTGTGATATTTCTGAAGATCAAACTCAACTCAGGGTAACATGCATACTTGGCAAATGATCTATCATTGACTTTGCCTTGCTTCCTGTACTGCCCCCCATTTCAATATTTCTTATTTCAAATATCCTTATTTGGTTAAAAATTGATGACTTTTCTGTAGATGAGTGCATTATCTGTGCTATGGAAATAATCGTCTTTGATTTACTAGGAAGGACACTCTGATCTTGACCTCATCCAAACCACACTATTTTTTTTTTAAAGAAAAAAATGTATTTTATATAGCATTAGGCTATTGTGATATATTTTGAAGAAATATATAAGAATGAAATGGCTTATTTCTTTCTGGTAGTAAATTAAGCATAAAAAATAATTTTTAATTCAAAGATATTTGCATTCTTAAATGATAGCTGATGTCACTTGTGAAAAAGCCCTTTAACGACCTACAGAAGTATGTGCATGTGTGTGAGCATGGCCTTTATTTTGGGTGTGGTATCTTTGCTCTTTTCCTTACAGATATTATGGATGATGGACCTGCCTGAAAGACTAAACTCCTAGGCCAGGATGCATTTACTGATGCTCCCCTTAGTAGGATGATTCTAGATTGCTTTGCGTTATTTTCACTAGGACCTGGATTTGAGCATTTTCTTTTCATCTTGATGATTTGGGACTATTTAATTTTTATATGCCAAGAAATGTTACACTAAGAACAGCGAAGCAGGTATTAAACCAGCTCCTTCCTATATGTATCAACTCCACATTTTGTTGTAGCTCTCTTACAGTGCCACTTTACAAGTTATCTACAAAATACTAACTTTACTTTGTGAAAGTACATGTTGTTAAACTTAAGACAAACTGTGAAGCTTCTAGAAGAAAATTTTTGGGATTTTATCTGACCATGAATCCGTATTCATAAACATCATCCAGTTTAGTCTAACTATATCTTGATTGAGCTCACTGATTAATTTCTCTGAAATGTCTTCAGATTGGGTACACACTGTCCAATTAAGAAAATGTCAAGTTGAATCTTAGTTTTCCGGGTGGCTTTGAGTCTTGGGATGGCCTCAGAGTCATGATGACTTTCCTGAGACCAACCCATGAAAGTTCTACAAGTATGTACCCTCCAAAATGGCCCGTTTTCATTGGAGATTATTTGCTATGTCTGAAATCCTAATGCTTGATGCTTTTAATGAGAGCAATCATACCAAAAATATTTTGATATTCAGCCAACAAAATTTATATGATCAACCAAGGGAGGTTTTTAGATCCTGACCTTGATCAGTTTTGTTTCTGAGGTCACGGATTTTCTGAAGAAAGCATTGCAAAACCATTCTCCCCACTCCTCCCTCCAGTATCCCTGCACACTCCCACAAGCACACACACACACACACACACACACACACACACACACACACTCATGCTTGCCCTTTATTGACAAGGTCTCATTAAACCATTCACGTACACAGCAGCTCTGGGTCTGCAAACCTTTCTGAGAGAAGCTGATTTCGCCGACTACTCCTTTATTCTCAGTTTACATTACAAGGAATAGTAGCAAACGTTTCAATGCTTACAATGTTCCCTGTGAGTATATCAATTGACCAGGCGGGTGGGGGGGGGGAGTCTGGGGAAGTTTATTATTTTTCCACCAATATATTCGACACCACCTTTGGAGAGTGAACAAAAGGCACACTGTCAAGAGGACAGACCTGGACAAAATGTTACTGTTTGTTCTTCACAAGCACAGAGGTATATTTAAGCAAAGAAAGACATTCCATAGCTCTCTTGGGACCTCCTTCCTTTGGCTGAATTACACCAGCATGTTCGCGCCACTCTGTTCAGATCGTGCTGGAATTTAAAATGCAGACTACTATTTGCCAATGCTTAAATAATGCATCTACAGAAATTCATATTAGACTTCCACTTGTTCTCAAACTATCATAGAATAAATAGGAAGAAATGTGTATACACATGAAACTACAGTAGAGGTTGTGGAAATAAGAAGTGCCCTTGTTTGACAGCTTCTGTACTTATACAACAAAGCCTCTAAAGTCCAGAAGTCACCTGGTTTGGGATTAGGTTTCCAATCTAGGCTTGCTGACACGCATAGAACTTTTGGCAAAAATGGGCTTGGTTTCGAGCGAGGCTGGGTAGAATGCTTCATTCATGTGGAGCCTATGTGAAACTCGCCGGCCTCCACTAGGTTCCTCCTTGAGTTTCACGTTCAAACAGTCCAATGTTTCAAAGGAAAGTTAAAACGGAGGGGCATGAAAATGGGGGTTGGGGGGAGAGAAACAAAACAACGGATGGCTCGCTGGGATGGGATCGCAGTCTGCTGTCTCGCAAACTCACACCTTCCTGTGTCTTTGATTTTGCATCTATACTAATAGCACTCCTACACGTTCTAGGAACAAACATGCTTTTCCTACAATAATCCACACTCCAGAAGGGAGAACTCCATGTGTTCCTGAAACATCCCCCCTCCCTCGGCGTCCTTCAAGTCCCGACTGGTGGCCACTGGCTTCCTTCCTTTCCAAGGTCCACAGAGCAGACTGTCAGCTCTGTGGAGCCAGAGCCTGAGACCTCACAGCCTTCCTGGCGGGATCAGGCTCCTAGCCTCCAGCAGAAGAGGAACAACATTCAATTCTTGGAGTAGAAAGGAGGAGGAAGCAAACACATTCATTATGTATGAGGTTTTGAACATGAAGACAATAGCGAAGCTGATTAATGATTAGAAAGCAGGTTAACATTTGTCCGTTTTAGGAACCACTTCTTATTTTGTTTGTCTTAAATTCTTTATCCCATCCATCAAAAAAAAAAAAAAAAAGTTTCACTAAAACTTTTGGCTACTGAAGATTTTTTTTTAATTTAACTTTTGATTTTCTTCTGCCTTTTTCTTTTGTCTTATTGGTTTTGTTACTTAAAAGATCACTATGCCATTTAAATACTTGGGGTTTTGTTTATTTGTTTTTTGTTTGCTTGTGTTTGTTTTGTTTGTTCATTTTAACCAAAACTCTTTTGGCAAAAAGCATCTTGAAATGCTAAGGGTTTCAGTACTCATAAAAAAGCAATAATTAAGCCTCAAGGCATGTGGCAATTTGGGGAAGCAGGACACTTAAGTAGGGGTTGACAGGAGTGGCTCTGGGATCTGTCTTTCCTACTTGCTTTTAGACATCTTGAGTTGTTAGATCAGCAGCTCTCAGCCTGTGGGTTGTGATCCCTGTGTGTGTTGGGGGGTGGGGAACCACCCTTTCACAGGGGTCGCCTAAGACTATTGGAAATATCGATGTTTTCATTATGATTCATAACAGTAGCAAAATTACAGTTATAAAGCTGCGAAGAGAATAATTTTATGATGGGGGGGTTGTCACCACAGCTTGGGGAAGTGTTTTAAAGGGTCACAACATCAGCAAGGTTAAGAACAGCTATGTTAGAAAGTCAACATGGTAAAAGAGCTTTGCCAGAAAAAAAAATCTTTTTAAATTAAAGGTTCCTTTAGAAATGAAGTCAAAAGCATACCGGCAGGCGAGCCCAAGTCAGGAAATTATCTGAAGGGATTGCTACCAAAGCATTAAGAAATAAAAAAAGGGAGCCTTTTACTGAACATAGTAAATATTCACAATCAAAGTAAATGGTATGTTTGAGGTTAAAGTCCACAGATCAAAGTACTTCGCAAAATGTCAAGTGCAAGCATAAGGAGGTGGGGACGGAGGAGAGCCAGAAAACGATCCATAAAAAATGTTTACTGTGGCAGTGGAGAAAAACCTGTCAGGAAAATCTACCTCATAGGAGAGTAACTTAGATAAGATCCAGCTTGGGTAAGGGGCACCACAAAGTACACATAAAAAGACATATAAAAACCCAATAGTGATCATCATAATAAAATCCCCTAACTCATTCCACACCAGCAGTGACTAAAACAGCGTTTGGTGGGGAAGGTATTCTCCCACACCCGCCTCGCTATCCATCAAGAGCAATCACTAGGGTGCTGTCTTTGCCCTGGTGGGCTTCGTCTTGTTGGCTTTAAAGCACGCCTTTAGAAAGTTAAAATAAGAAAGTAGTCTAAACAACGGAATGACGGTGTCTACTGGTCCTCTCAGCTCTGTGGCAGTCATGCCTAATGAAAACTCTGAGACAGCACTCAGCCAAGGTCAGGTCTGCGTGCGCTTGGCCACCACAGGGACAGAGGGCTTTAGGCAAAGTTTACAATCACACTCACAAAATGCCTGATGCTACTGCCACATCATCCCGGCACACTCGGCGTTTACCTGGGAATTCCTCGGCCTCCTCCCATGTTTACTAAAAAGTTATTTTAGAGACACTAGTCAGGACCACACCAGAAAGCAAGTAATTCCCGAATAAAAACCTTACCTAGAAGAGGCTGAACTTCTCAGTTGCTTCAACAGAGGAAGTAGGAGCTGCTGGCCTTTTACATGTAGAGATTGTTTATTTAGCCCTTTTTAAAAGGTCTTGACCTCCAGAGGTTTAAGATTAAGTCCAATCCAAGTGGCTGCAAGGAGGAAGAGGAGATGGGGGTCAGGAGAGAACGCGAATGAGAGGCAAGGAATCTCAGCTGCTGGGTGGTGCTCCTAGCCTGGGAGTATTTGAGCTATTTTCAGCATTACCAGCAGCTGGACTTGTCTGCAAAGGGATGAAAATGCCTTGCCCGTTTCACCACCCCCACTCCGGGGCCGGG
>NW_022196905.1:186064475-186069591 GCF_008632895.1 Mastomys coucha | reverse complement strand
TGGATCAACACAAACCAGGAAACCCACAACAACTTGGTTCATTGTGCAAATATTCATTGAAAATTTGAGGAAAACTGCCAGCGCTATTGAAACCACCACACACACACACACACACACATACAAACCCCTGAATCTTAAAGGAACACTGTAACTGGCTCCGACCGTGATGTTTTCAAAAGGGTTTACCTGATTGGTAGAAAGTAAGATGCTAAGGTGTATTGACTAGGGAGACTTCTGATTATCTCTTTGCTTGCTCACAACTGGTCTTACTTAGTGCAGCATTTTAGATCTCAGGTAGGAGCGTCAGCTGTCAGCCTCTCCTCCAGACCGCAGGCCAATGGTTTCCTTCTAGCACACACCTACGTGTCCACTTTAACTGTGCTATTTTTGAAAGCTACTGGGTTAAGCTGATGACATTTCTTATCTGCTGGCTAAGACTGGGGACCACTCAGTGACATGAGGCAGAGAGGCTTCCTCTGCCTCCAAAAGCCCAGTGGAAAACAATTCATTCTCACCAGGTCACCATGGTTATGACAGACAAACTTTGGACTTTTATTGGGTTTTCCGAATGAATAACCACAATCTAGAATTTGTACATGTCCTCGTTTAACATTTATGTGGCAAGCATCTCTCAGCTCACTAGGAACTCTAGGAATACAAAACTGTTGATAAATGTTGCTTCGGCTTTTAAGGATTGATTGTACTCAGGCTGCAAGAACAAGTAAAAACACAATCAAAGTCTCTTATTTTACCAAGACTGAAGGAAAGGACTATGTATGCAATGTTATTTCATTAGACCCTGGCTATACCACTGTCCTAGCTTGCTTTCCATTGCTGTGATAAAACACCACAACCAAAAAAAAAAAAAAAAAAAAAAAAAAAAAAAAAAAAAACCAACCTGGGGAGGAAAGGGTTGATTTTATCCTAAGGATCACAGTCCTTCACTGAGGGAAGTCAGTTCAGAAACTCAAGGCACAAACCAAGCCAGGAACTGGAGCAAAGACCTAGGAGGGAAGGTGCTTCCTGGGTGCTCAGCCTGCTGTCCAGAACCACCACCTGTCCAAGAGTGGCCCCACCCACAGTAGGCTGGACACGCCCACATTAATCACTGAGAAAAATACTCCATAGGCTTACTCATAGGCAATCTCTCAATTAAGGGTTCCTCTTCCCAGATGCCCCTAGCTTGTGTCAAAAAAACCTAACCAACACAGCCGTTAGGAAGGAGAGGCAGTGGCTATACCTTTTTTTTTTTTTTTTTTTTTTTTAAAGCCCTTGATTCCATGAAGATGGAACCTGAAACCTCCTCTTCCTCTGTCAGGCAACATAGAGGCGCATGAGCAGTCAGAAAGCAGTGGTTGACTCAAGAGCTACAAGATGGCTCGCCAGCCATTTTGTACTGGGTTTTGAGACAAATAAAAAAAAAACAATGTCTTCTTTGCGTCAATGACATCAGGACTGATTTTTTTCAAAACACAGTGGACCAAGCATGGTAGATAATAAGAAGGGTCACATGACTCATTCAAGCAGTATGCTGCAGTGGTGAGATCTTTCAGCTGAGTTCGCCTTACCCCAAAATGATGCAGCTACATATCTATCTATCTATCTATCTATCTATCTATCTATCTATTTATATATGAGTCTACAGTTTACATATATACATATATATGTATACACACATATGTGCTATGTCTTAAATTTGAAGTATCTAATTATAATCTTAAATAAAGTTAGCTTTGATTTTCAAAGTACTTACCAGTTTTAAAATTTCATTATAGAATAATGCATTTTTCTATTTGATTAGTCATATTTTATCAAGTGTTAGTCACCTACCAGTTTAAACTAGATACTTGTTTTTCTTGTTGAATGATAATTCTACCAATAAAGATTTGAAATCTGTTCTCAGACAAGTTTCTTAAAGTAATTGTTGTATGCATCTTATAATAGTTTATAAAAAAAAGAACCATTTTTTAACTGTGGTTCCTTGAGAAACTATGAATGTCAATGAGAGAAATAAGGATTGACTCTCTGACCATTAAGTCAGCTATTCTTTTTAT
Source organism: Mastomys coucha (assembly GCF_008632895.1). NCBI lineage: Eukaryota > Metazoa > Chordata > Mammalia > Rodentia > Muridae > Mastomys > Mastomys coucha. The sequence continues at coordinate 186,067,537 of NW_022196905.1, read as the reverse complement.
TTCCTGGTGGTCGACTTTCCTCACCAATCCCGTGGGACTTGCACGGCCTCACTTGTACCCACATGGTCATGTTACCTCAAAATCCACACTCAAACAAAGAGGTTACAGGTCTGGTCCCACGTCCCTTTAATAACAATCCTGCTGTACACCGTGTCTCACCAGTCTTTTTTGTTCCCAGAGATCCTGACTCGGGATCCAAATTGCTCCTTTCAACACATTTAACGTCTCGAAGAACAAATTTGACTTAAGCATATTTTAAAATGGTAAAGGATGGTCAATTCTGACTTTTCTAGGTAAGGAGTGTGACTTTTATCTCAACAGGGATACTAATTACATTCATTCATATCTCTTTTCTTCTGAAAATACATCAGGTTTGAATAATTCATCAGTAATTATATTTCTGTGAACCTCTCTTACTTGTTTTGGAGATGTGAGAAAAGTAGGCAAAATATCTGGGCAGAGATGTGGGCTCTAAAAAAGAAGGTAGGACCTAGTTAAATCAATGGGAGGAGAGGCCCTTGGCCCTGTGAAGGTTCTATGCCCCAGTATAGGGGAATGCCAGGGCCAGTAAACAGGAGGGGGTAGGGTGGTGAGCAGGGGGGGAGGGGGGAGGGAACAGGGGTTTGTTTTAGTTTTTTTTTTTTTTTGGAGGGGAACCTGGGCAAGGAGATATTGTAAATAAAGAAAACATCTAATAAAAAAAATTTAACATTATTATCTTTATTGTTACTGTGTAACTCAAACTGAACACTTTTCAACAAATCTTTCAATTATAATCACATATTTGAAAAATAGTTAGCATACAACAGCTGAAAGGATAAGCCATGCACTTAATTTGTTTGAACAAAGAATTATCTTTAAGTAAATACATTCAGACATGTAAAAAAATAAAAAAAATCCGAAGTGAGACCAGTTGCCTCCATAGTAACTGTCACACGTTCTGTATGACAGAACAGGTTTCAGACAAGAGTAGGAAGAGTCTCGCATGGAGATTAGTGGACACCCAGTGGAAGCAAATGTTGAAGGGTAGCCCACTTGTGCATTTTCTTGTCTCCCTCCAAATACCTAGCAAGAATCTAGATGGCTCTGAGGTCAAGGCTGTATTAAAACAGTGTTCACTAAGACCCAGTTTACATAGACCAAACCATCCTGGAGGGTATTTACACCCCAAGGGAGGACCTTGCTAACTCAAATAACACCCCAGTTAGAACCGCTGCTAAGATAGACATACGATTTGGCAGAGACATGGGGTCTTTCTGTTAGTCTTTCCTATACCGCTGTCCCACCCTAAATAAATGAATATGCCAGTTTAGGGTATGAATAACCTCATCAGCCCTTCAAATACACTCCTCACTGTTTCAAGTGGTCCCAGAGTGCTTCATGTTCCACAGAACTTCATAAAAATAAATCCCCACCGGAAAAGACCATCTGGGCTCACATTGGCAACCTTCAGGACTTTCCACTAGGTAGCTCTACGGCATAGTGCTTGTTTAGCACATAGGTGGCTTTGGGTCCATCCCCTAGCCCAACAAAACACACAGAGGCAAACAAGAGACACCCTCCCATCCCCAACCATTCACTGCTGGCCTTGCTTTTCAGGTGGTTTGTTTTTGTGTGTGTTGAGGGATAATTTTAGAAAAACTTTAAAAACATGTAATGGCTCACTAGCCAATGTGTGTGGCTACATTTAGCGATTATTTTTAGGTAGCATGACAATTTCCATGAACTTTTCTGTGCAGCTTCTTGAATTCGTGTAGTTTAGACTTGTAAAAATTCTTTTCTCAAGAGAACCCAGAATTCTTAGTCATCGTTCATTTCCTACTATTTGGGGTGAATCTTGGGAGGAAGGAAGTGAATGTAGTTTCCCCAGGAATGTTGTTTTCCAGAGTTCACCCCTGGTGAAAAGTGAATTGTGCTACAGCCACCTGAAGGCTTTCATAGCCTCTCTCAGCTGAGTGGCATTGTCTAATCCAGGAGAACAATGTGTCATTCTCTTAGGCGAATGCAACACCCTCCGAAGCACTGGCACCGATTCAAGGATGTACTGAGAAGGAGGTCAATCAAATTCTCCTACACAGAGACTATAGAAATATGATAGAGCTGAATTAAAGGAAGGCATGCAGAAGACTGTAAAATAAAGTGGGAGGTAGGTGCAGTTGCTTGCTTCAGCCATCTTCATCAATGTAGAGTGTGCAAGAAAAACACAGCTCTTCATTTTATACTGCGGTAAGCATCCATCCAAGGCCATCCTTGGGTCTGCTGGACATTGAAGTAAACATCAATGGCCTGAGTTGGGAAACTGAGTCCCAAGACAGGGGCCTGATCACTTGCAAAGCCCTCCTCCACACTTGTACCCTGAGGTAAACTGTGGGTCCTAACCAGCATTTGAATCTGTTTCTATTCAGGTTATATAAGTTCCTCTGAGAGTTATCACATCATATTGCTAATTACTTCCACTGCCCAGTTGTGGGTGGTATGGTAAGCTATGGTTTTCAGAAGATTATTTTGTGCCCATATGTACCGTTGGGCCCTGAGACTGGGTTTTACCAAGCGAAGCTAAGATCTTCCATGAGAAGTTAACAAACTAATATTATCAGATACAAGATTTATAAAAAAAACAACTTCTTAAACTTTTTTTAAAACTCAGTTTTCTAACTAAAACTTTGTTGTTTTAAACGCCACCACTTGAGGGGCTGGAGAGAGAGTCAAGAGTTGTTGCTGGGCAACCATGAGACCTGAGTTTAGATCTTGAAGCACTAACCTGACAAGCTGGGCATGGTCTCATGAGTGCTAGCACCCCAGAGCTAGGAGAGAGAGGACTAGAGACAGGAGGTTCCCGGGGCTTATTGAGCTCAAGGTTCAGGGAGAGACCATGACTCAAAGCAACAAGGCAGAGAGTGATGGAACAGAACTCCCAGTGCCTTGGTATACATGATGCCATTGGATTGGAACACCTCCATTCCCTGGTTAACCATTAATGCTATACAAAAGTAACCATGTCCTTCCTCAGAAAGGCTTTCAGAGACCCACCCAGATAGGTAGAGTTTTCTTATTTTAGATCC
>NW_022196905.1:186061085-186064465 GCF_008632895.1 Mastomys coucha | reverse complement strand
TCCTATACTTCCTTCCCTTCCTTCCTTTCTTTCCTTTCTTGTTTTGTTTTTTTCTGGACAGTGTTTCTTTGTGTCACCCTGACTGTCCTGGAACTTGTTCTTCAGAGTAGGCTGGCTTCAAACTCAGAGATCTACCTGCTTCTGCCTCCCAAATGTTGAGATTAAATGCGTGTGCCGCTGCCACCACCACTTGGTTAATCTTTAAATCTTAAAGAGCCCTATTCCTCCTCCCCTGCTAGGTCAAATCATTTATTGTAGAGATTGACCTATTAGTGATCCCTGCTGCACTTCCTTCACCCATTCCGTAGTCAGTGTGATCACAAGATGTGTTCCCAGGATGAAGTAAGTCCTCCACACCACTTTGATGGATAAAGAAATGACTTAATAGGTTCCTCATCAAAATATTAAGCAACACAAGTACATTTTTCTTATGTATCTGCCAGAACTTGTAAAATAAAGTTTCTTATGAAAAATACCCTCCCACCTCTACCACTACCAAATCTTACTGGATATTTTAACTAGGCAGATGTTTTCGACCAGAGGGACTTTTGAGAAGTTTCTTTATACCTACATATTTAGTGAAAAATCTATCATGTGCTTCCCTTGGATTTAGTAAATTATGCTGTCTACATAATTTGTATTTGTTTAAAAAATAAATTCAAATTCAGTTGTCTGTACACACATAAATCATATCTCCAGATTTTTCTAAGAACTATCTGACATTCTGTTGAGTGGATGAACCCCTCAAATGAGGCCTCTAAGGAATATTTCTTATCTAATTGAGAGAAAGATGTATTCTTCTTTGTTTTATTAGGTTGTTACGCCATTTGTTTTTCTGCACAGTATGCCTGATGTTTAAAGGGAAGTTTCTAAACATAGAGTTAGGCATGAGTTAAGTTGTACCAGCAATGCTACTGACAACATTCATACCAGTCTCCTTCTCATGGTCTGAAACCCTTTTTCATTTCATTTATACATTGGTTAGAACCACAAATGAAATTGGTAGTCAAATCTTTAGAAACTAGAGGACATGAAATCTTGTCTTCAGGCAAAGGGGCAAATCAATGCCACTGAAAGAAGAAAGGAGAAATTTGATGGCCATTGCTGCAAAGCAGAAGTCAAAGGTTCATTGAGGTCATTCATGGAGTGATCTTTACTGTGTGTATTGCAAGGGAGCTAGGTGTCACTGGACTCAGAAATGCTTGGCATAGGCTAAGAGTGTTTTAAAATGTGTTATCTTTTTAAAATTTCTTTGATAATATGTAAAATATACTGAGATCATCACAGGGCAGGATAAAAATATATTTTCTGAGTCATTAAATAAATGAATAAATTAACTCAATGATCCATGGCATATTTCAACAATTGTCAGTATAGGATCATATAGGTTCATCTTGCATATAAAATATAAGTGGATTTTTTACCCCTGATTTTTGGCCACTAGTCCTGAGATCCTTGGAATCTCTTTGTATGCTACAGAGATGACTGATATCTGTCACTGGGAAGCTTCAGTATGGGGGCTTCTCATGTAAAGACCACACCAGGGTTAGAGGATTGAGACTGTAAGCCCCATTTCTGATCATCAAGGAAAGGAGAGGAGTTAAGGGTTTGTTTAACTGATTACCAGTGGCCAATAATTTAATCGTTGTGCATGTCTAAGCAATGAAGCCTCTGGGGGGATAAAGGACAGAGTTCAGAGAGTTTATGGACAGCTGATAAAAAGGCACGTTCCTGGAGGGAGTGTACTCTTTCCTAGCCAATAGCCTGCATGTGCGTCTCCGCCTCTGTATCCTTTTTATATCACTCACAATAAACCAGTTAATATGTTTCCCTGAGGCCTTGATTCACTCTAGAAAATTAACTGAACAAAAGCAGTGGAGATGGAGATCCCGATCTGGAACTGACAGTTTATAAGCTGAGTAGAGAAGTATGGGGTTTGCGACTGACGCCTGAAGGTTGGAAAGTTGGAGACGGAGCCCATGGCCTGTAGGATATGATTCTACTGTCTAGAATCTAGACTCTACCTGGTGTCAGAACTCAGAATGAAGGATGCCTGGGTGGCATCCACTGTAACCTAGCTGGGTGCTTGCTGGTGGGAGAAATTCACAGTTCCTTTGAAGTCTCAAAAGTTTTGTGTGTTAATTGTTATTAAATAATGTTTAGGAGAAACTGAGGTTTTTCCCACTATACCACATACACATATAATACAGATAGTCTCTCTCTCTCTCTCTCTCTCTCTCTCTCTCTCTCTCTCTCTCTCTCTCTCTCTCTCTTCCTCCCTTCCTCCATCTCTCTCAAATACACACACACACACACACTGCACAGCATGTTAGGAAAGTGTCCTTGTAACTCATAAAGATGAAGTATAAAGAACAGTTGACTAGCATTCAAAAGTTATTGGGGCTGGGAGTGTGCATGGGAAGGCTTGGAGGAAGAGCAAGTTCAGTGCCACCCTGGGTTACATGGCCAGATCCTGTCTCAGAAACAAACAAACAAACAAACAAACACACAGACCCATCTGATTAAGTACATAAGAAAAGCTTCTCTCCACATGAGTGTAGGTTGGACATGTGAGTATCGTCTATGTATGGCTTCCCTTTACCAAAGCCTTCCTACCTGTTTCTGCAGCCTGTTGGCATGCTTCTGCACCTGGGTACAGACCTACCTGTGGCCCAGATGAACAGATGGGGCCCAAGAGCTGCATGTCTTGAGCAAGTCACTTCAGGTTTTTCAAGAATTCCTTTGTTTACTGCGGTATGTCTACAAACACTCTCCTGTTCCTGATATCATTACATAAAAGAGTTGGAGAGGGCCAGCATTAGCCAGCAAAGCCAACCTCCTACAAAACCCAGCAATGTTTCTGTTGCAAAAGGAAACAGCAAGAATAAGTTGTATGGTGCTAAGAAATGAGCAATCTTAACTCACTTTTACAAAAAAATAATGGAGTCATTGAATATTCCTTTATATTCTCAGGGTTGAACTAGTTTAGATGGGTTTAGAGAGGCAGACAGGGAAAATGTCCCACCTGTCATCAGTGGTGTACAGAGAGCAGTAAGAGGTGACATCTTGGTTTTAGAAAATGTTCACAGTTTTACTGGCAAGCCACTGCCTGCATTTTCTCATTGTTTCTTTAAAGATGATTTTGGTTGATGAACCTCTTGAGTCATTTTTTTACAATCAAGTCAACATTCCATGTTTATTACACTTTAGAATAATTACACTATAGAGCATGTTTGTGTGCCTCACTGTCTTCTCACACCAAGGACCTGCTTTTTGGGGTCTGGAGAGTATACCTGGTTAGAAACTCGCCTTCCTCTCAGGAGATAGCTACATTTAGGCTGGCTTGTCCTTCCTTCAGTCTCTGCTCCATAGTTAATCTC
>NW_022196905.1:186051292-186060284 GCF_008632895.1 Mastomys coucha | reverse complement strand
AAAAAAAAAAAAAAAAGGAAAAGAAACTCGCTTTCCCATACTTCCTTGTATTTGCCCTGTCTAATAAGCTACGCAACATAGAGAGCATCGCATACACAGTAACACAAAATCTCCCTAGCAGGCTGCTTTTGGTCCCATGCCATTTTGCTCTGTACTCCTACTATGAACTGAGATGAGCTGCTATCCCAGGAACCTCATGTGAAGAGCAAGGTGATGGAGGTGAGTGCATACCAGGCTGCCTTTGTCTGGGTTCCTTGTCTGAAGTAAATCCAGCCTGTCAAAGGCTTTCATAGCTGCACGGAGTTAGCCTGCCTCTTAAAGTTAAAATCAGCGGACACAACCATTTAAGAACAAGTTTATTACAACTCTATTTATCGGGCTGGCTGGAAGATAGTGGGGACTATGAAGCAGGCCATTAAGATATCAGGTAAAAATAGACTCGGAAGGGCAATGTCTAGATTTCAACACTATGGACAACTGCTACTGCATTAGGTTTCAGGCCCACTAGAGGAAACAATGCCACGGAAACAGTTATGATGGGAGCTGTAGGAGGCTCAAGTGTGATATCATTTCTTTTTAGCTCTAAGCATGGTAAAGAGGTTGGCTCTTCTAAAATCCGACATTTAGTGATTATTGATGCCAAGAGGACTAAGAACACAGGAAACCCAGAACAGGAACCCAGTGTTTATTCTGTTCTTGGTGAACAGGGCCAGATCATTGTTCAGAAAACTTTGAACGGGGTCACTATGTAGCTTACCCAAGCTTTCAAAATCTAAACTGGAAGATGGAATTTTTTTTTCTTGTTATAGAAAAGACAGTTTAAAGACTTATTCCAGGTCAGCCAGAATAGTTCCACTTATGCCTTTCTGAGAACTGCCACTTATAACAGAAGTAACACTATATTAGATCAGGAAGCCCACTGTTTCCCATCAGTAAATTGATGATGTACACAGAAATTATTCTAAAGAGACTTGGGTTTTTGTGTTTGTTTGGTTGGTTGGTTTTTGGTTTCTGATTAAAGATCTTAATTGAAGGAATAAGGATAAATTATAACACATCTGATTGTATAGCATGGAGTCACAGATAGGTTTTGGTTTATATATATATTTAAAGCTGAAGAACCTGGCTTTTACTGTAGACTCCGACAATTGTTTCTGACTATTGTGGCTCATTGGATAGATGTGCCTTGGATGTTGTCTTAGGATTTCCATAACTATGATGAAACACCATGACCAAAAGTAGCTGGAGGATGAAAGGCTTTATTTGGCTCACCTATCCTGAATCACAGTCCATTGAGGGAATTCCGGGCAAGAACTCAAAGGGGTCAGGAACCTGTAGGCAGGAGCTGATGCAGGTGCCATGGAGGGATGTTGCTTACTGGCTTGCTCTCATGGCTTGCTCAGCTTGCTTTCTCATACAACCCATGACTACCAGCCCAGGGATGGTATCACCCACAATGGACGGGTCCACCCCCCATCAATCACTTATTTAAGAAATGGCCTACAACACTGCCTATAGCCCTCACTTATTGATGTGTTTTCTTAGTTGAGGTTTCCTCCTCTGAGGTCGCTCTCACTTGGGTCAAGATGCCATAAAAACTAGTTAGGACAGATTCTTAACAACAGCTAAGAAACACAGCAGCATTTTATCAATCTGATTGCTGAGCAGTGAGAATGAGTGAATACACATGGAAAGCTGTTCAGACAGTGTTGGCTAACACAGTAGGTGCTGCCCAAGTGGTAGGTGTTGCTGCGGTCTTCATCCACTTTGCTGATACACAGCACTGTAATTAAAAGTCATTCTTCTCAGCAGGGTTCAGAGTGAAAATTCTTCTACACTTGTTTAAACTCCTTGATTTGGGCAGATCTGAGCCCCAATTCCTTCGCTTTGGAAATGGGATGTCATTCCTGACCTGAGAGCACTTTATACCGAATTGAATAATATCGTGCAGGCAAAATCACTTCTGGCACACAGTAATCATTAGACAGTGATTTTCAAAAACGACATAGCAAACTGCTTTCTAAATGTAATCATTTAGCTTCAAAAATGTATGCACTTCAGGTTGCTGGAGGGAAAATGGATTGAATACACCTGAATATTGAGTTTAATTTCCTTATAATTCATTTCAGATAGCTCTCAGTCTGGGTTTTGTTTTGCTTTGTTTTCCTGTTTCAGTTTTAAATAAGAGTTCATGGAGTTGTCGGGTAACCAGATTAAGGAATTCTCATCTCCTCCCTAGTTTTGTCCTGGAGTTGATGGGATAGCCCTTTTCAAATCGGTGACTTTGTCATCTCATATGCTAAGAAGGCTGAAGTGGAATGCTGTTGGTATGGAAGGAACGGCTTGTAGAGAGCAGAGGAGAATCTATCACACACTTTGGTAGAAAGCAGAGGAGAATCTATCACACACTTTGCAGATTTATAACCCTTTGTAATCTTGTTACAAACATACACTAGCCTATGTTGGGTAGCTGTAATTATAACTGATGATAGCTGAAGTCCAAGATCTGCCTACTAAGGTGGTGATTTCCTTCCAAAAGTGAGGGGTGTAGCCTTTTAGAATCAGGCAGTGCTGGGCTCCAGAATTTGCTTCCCCAGTGGTACACCATGCTATTTTGGGGAGAGTTACTTGATAAAATATGAAACACAGACACCGTGTCTATCTATTTGAGAGCCCTTTGAAAGAATTAAATGAGACTGTGAAAAGTGACTCTAGGTAAATGTGTGTTGTAGAAAGAGATGTACTATCATGGCAGCTCTTAGGACAGTTTGGCTCAGTCCTAAGAGACTGGAAACTCTTTGAGGAGAGGACCTTCTTTTGGAAAACTTGCACAGAGACCAGTGAGATGCTCAGTGGGTCAGCACTTGCTGCCAAGCCTAGCAATCCGAGTTCTGTCCCAGGCATCTACATGGTGGGAGAAGAGAACTGAATCCTGTAAGCCCTGTTTACATGGGCTGTAAGCATGTTTACCCAAATAGTAAATAAAAGCAATAAAAAGTTGAACTCAGCCATCTCTGTGTACAGTGTCTGGTTGTTAAAGGTGATGAGTAAATTCATTATCAAAAAGAGGGCTAACATGAAAGGCCATTAAAATGCCAGCAATAATTAAGAATGAATAAAAGACAAGTGAAAACAGACATTGGCTAATTGAATAGATATACTAGAGAGGAGATCTAATAAATGGTAAATAAAAACTATTTCCCCCATAGGATTTAGAAAGGAGTGGTAGTCTATAAAGAACAGAGAAAGGTTGTCACATTAATGGTCTTACTGAGGGTTTTATAAACAGCATTGTGAAATGGGCTTATGACACACACACACACACACACACACACACACACATTATTATCTGCATTTTTTTAAATTTTGTAGAAAAATAGAAATTATCTTAGGCCCTTGATAGCTATGAGTGCTGTCTGCTTTAACTAAATTCAGAAGCATTTTGTATGAACCTTACTTCTGATTTCTGTCTACTTCTCTACCTCTATTCTGTGTCTCCCCTCCCAGCGTCTCCACATCAGGAACTTATGATTTTTTTTTGTTGTTGTTAACCGAAAAATCCAGTGAGACACATCCATAGATACGCTTAGGATGGTATCCCTAAAACACAGCACATCACAAACCTGACACATTTTGGAGACTCTCAGGACTGATTTTGACTTTATGTATCTGTCACTTTTCATGTATTCTTAAGTGATAGTTGGAAGAAACATTTTGGAAACTGGAGTGTGAAGGATGCATGCACAGGAGAACCAGTACTGAGTGAGTGGCTAAGGAACACCATTCCTGCTGAAGACAGAAGGCCACAAACAGCTCCACTCGCTCACTTATTTGGGATGGGCTAGTGTCCCCACAGGTCCCTGTGGACTCATGCCAGGTACATCAGGGCTGCTCTGGTGCCAAATGCTGCCTTTTTTTTTTTTTTTTTTTTTTTTTGTTAAGAAAAACCTTGATAGAGACTTGCTGTTCAAACCCTGATGAACTTGCTGGGCACAACAGCCAGCTCATTTAAGTATCCGGTGCTAGCTTCGATGGAGCAATAAAAAGAGGCTTCTATGGAGAATAGGAAAGAGACACCAGCAGCAGAGACAGTGAAAACTGCAATAATTTGAGACAGGAGGAATAGAATATCTTCTAAAGAGAAAGACAAAATTTGGAGCACTGAAGTTGAAAACAAGGCACATTTAATGAAGGGACTCAAGGAGGGCAGTCCCTTTAAGTCAGTTATCAGGGGAGAAGATGTTATGCAGGATAAACAGAAAAATGATTTAAGAAGTGAGGTAATTCTCAGAGATAAATTAATCTCTGTTAATATGAGGGATACTTGGTCAAATGCTTCTGAAAAATTCACAACCGAAATCATCTATTTGTGGGTTGTTTACTGGTAAGTTTAGAAGTTATATCATGCAATGAAACCTAGCTGCAAACATGGATAAAAAGGTCAAAATTCAGGTTGCCCTTGGACTTGCATATACAATGTTGGGTAAGGGAAGGAGGGATTAGACAGGCCAGGACAAATGGTACCCATCATTCTACCCATCCTGAGCAGTATACTCTGGCAGCTCCATCATCATCCTGTAACATGAACTCTATGTTCGTGTTACTAGATTAGGATCTACCCACTTGGCCTCTTTAAAAGGCTCCCACACATTTGAACACACCTTTGAATCTCCAAAATGGACCAAGGCACCACCTTCTATTTTGGGTAGCTACAAAGGTACTGGAAACTTCAAGTTGTAATAAACACCACGGCCTATAAACGTAAGAAAAGGAGCCAGTGGATACAGGCTTCCAGGGTTACAAACTCTAATCAGTCTCTCAGGTTTTTAACTTACTGATCCAGGCCAGGTCAGGTCTTCTCTGTATTTGGTTTTTTGTTTTGCTTTTTGTGGTATTGTTCTTTTTATTTTTCTTCTTTCAGTAAATATAATAATTACTGCTCTTTTTCTAATCCTCAAAAGTCAACTTAAGATCTATTTTTGGGGACTATTTTTATACAGCCCCGAGATGACTGATAGATACATTTTTTTTAATTCAGAGGAAATGAATTGATTTCCTTTTCAGTTTCTGTGATGGAGTTATTAAAAATAAAGGCATAATATTTTCATTATTTATCCTCACTCAGTTTGTCATCCAAATAATAAATAATATTCATAATGATACCTTGTACATTATATAACTACACAGATTAATATACATATATATTGTTTAGTGATTATACAATAAATAATTAAATTCATTTCATAAGAAACTGCAAATGTAGCTTAATAGATAAAATCCTTATTTCATTTATCATTCTTTTCTAGTTCTTTTAAAGGGGCTAAGTACCATGTGTCTTCAGAATATATTCATTTGTTACAAGAGAACCATTCAAAGGAGAAACAATAATGTATCACCCTGGTTATTGATGTAATACTTGATGGCATTCTAAGTATTTAGAGTTCATAAAAATGGTTAAGATGAGGGCTTGTTTCATCAGTCTTGCTTCTGGACCATTTCTCACTGTTTCTCAGTGTATTTAGAAATGTCATTAGTCTCTGAAATTTCTTCCCACATAGGAACTAGATCAAACATGAACTGCTTTGTCAGAGTGAATATTTCCATGACACTAGCTTCATTTGCTGTTTGTGTTTTATTGAAAAAAACAGTGAACTTGTCGTACTGGGAAGGCTTAGGAATGGCACCCATTAATTTCCAGGCCAAGGAAGCATGTCTAATTTCACAGCTTTCAAGGAGATATGGAGCCCTCCTCCTGGTTACATTGATCTCCACCCACTGCTCTAGTCGTTCTATTAACTTGTCCTGAGAGAAACAGCACGGAGATAAACATGCAAAACTTATGAACAACAAAGGAGGTATACTAGAAGTCTATTAAGGAGGGAACTAAGAACTGTCCGTACTCACAAAGACCAACTCAAACATTCCAAATTCTCTTACTTACATGTTACTCATTGTGGTTTTCCAAGTAAAATACAAGGCTCTGTGTCATTTCTAATGACTTGCCTCAAATGGATAAGGGCTGAAGAATTCAGAGATTATTGCAAGGTACCTAAAGAGATGGATGCCTCTAAAATTGCAATGGTTTTCACATATATAAAGAGAGAGAGAGAGAGAATACAGACTCTCATTTTATTTGTGATTGATGCAGCCAGTTACACTTAAATACCCCCTCCCCTTTCTTCACAGAAAAGGAATTTTAGAATCTGAATGTTAGGAATGTTAATATCCCTGTTCCTACACCAATCCCTCCGGCTGACAGAAAGTGCCTCTTGGTTCTCAAAGACTCTAAAATATGTTTATCCCTTGGGACCCAGTTAAATGAAGGCTCACATTTGCCTGAAATGAGCAACATTTGTTACCAGGCATTGATTCTACCAGTGAAATATCTTTCATCTCAAAAATGGGCAAACAGGATGACCCCAGTGCTCAGTATGAATATTCCAGTGTCTGGCTTCTGAAAAATTTGAGTAATCAACTGAAGGCCATGAGTGAGAAACAGAAGCAATACAAGAAAAACACTGTATTTTTAAGGGTACAAAATGTTGGTGCTTATTAAAATAACCATCTTTGTAAACAACGTTAATGTCTTATTTGCTAATTCTGAAAGCATGCTGCTTTTAACACAACTTTAAAACTGCATACCTCTACTCAAGTTAGAAAGAGCAGACCTTTGCCAAATGCCATAGTTTACTACCTCCCAAAGGCATGTATATACATCCATCACCTTCATAAGAAGGAAATATTGGAACCATATTTGCTAACACAGTAAACACTTAGCAAAAATGTTTTGTTTATGCAGTCACCATTCATGAATCAGGCAACTGAGCTGCAGATTCAAAGCATAAATAGACCTTAGCAGAATAGAAGGTCTACAGGGGCTCAGACCTTCTCCTGCTCACCTGGTCTGTTATCTTAGTTTATGATGAAACCTAACTTGTGATGATGACATATCCATGAGGGAGGAAGGAGGAACACAGCTAGCCTCAGCCACGTCTTATATTGTGAACTGTGCACCAAAACCTTGTGAAAAACCCATTCAATTACTATGCTCTATTTTATTATTTTTTTTGGTAATGGAGATTACAGCCAAAGGCTCACGCACACATGCTAGGCAGGTTTTTCTATTGAGCTACAGTCCCAGTTCATTTTTCTTTCTGTAAAGGGGCAGGATGAGTTCTCTTCTCCAACATATTAGTACTTACCTGAGTAATGAAACTTATACTAGAAGCTAGAGTTCTAACTTGCTACTTATAGTACTTGATAACGGCCCTCAAATTGTGAAGACAATAAGAAGGGTTTTCTCCAGAGATATGCTTTCTAGCGCCCTGTTTTTCTTCCTTAGATTGGTCTTCTATGCTCAAGAAAAACTATTTGATGTGTGCATCCGTACCAGCTGTTGATTATTTCTGAACTCCATTTGAACTTACTCAGCTCCAAAGTAGAACTAATCATTGTTAATCCAGGGTAAATCTTCATTGCCAGCAAACCCAGGGGTCTGCTGACATCCTACAGGGAATGTCAAGTTAGCAGTTATCAACTTCCCAGTGGTACACATAATCTCTTAAATGACAGAAGATACCAACTTTAAAAATAAATCTAACTGATAAAGCGTTTGCATGCAGATAGTTTAACCTTTTTTTTCTATTGCTTTGTCTTGCAACATCATAATTAGCTATCAAAATGTCAACTGGAGTCTTGTATGTTTCTTTTGGCTATTTTAGGTGTGTCTTTTTTTTTTTTTTTTTTTTTTTTTTTTTTTTTTTTTTTTTTTTTTTTTTTTTTTTTTTTTTGGTTTTTTTCGAGACAGGGTTTCTCTGTATAGCCCTGGCTGTCCTGGAACTCACTCTGGAGACCAGGCTGGCCTCGAACTCAGAAATCCGCCTGCCTCTGCCTCCCAAGTGCTGGGATTAAAGGCGTGCGCCACCACCGCCCGGCTAGGTGTGTCTTCTTATTTTTAAATTTTAGCACTTGAACTAGAGTTTTAAAAGTATGGACAAGTGGGCTAGGGATGTAGTTCAGTAGGTAGGTCGCAAGTGCCTAGCATGTAACAAGCCCTCAGTTTGATTTCTAGCAACCCATAAAACTGGTGTGGTGGGAGAGGCCTGTAACCCCAGTACCTGGGGGAAATGAAGAAAGATGAACTGGAAATTCAAGGTTATCTTTGGCTACATAGGATGTTAATGGCCAGCCTTGGATACATGAGATCCTCCCTCTCCCACCCCTCCCCCTGCCTGCCAAATATAGACAAGCAATAATATAAAGGAAAGCAATGTAAAAATCATCTATAACTTCAGTATACAAAATATGATTAATGAAATCCCAGATTCTGACTGCCTTCCTTTTTTTATTGTTGTGGCATTGGGGGTCTTTCAAGAAAAAAAATTGGTATTTGCTTCTAAATAAATATTTCTGTAGAACCCATGTGTAAAACCATAGAGAGAATGATAAGATGTAAATTGTAACATTTTCTTTTGGCTGGCCTGTAATTCCCACAAATAGACAGCTCTGAAGACCTCTAAGAGCACAGGGTTTAGAACATCAAAGATCCAAGTTTGAGTCCCACTCTCCCCACATGTGTGACCCTGTGCAAGTTATCAGACATCTCTGAGGCTATGTCCTCTTCTCTAGGATGAGAACAATACCTTCCTTGGAGTGTTTTTATGATAGTCACTGAGAGGTAGTTAAAGAGTTTGCTGTGCTACATGATGCAGCATCCAATGGGTGGCAGCTATTATGAAACACTGTAAGAATACTTGACGTAATTTTACCTCCCTGACTTACTCTGAAGATCACAGTACCATGTGAACTGAAGGCTAAGTTTTAGATCAGCCCAAGATAAACAGTTAAGCAGGCAAGTAGAGTAGAAAATGAGCCCAGCATTTGTAAGCAAATTCTATGGACTTAGATTCTAGCTTCTGTTAACACATGTGATGTCAGGTCTTCAAGAGCAGTGGTTGACTGCATGTTTCTTTGTTTTTTTTTTTTTTTTTTT
>NW_022196905.1:186032155-186051252 GCF_008632895.1 Mastomys coucha | reverse complement strand
TCTCTCTCTTTTCCTGCTTTCTTTCTTTTGTTCTTCCTTTCTCTCTTTTCTGTCTGCCTTCTCTCTCTCTCTCTCTCTGTCCTTCTTTCTTTCTCTCTCTCTTTTCCTGCTTTCTTTCTTTTGTTCTTCCTTTCTTCCTTTTCTGTCTGTCTTTCTTGTCTGTGTCTTTCTTGTCTGTTTTCCTTCCTTCCTTCCTTCCTTCCTTCTTTCCTTCCTTCCTTCCTTCCTTCCTTCCTTTTGTATGTTGAAGGAACAATGGGCCCTAGTGAGGAGAACAGTCCATAGGGACCAGAAGATATAGAGATGTGCAATTGTACTCCTAGAGAAGTTTTTTAAGCTTTACAGTAGACTATAGCAATCTAAGAACAAGGCAATGATCAAAACCAGGTAAGTTTTATAGTATTGCTTTATTTCTTTCTTTAATATAGAAATGCATTTTTAATCTCTATTGTGCAACTATTTTGGTTTGGTCGTTTGTTCTGAACCTAGCCAAACTTCATTATGTATGCATTATCTTAGGAGAGTGACTGGTTGGTAACAGGTCTTGACTGAATGAATCCCTGCTCCACAGTCATTTTACATTAAACATTCTCTTTACAAACATCTCATTATGTTTCAAATATAACATATGTCTTCATTATGTGATGCTAAAAGGAGACTGCTAACATCCATGAGTAGGGAAGAGAGCTAGAGCCATCCAAGAATCAGTACATACACTCTGAGTTAGCAATCAAGGGGCTGGAAAGAATCCTGAGTTCACCTGACTTCAATGGCCACAACTAACATGCCAAGCCTCATTTACATTTGTTCTTCTGGTCAGACCCATCCATCAGCCTCCCATGTTCTTTCCATGCCCTGCCCACTAGCATACAGGGTTACTGCATGCAAACCCTGTCTTTGCCTTGTACTTGTCTAAAGTGTTTCAGGTAAGATCAACCATATTCTGCTCTGTGTGTGTGCCCTCTGAATGGTTGGTCACTTCTCTCTGATGCTGTGTGACTGTCCACATGACTGTCAACAGTTCCCAAGAGCAGGACTCTAGCTAGTCACCGGGGGGAACTCACACAGCCAAGAGCATCAGTGTCTGTCTTCCAAAGAATTCACAGTTATGATGAGTATGACAGAGTACTTGTCTTCCTTCTACCTCCCTCCCCCTCTCTTTTTCTTCTCTCCCTCCCTCCTTCGATTCCTCACTCCTCCCTCTCTCCTTTCCTCCCTCTATCCCTCTCTCCTCTCCCTCTCTCCTCCCTCCCTCTCTCCCTTCCTCTCTCCTTCTCTCCCTCCCTCCTTCTATTCCTCTTTCCCTCTCTTTCTCCTTTCCCCTCCTAATTTGTTTTCTTTTTGATTGAATTTTAGTTTTTAAATTATATTTATTTATTGTGCATGCATGTTTTTGTGAATGCACATGTGTGGGCATGCATACACACACACACACATATATGTATATATATGTATACATATATGTATATATATAATATACATATTATATATACATATATATATACATATATATGTATATATATATATATATATATATATATATATATAGAGAGAGAGAGAGAGAGAGAGAGAGAGAGAGAGAGATGCATATGTGCTGCTGTACCACATGTGGAGGTCAGAGGACAACATGTAGGGGTCAGTTCTCTCCCCCAGCTTTGTGCCTGTGTGTGTGTGTGTGTGTGTGTGTGTGTGTGTGTGTGTAGGGCAGAATCTTGCTATATAGCCCAGGCTGGGCTTAACCTTGTGACTGTCCTCTCCTGACTCCTTCCGGGTACAAACCACTACAGCTTGCCACAGCTAATACCTTGTTAGCCTTTTTTATATACCAGTCTCAGTTGTACACAATCAGAGTGTGCATTCCATTTGATCTGAACCAAACTTTTTGAAATAGTTTATCATTTACATCTTTTTGTTTCTTCTTTTTTATTTCATTTTGTTTTTGTTTTCAAGAAGCATAACTTGCAAGGTTAACTTCAGTGGAAAAACAACCTTTGTCCAACATCTAACAGCAAAATAACTAAAAATTGACTAATATGCTGATTCTGTTAATATTCATTATTTCCTCCCAGTAATTGCATTCGTCAGTCAAATTCTTTGCTTTAAAAACAAGGAAAAATTATCACCACTTACTTCAAAATCATACAGGAGAAATGGTGAAAATGGTGTCAACTAGAACATGTGACTTAAACTGAATAGTTATATTTAATGGCAGGCTGTATTTACATAATTATTTGCATATGTATGTAACCATAATAATTAAAGGAAAAGAAACCATGAATTTGAGAGGGAGCTGGAAGTGAATACAAGAAGAGTCAGATAGAGGACAGAGAGGGGAGGACATTATGTAAGCTTATTTTAATTAAATTAAAAAATTTAAAAGATAAAGTAGTGCAAAAATGTGAACTGTGTTTTAAAGAGGAACTAAAAAAAAGCTTGTTTGCAGTCTTTTGTTGATCAAGCAAGCATCAATGGGGGAAAATGTCTCCCACAGAGGCAGTAGGGTCAAGTTATATGTGGGCAATAGTCTGTGCCTGTTCTCCTCATGTGGGCACCATCAGAGCCTTCATTGACCCCAGCATTTGCTTCACTTCTCCCTCCTAAATCTTTTCTTTCAACTGTCCCAATGATGCATCCTTAAGATGCACTGCACAGTCCTGCTGGGATTCATCCACAGACCTCATAAAAGAGGGCGGTAGAGGTGGCCCTTCACACCACCTGTATGACTTTGCAAGACAGTCAAGGACCAAGAGGTAAGCAGAGTCTTTCTGTAAGCTTCTAAAATCAGTAGCATTTATAGAATATAAAGGTGGCTAATATAACTATGGCAGCTAACATGTATAGAGCTTTCCTTGTGTCAAATAATGGTACTCTGAATTATAGAATCTACATCTTTGTGATCTTCACAACCAAAGTCTTGCTTACTTTAGAAGTGATAACTAAGTCCCGTGGTCTTTGTTCCACTAGCCCCCCCTCCCCCCAAGCTGTAATGCAACCCTTCCAATAAGCAAGATGGGGTAGTTGTAATTATCTGAAGAATTTTTATTCGGTCTCACACCATGGTTATACTGGTTTACAGTCTTGTTAATGATGCGTTTAAATGCTATTAAAGTCAGGCTTTGATTAAGTGAGGGCTTTGGCACTTACTTGGAAAAGCAAATATCAAGAATTTCTTTAACAAGCATTAGAGAGAAAGAGAGAGAGAGAGAGAGAGATCATTGCTGACATTTACATAACACTCCCTCCTTGTTTTTGTATGGATAGTGTATGCACCAATCTTGTGGGATGTTCCCTGTCATATTTCTCAGAGCCTCCTTCCTTATCCTCTAAGAAATCTCTCTTCTCAGAGCCTTTTATTCTCATCTCCTCTGACACAGAGTTTCCATGTGTTACTCTTGTATCCTTTGTATAGCAGGCTATCATCTTTTATATTCTATTGCATCGTTAGTGTTCCTGTTGTATTGAACTGAACTCCTTTAACAGATGCCTAGCTCAACGTCTCATCATTTCCCCTGCCACAAACACATGGTAGTTTCCTAACAGGAGTACAAAGAACAAACAAATAAATTAATAATGTGGAAAATTTTAACATTAAAACACAGTTATAGCTGGGCATGGTGGTGCATGCTTTTAATCTCAGCATTTTGGAAGCAGAGGCAGGGGATCTCTGTGAGTTCGAGGCCAACCTAGTCTATAGAGTGAGTTCCAGGACAGCTGGGGCTACATAATATTCTATCTCAAGAGATGCAAAAACAACAATAGAAATGTAATTATAATCTCAATATTGGCATTTCTATCTGGTGTCTCCTTTAATTTGCACCCAGAACTTAGGAACTCTCTCATTCTCCACTTTTCTTTATTGATTATCTCTTTGCAGAGTGAGAATTGAACTCAGGGAGCTTGAAGCCAGCCCCTTAGTGCATGTTCCCAGCCACTGAGGTCCCACTTTAATTACTTCCCTTTATTGAGAACCTTTCAGTAGTAGATAGAATTAGAAAGGGCATGACCAGATCACTCGTATTAACTCAACAACTGAGACACCAGCTTTAAAAGTCTGGAAAGTCTGAATGAAAGAACCTGTTCTTATATGGTCAAGCCCATCTTCCAGAAAGGACAATTTCCTGATGTCCTGGTTTACTTAGAAGTTTTAATGTTAATATTTTCATGGCACAGGTATGTTGTTGAGTGAGTGTGTTGATAATGGTCTTAAAATCATTTTACCACCTGGAATTATATTTGCCAAGTAGAATACTGACTTATTTCCCAAGAGAATGTACTGATCAATGAATTCTTTGATCAGTGGGAAGTTGACTTTCCCAGTCAAATGCCAGTCACCCAAGGAGACATGCTATGCTTGTTTGCCAGATATAATAGTCTCACCTGCTCTGGGATGCATCAGATAGAACAGTTGTAGATTTCTTCGAAATAAATTGCTATTAGTTAGAAAAGGGAACACTTGAGTTTCAAATCAACACTCTTCTTAGTTCGTTCTGACCTTGAAAGCTCCTTTGGTTAAGTGAACCAAAGGATGGTACACTGTCCGTGTGCTGAAGCCTTTCTGGATCCTCTCTTCCCTGCAGGCCTTTTCTGTACTGTGGACTTGCAGGACCTCTACTCACACCAGAGTAAAATAAAACACTGAGGAGTGTGGGAACCGGCAGTCCACAGACAGAACATCCTCTAGGAATCAAGTTGATGATTCTAATCTTTGCATTCCCGACAGTTATGAAAATAAATATCAAAGTTCCAAAGGGAGGAAACAAGAGTTCTGAGGGCATGTTTTTCTGAGTTCTTACAAAGGAAGAAAAAAATTAGGGTTTCAAATGATTATGAAGTAATATAACATCCCATGATAATCTACAGCTTAAGTCAAATGACTTTGTTGGATCACAGTTACTATGAAGCACTAAGGGGTCACTGGGTCAAAAGGACAATGACTTTTCAAGCTACACCAGGTTATTTATGAGTTAGATTATCATTTGCTTTTATTAAATAAGAAGATGGTATCTTCTGTCCTGCTAATAAATCTAAAATTTAATTTAAAATGCAGTCCAAAACTTTATACACAGGAGAAGGGAATTTTTATATAATTGAAAGAAAACTGTATAATCAGTTAGATTTGTTTTATAGAATTAAAGCTCTGGTAGAAAGGAAGTCAAGAACATAATCAGATTTCAGACCACATCTTATCTGAAAAGAATTGTTTCTATGTAAATTCAGAGACCTCAGGATGTGCCCTCAGTGTCTAAGAGACCAACCTAAGAAAATCCTTTTCCCTAAACAGGTGTAGTTAAAAGGGATGACTATTATTTCTTTGGTAAATCAGATGACTCTACTCTTCACGGTTTTCATTTTTTTAATTCTCAGATGTCACTACCTGGAGGCTGGTTGTTCTTGGGATTCAATTGTGGGGGAAGTTGATAGTGTGCTAAATGAGCCAAGTTATTTTCTATTGTGTCAGGACTTCCTTTGTTCAAGATACCTCTAACACTTCAAAGGATTCCTGAGACATTAGCTTAGTGTTTTACCTAAAAAGGGCACCAACTCCATGCAAAAAAAAATATCTCTTAACAAAAAGAACATCCAAAGATACATGAACATATGAATTTCTTCACAATGAAAGTTGAAAGGAGTCGGTTCTTCCTACTTCAATTTAATCTCTATTCTTTCACACAGGTTATACTGACAGACAGAGAGACCTCTCTGTCTACAACCTATCCAGTCTACTATCCAGCCATTATTTATTTCTGGCTAAGGCCATGACATGGTAAACAGCCACAGTACTGTTGTTTTCCCATGGAATTTACGTTCACATGGGCTGATTAGACAAACAGAAAAGCTTTGTTTAAATGGCATAAATATGCAATGAGCAAAGCATAAGGAACAACTAGGTAGATGACTTTGTTAAATTTTTCTTCTGCAGAAAGATCACGGAAGTCTTGCTGAGCACTGCTGAGTCACATGGCCTGAAAAGTACCTATTCCTGGTGTGTTGTGATTTCCAGCCCCTCTGTAGGAGTTAACACACATAAAGATATTGGGATAGTAGCTAGCATGGGGGCAAGTATTGACTTTACAGCATCCGCGGATTGATCAGATTGGATCATTTTTGGACTAACATTTTCTGCAGCTTGCCTGGAGCCATGTCTCTGTGTTAATAGCGTTTTCTGCTCTTGCAGATGACCCAGGTTTGAAACCCAGCAGCAACACCCTGCCACTGACAACCACCTGGAACTCCATCCACAGGCTGATCAGATGCTTCAGGTCTCTGCAGGCATTGGCACAGGAGCATAAACCCACCCACAGACATATGTACATATAATTATAAAATAAAATAAGCCTGAAAAATGTTTTTGTAGCTTACTGAATGCTAAGTATTTAAGCTTTCATTTTCTTGAATCTATTTGGAAGCTGTTATTTTGATTACTTATATAAGGTCTTCCAGCTTTTACGGGTTTTTCAACTTTAAAAGATCTCCCTGAATTGACACTATTTTCTAGCTTTAAGCTCTCTAATTATACTCCGAAGCATAAGGAGAAAGAGCTTAGAATTTGTGATGTTTAAATTATCTTTCTTACACTATTTTAAATAGAAGGCAAATGTGAATTTGTTCGTGTTGATCTTGTTTTCTCAATGGGTGTGAATAGAACCCGACACTTTAGAAGGAACAGAAATGGCATTTCCTTGTCTGAATTATTCATGACACTCCAAAATACATTTAAGCTTTATCCAGGTCCTGGCAATATTCCTGTGTTATGAAATTGTTGAAGCTCACTGAGTGCTTTTCTTCAGGAAGACTATATTTTGCTTTAAAAAATAATAACAACATTTCCTAAAATTTTTTTTCTTCTCGTCTGTTTTATAATTTCAAAAAATAAAAATAAAAACTAAGAAACCTCTCTTTATTTACTTTTTTAATCTCTGGGTAGAAACAGCCTTTTAAAATCACGTGTCAGCATTAGGACAATGTGGAGGGAAGATCTGATTACTATGGGCCATCTATTCATTTGGTGAATGCTGACTGAAGATTTAATGGACCAACCTGTCTCCTGAATGCCTTCAATGTCCCAACTGCTATTCTAAAGCAGAGTAGAACTAGTCCAGCTTGACTTGTCACTTTTGTTCTCCCTAAGCACTGTTCCTTTTATAAATTGTTTTAAACATTAAGTAATCACTTGTCTAACCTAGCAGACATGCACACAAAACACGAGACTATCCATCCACGCTGTAGCAACAACTGATCGGTTCTAACATTTTCATCTTGACCACTGTGTTGTATCGGTCTCCCAGTCTATCTGGATGTGGTAGCAAATGTTTGTAATCTCAATACTCAGAAAACAGAGGCAGGAGGATTAGGGACTTGAAGCCAGCCTGACCTCTTTCAAAGAAGTCAAGGGAGTCAGAGAGATGGATCGGTGGTTAAGAACAACTGATGTTCTAGCTGAGGACCAATGTTACCTAAGTTCCTGCGCCCACGTGATAGTCCACAACCTTCTGGGACTCCCAAGTTCCAAGGGGATCTGATACCTTCTCTGGACTCCACAGGTACCACACAATGCCTTGTACAGACTATTCATACAGGAATAACACTCCTGTATATACAGCGAAAACATCCATACACATAAAATAAAATCAAGTAAATCTTTAAGAACAATAACAAAGAAAAAAATCTAGATCTGGCTATTAAGAGACAAGTTCTTTCAAAAGGTGTTTACTCTCACAGTATAAACTGTAGAATTTTCCACACAAAAATATAGCTGACAAATTATGTGCACTTGGTTCAGAGTACACTAAGCCTTCACCAGACTACACAGTGAGCATAAGAATAGATGGAGTTGTTGTGACCTAATCCTCTCTCCTTGGTTAACTTCAGCACAGAAAATGGCAGAATAGGGTGTGGTGACCCATTGGTAAGCCACAGGAAGGCAGCCACCTTCAGCATCCAGTGTGGGCTTCCTAAGCATACTTGCTGTTATTGTTGGGTTCTTTTCCCCAGCTGTATCAAGAATAGGTAAAGGGTGTAAAATATTCAACGTCCCAATGAAGCCAGAAGTCACAGAGGCTTAGTTAATAGGTGGAGAAAGATCCCCTGCAGTCATAGATATAGGCACATTCCTATCTACAGGGATGTTACCTCTATGCCAGGCATTTCCTGGGAGGCCTACATGCTCCTGAGAAGCTAGCTATCCTGCACTGGTAGTCGGCACGTAGACTTTGTAGAGCATGATAGAAGGAACATTTAAGCAGAAGTATTTTCTCCAGTGTGGCCAGAATGTAGATGGGTTTTGTGGTTATTACTGTTGCTGTTGTTTTATTTTTTTTTTGTGTGTTCTTAAAAAACTTCACTCTAGCCGGGCGGTGGTGGCGCACGCCTTTAATCCTAGCACTTGGGAGGCAGGGGCAGGCGGATTTCTGAGTTCGAGGCCAGCCTGGTCTACAGAGTGAGTTCCAGGACAGCCAGGGCTACACAGAGAAACCCTGTCTCAAAAAAACAAACAAACAAAAACAAAAACAAAAACAAAAAACTTCACTCTAGTTTTAACTAGCATTTGTAATTCCTGATGTGGATTTTCTAAATTGGCACTCTTGGTCAGAAGTCCCTTTCGGTTGTAACTTACTGGTCCTCATAGCTAACTAACTCTTACAAACCCCTTAGAGTCTAAGTCAGTGATTTTCAACCTTCCTAATGCTATGACGCTTTAATTCAGTTCTTCATGTTGGGGTGATCTTGAGCCATGAAATTATTTTCATTGCTACTTAATATAACTGCAATTTTGCTACTGTTTTGGATCATAGTAGGCTACCCGGGTGAAAAGATTATTTGACCCCAAATGGGGTTGTTATCCACAGGTTGAGAAACATTGCTGTCAGGGATGCTACAGGGAGAGGAACACGGAGGGGATATGGAATCAGAAACATTTGCATGGCCCTTGCTCTCGGCTTTGACCAAAAATTGAGTAGGAAAGGAATTTGAAAAGATTTCTTCCCACATTGGTCAGCCTGGACTTGCTTTGATAACCTGTAAGAATGTTAGTTCAAACTAAGCCTGCGAAGTGCTGCTTTCTTAACAGTACATAAAATTACATCCTTCAGAAGACAGAGGTTATGGTTTATTATATGAAAATCCTTTTTAACATTTGCCTTCCTTTGTGAGAACTTCTCAAAGGAAAAGTAGAGGAATCAAATGTCTGTGTTGGATAAAAACACCCCCCAAAAAAGAAAATGACACACACGCATTTTAAAAGTCCCTGAAGATTTCGAGTAAGCCTCTTCCTTCTTTGACTTTCCTATATTTACAATATATACATAAAAAGAACTTAAGAAATAATACTAACATACATCTAAGGGGAACGGAAATGTTTTCTTGGAGATGTCTCTTGGTTAGGTTGAGGAAGAATGACAAAACTTTGGATTTTGCTCAAATGAAACCTTTCAATGAGCAAGCAGAAGCAATGGTAGGTCTACATATACCTGATTCAAATAGAGACAAGAAAACTGGTGTCTTTTGGCCAAAATTCCTATTGAATGAACTAGTACATTTCCGCTTTGAAGATTGGAAAGTGTGATATGTAAGTCTGTCACACTGTAAGCCCTCCTCGGCCCTGTCTTAGCAGGTACTCCGTCCTCCAGCCAACATTTATAACCTCGATTGAACTTACACTGGATCAGAGATCAACAGTTACAGAAATGCTTCTCTGTAGCTGAATACATGTCTTAGAATTTTCAGAAATGATTTATAGATATTTTGAGGCACTATAATTCTCAACAGGAATAATTTAAAACAGGCATATTTGAATGATTTATATCTTTTTGTACAACTTTCTAAAAACCATCAAATGCAGTTATAATAGAATCTATTATAATTCTTTACTGAAAAGTGCCAGGGGGCCAATCACTATACTATAAAATATTTTAATGTATATTATTTAAATATAACATTTTACTTAAATATATTACTTAAATATTATTTACATATAAAATATATAGGTGATTCAGATGTATGATGAGATTATGTTTCCTAGAAACAACTTGCTATATTTGACTTGAGATAATTAATTTGTCTTTAAGATGAATATAAGCTTATTCTATTATTTAATTATAGCTTGCTGTACATTAACAACAGCAGAAGATAGTTAACATAAACCTTAAGAGCCCAGCACAATCATGAGGAACTTACATTTAACTCACTTCCATTAGAAAATTCAAATCTGGAATAGACATTAAAATGTCTAGAAATGGGAATTTAAGTATTTTCTAGTATTTTCCTTTCTAATTTGAAACAGCTGGTTATTTTGAACTCTCTAAGCTGAGCTACTTTATATATAAAACATTCACACCAAGCTAATGACTACTTTTGCCTTGAACATGGGTTTCTTAAGACTCAGGAAACTGTACATGAAGTTCCCCATGGAACTGTGTCCTGTGGATCACACCATTCTAGCAATTTTCCCTCAGCAAAAGGGTAATCAGAATATTTCTTTAAAAAAAAAAAAGAATTATGCCTTTATCTGGGGAAAAAGTAAGACTCCATTAAACTAGGTCTACAGCTACAGTGACACCCCTCTCTCCCTAGGAACTCAGTTGGGGAAGGAGGCGGGACTTCCATGATTGACTGATGAAGGAGCCTGTTACCTTCAAAGTTTATTTAGGAAAATGGAAAGAAACTTTGTTGCTAGACACTGTATTCCAATTTCTAAGTCCTGCCTCCCCTAAGCTCAAAACTCCTTCCCTTTCTCAGCTTCAACATGAAAAGCTGTATTTATACTTTATACACTATACTCAGCTTCCAATGAAAAGGCCAATGAGAACATACCCCAAGTAAGAACAGTCACTCTTATTCTCTCCTGAAATTTTTGTTAGTTTATTTAAAAGTTATATTTAAAGATTTTCTTTCAGAAAATGACTAGTTAATATAAGACACCCATGTGCTTATGAAACTGGGGTCCCAGAGTGACATTTTTTACACCTGACAATTGATGTCTTTAAAAAAAAAATGTTTTGAGTTTCTGATTCACGGCAATACTAGATCAAGGGTAAATTTACAATACCAGTGAAGCCCAACTTATTAAGCGGAATGTCTGAATGCTAGATTCTAAATGCTGTGGAATCAGAGATCAGTAAGACCGTGGAAGCCCGTGAGCAGAGGCAAAAGCAAACTGCTATAGCAGACAGAACGAGTCAAGTAGGTTGCTAGGTGTGGTAAGGAACTTGCTGGGTTCCGACCGTCTACTAAAGTGGCTGCTGGGAGAGTTACAGGGAAATCTACAATAGAGGGTGTTAACATCTGACAATGTTTCATAGTGTGTTTTGGAAATTATAGAATATTTGACTTTGCCAAGAGGAGAGTTGGAGATGGCAGACATTGATCTAAAACTAAGCAAAAACCAGCCAGCAAAGTGTTGAGACATGAGGACTCTCTGAACTCTGTTCTTAGAGCTGTTGAACTAACAGCTGTTGGTATGCCACACAGGATCTGTTTGCGAGTGCTGGTCTTCCATGGCTGACACCTTCCGCCGTTAGCAATGTGGGAAAATAGAGCTGGAGAGATGAGTGTGCCCATCTGTCTTCCTGTGAGCTCACGTGTTCCTATTCCATAAAAAGACACCACACAGGCAACAAGCACACCCCTCAGGTGTGCTGTAGGTATTCCCACAGCCTGTTCTAAAGGTTATCCCAGGAGAAATTAGTAGAGTATGATTTCCTTGCCTTGGGTATGTTTGCTGAGTCTAAGAACTCCTTCGGTGGTTTCATAAAAAGGTAAGAAGTAGAAAGGGGCTCTTTTAGCATCTGTTTTGTTCTCCCTGAGACCTGCATGGCTAAGAGTTTTTATTCACAGAGCTTGACTTAAAGGCGTCTGTTCGGTTACTTTGCCGTGAGAGCTAAACTGAGTACAACCCCATCATCTCAGTCTTTTATCCCATAGAAGCTTTCCCACTCAGCCAGAGCCATGGCCACAGGCTTCTTATCCAGGATGAGTTCACATGTCTCTGCATTGAGGATTCTTAGTTTAAATCTTTATACCCTGGATACTGATGACAAGAAGAAAATGATAAAATATCTCCCTCCTTATGCTTTATGATGTGCTCCTCTGAGAGTACAGTAACATATGAAAAGGTGATTCTTCTCCACATATATCACAATTAACATTATTGGGAGACTCCTTACCCAATCTATATTTAGCCACAAAAAGACAGGAAATAATAAATTACTTCTTCGAAAAAGACCTTGGTAACTATTTGAAATCTCAAACAGCAAACTCCATCTTTTGCTGTTTGAGGTGTTATCAGAAGTTTTCAGCCAAATAATTTTTTACTATTTTCAACAGCGTTATGACTAATCCGACGTTCCTGGTACACCAGCGGTAGAGCTGACTTAGAAAAGGCTGTAATGGTGCTAAAGTAGAATTTACTCATTCCTTGACCCATTCTTCTCCAGGGTGTTTGATTTGGCTGACCAACTTCAATCCACACTACCAGCTTGTTCCTAAGAGACTGTAAAGCACAACAATGCTTACGGTGGGCAATCCCCCATTCAATTCAAAGTCTGTCACGCTCAGCCAGTAGCCAGCTGTAGACATCGCTCCCATTATTGGTGTTTGCATCTGTAGAGAGTATGTGATATTTTCTGTTTCGCTGTCCTACGGAATCTATCTACTTGTGGGGAAAAAAAAAAATAAAGCAAGAAAACAAGTTTTCCTGTCACACCCTATAGAGGCACTTGAGTTCAATGCAAAGACTTCATCTCATTTCTTTCCCTGGATTCTGAGCATGGGAGTACAATGGGGGTGTTGTGCTCTGGGGTAGCCTGGCATGCAGGATATTGAGAGAGGAGGTGTGAGCAACTTGCAATACCTACAGTGTTTGCTCTATAACTGCCGGGGACTAAATCAAACAGCACACAGGGCTATTCGGTCCAGAATAAGCAAGTACAAAATCTACGGGCTGTTATGACCTATACAGGGAACAGAATTCCTTACTTTAAAGGTGTGCATAGGTGTAAAGATTTAAAACATTTATGAGGATTAAAAGCAAATATTCCCCAACTTGCCTTCTGTGGGTTTGCTGTGTAGTTCTTTTAACGTGTCAAAGGGCAAGTCACAAAAGAATCCATTGTTCTGGCGGAGAGAAAGGTTATTGGCTATCAGGTCTGTCCAGAAAGACAAGCCATGATAGTTTCTTAAGCCAGTAAATATTTATTTTAAATCCTAGCACAAAACAGCAGCGCTTTTTTTTTTCTTTATCATACAATTTCTGGAATCTCAACTCACCGAGTTAACTCTGTATCTAAGACACTAATTTATGAAAGTAGTGTGTGTGTGTGTGTGTGTGTGTGTGTGTTCCTCCTTAATTTCAGATCAGAACGATCAATGTAATTTTTTTTTTCAGGTTAAGTATTGCTTCCATTTATTTTTTTTATGCTGAGCTTTCAAAAGAGGGGGAAAAGCTTACCTCCGTCAGTCAAGTGGAATGCCCGGAACCCCTTTCTCAGCCGCAGCTTCAGCGTGTAGGAGCAGATGCTCTGGGAGCCAACAGTCTGCTAACAGGAAGCAGGTGAACCCGAGAGCGTCCGCCTGCGTTCCAGCCCAGTGCCCATCGGAGCACACACCTGCTTTCCCAGACCAGCGGCTCATAAGCAACAGCCTGGGCCAGAACCTGTGCTAGCAGAGGGCGACCCCCTCCCTTTAGAACCCCCAGTTCTCTCAGCTAGGGCGCTGCTGAGATAACCGTGCAGAGCAGGCTTGCCTTCCCGAAACAAAACCCTTTCCTGCTGCCCGCGAGCGGATACGCAGCATTATCACCCCGCAGTCCCCGTTCTCCAATCAGCTAATTGCAACACCAGTCAACAGCTTGTCGCAGGGCCAGCTTGCGGGCACACGTGGCTGCAATAACTGTGCATTAGCATGCCCACTGTGGCTCTCTTCTCTCTAAAGATTTTTTTTTTTTAAAATGCTTCTTCCACAGCGAAGCTCTATGCCACAATGCTTCCCATAAGTAAAATGGCTGGTCCTCTTAGCGCGGCTGCAGACAGCTCATTGGGTTCCACTGGCTTTTCGTAGCCATAGCAACAGCCAACAGACAGACTTAGCAAGCAAGGCTGATCATGTGCAGCACACGACACAGCTTGTTAATTTCTCCCCCCCCCCCCTTTTTTTTAAAATCAAACTCATCATTTTTCGAAGGAGGGCAGCTTCTGTTACCTTTCTAAATGTTCCACCTAGAGCGCAAGCGCCCTGGGTCTTCACCCCGCCCCACTGCTTTTCTAGGGAACTTTTGTTGTGTCAGTGTTACACTGTGAGATCAAGGAAGCAAAGCTGTATTCTTCTCTATCCAGGTTAATAACATGCATATCGCTGGAGAGGCACTAATTGGAACCACGGGTGAAACCAGATTCGACCTTAGAAGGGCCTGGAAGAAGATTGGTAAATGGAGTCAGATGTTTGTGGTTGTTGTTTGTTTTGTTATTTTCTGGGTTTTTTTCCCCCCTCAATGACAATCTTATAGCCAATTTAATTCAAATAAATCCCCGAGACTTGTGTGTCATATATGGTCAAAATAATAGTCTAGTCAGATGAGCTAGTTGAGTAATTGTGAATGATCCATTTATCTATAGAATGTGCTTAATAGTTTTATACACCACACAGTTTAAAGAAGAGCTTTTAAAAGTTCTATTGCAGCTTCTGTAGGAAATTCGCTTCAATGCAATTACACTTTACTTTTAATTTTAAAATACTTAAAAAAATACACATCAGATGAAGAATTCCCTTGAGAATGTAGGCATTCTCTTCAAGGCAGGAGCAGTTTGAACTGCATTCCACACTCTCTCAAAAGCCCAGTCCTAGGAGACTCTTCCACGGTTAATGCCATTAACAATTTAAATCTTCTAGCCCCTCCCCCAGCCTCTTCTATGCCTTAAGTATTGTCTCCACTCCTATTAGATTTGATGTATTTTCAAAGCAGCGTCTTACTTAGCTTTGCTTCCAGCACTCTGTTTGAAATGGTGTGTTAACCCTTTGGACTTGTAAATAGACAAGTTTTGTTTGTTGGGAGATATTGATTTATAATTTCTGAGGGTTGCATCTTTCCTGCCCATGTTAACATTCCTGCCTTCTGTCGTCATCCACAGGGTCAATTTGACAGGAATTCTGTGCAGGTAGATTTAGGGAACCCCCTGGTTCCTCTCCTTGTCCAAGCAGATTCGACTTTGACCCACACAGGACCAGTATGTCCAATAAGAAGGAGTGAGTTGACCCTTCCTGCTTGGCTAGAGTCCCACACTTTAGATGGTCACTGGAGTTGTCCTCTGTTAAATCACCAAAGTTACTAGTTCTAAACTGGCCATGACAATTCCTTAAGCATGTCTGCTCTTCAATCCCAAATGTCCACATCTTGAGTGGCATAAAGGCTTCCTGGACTCCTGGATTCTTCTATCTCCTGAAAGGTTCTTTACTGAATCCCCATCCAGCACCTTTAACCTCAGGTCCCAGCTGCCTCTCTATCCTTCAACATCTTGCTCAAATAGAATGCTCACCAGTGGCACTCTCACAGAGAGCTCTCCTCTGTGCCCCCAACTGTGCAGGGAGGGATCTGTCTCTGTTGTCTGGAGATCTGGAAATGTGCCTTTTACTCATTAACAGACTTTCTCTGCCACAGCTTAAAAGTCAATCTGGCCCATACTTTATTGACTTCTATACTTGAATACTGTAGCTTTTCAATACATTTTCTTGAATGTAAGATGAGATCTAACTGTATTGCCTAGGCTGGACCTTAACTTCTGAACTCAAGGATTTCTCCTGTTTCAGCTTATTGAATAGCTTTGACTACAGGTACAAGCCACTATGTGTGGCTTCCCTAATATTAAATGATATCATACAGTGCTGTAAGATTTCATGTGCGTTCTGCATTTTATCTAATTTTCAAACATCATACATTTATGGATTCAATTATTTCAGGAAAACTGACATGATTCTAATTAAGTGTTGATACTTTTTATAAAAGATACCAACAAATATTCCAAGGTTATTTTGGATTTTTGTATGACTTTTTTCATGTTATGTCTGAAAATGTCTTTTTTCTTCTTACATGATTGCTTAGTTGGGTTTGGAAACCATTAGTCTTGTTCTTTTGGGATGCAAAGGGTCTCCTTCCTTTATCATGCACCTCCTACTCCATTACACCATAAACAGTTCTTTCTTTAAAGAGGAGAACCCAAAACCCCCACGTTTTAGGAGACTAGAAAGCTGGTAGGAACTGAAACCAATCCTTTGCCATTTTGTGACCCTGGTATTCACCTTTATTGGTGGTTAGAGAGTTGTCCCTTGTTAACTACTGGAGAACAGTTCCAGGACAACCTTCTCTCACCAAGGATAACATAGTCATCAGATGTTCAAGTCTTTTATATAAAACAGTATGCTGCCATATAGACCACATCTAATCAATGTAAATGCTATGTATGTTGTATCATATTACTTAGAAAATAGTGTTAAGAAGTGTAGATTTACACATGTTTATGAGTCAGGTCTCATTAGCCTCCAGTGACCTTGAATTTTGTAGTGGTTTGAATAGACCTCCCTATTCAATAGGTTTGAATGGCTCCCATAGACTCATGTGTTTAAAGGCTTAGCTCATAGGGATTGGCACCATTAGGAGGTGTGGCCTTGTTGATGTGGGTATGGCCTAGTTGGAGGAAGTGTGTCACCGTGGGGGTGGGCTTTGAAGTCTCCTATGCTCAAATTACATCCAGTGTGGGATGCAGTCTCCTGCTGCCTATAGACTAGATTAAGATGTAGAACTCTTAGCTCCTTCTCTATCACCACATCTGCCTGCTATGCTGCCATGCCCCCTGCCATAATGATAGTGGATGAAGCCTCTGAAACTGTAAGGCAGCCACAGTGAAATGTTTTTCTTTATAAGAGTTGCTGTGGTCATGGTGTCTCTTCACAACAATGAAACCCTATCCAAGACAAATTTGCTACATGGTTGAGGCTGAATTTGAATTCTTGATCCTCCTGCCTCTCTGCCTCCTAAGTACTAGTGTTATAGTTATATGCTGCTATGTGTCAGACCACACAGTAGCATTTGTAAATTTTTTTTTATTGGTGATGGGCTGAATCTGCTGATGTTGAACCCAAGGTTCCAGAGGGCTTGCTAAGTGCAGCTCTGTATAAGGACTTGGTTCCTAACTGGCTTTTCGTTTATATCAAAGCCTCTCTCTTCAAACTCTGTCTGGCATGGCTTAGCAATCTCTCTCTTGTCCTATGCTACATTGCTAATGCCTTGGACCCAGCAGGCCCTTGCTTTGGTCTCATTAGTCAGGATGCTTGGTAGCATCTAGTTTTCAAATTTTGGCCAGGGTAGTAGCTACAAAAATCAAGATTTATTACTGTTTTATTTTCTATCTCTTTAGTCACTAAGAAAATCGAACATGTCTTCATTTGGAGATCTTAAACATCACCACCTCTGCCAAGTTCTTACTGACAACGTTCCTCTGTTAAGGTGTTATCTTACAGTGTAGTTTTAAGCAAAATGTCTATAAGATAGTTTCAAGTTTCTATATATCATAATTACATTTGTTATATAATTAAAAGTTAATAAAGAATCCACTGACATATGAAGATAATATACACACTATTTCTTGGAGGTTTTATTATGAAATAAAATGAAGAATGAGGGTGGGAATCTCCACTTGGACATTATGTTTTGTATGAAAGCATGTACTACCATACTAGATTATATACAGTGCAGTCTAAATAAATACACTATATTTATTTAGTATGTATTTAGTAAAATACAGTGTATGTTTACAAATAATATTGACTAAATTGATAAAATTATACATTATCCATTATCTGTCATTGTTTAAGAGCTGTTATACCTCATACAGATTTATATTATCTGTAATTTATCTTTTACCTACTACCTAATTATTTATCATCTAAGAGCTAAGTTATATACAAACAAATATATCCATATCTATCATCTATCTTTTGTTTGTCTATTATTTATCTGCCTATATATCTATTATCATATCTATCATCTATCAATCACCTACTGTTATCTATTAGTTATCATTTCTCCCTAGATGAGGACAGTGCAATATGTACCATGCTAACACCTTGTGGGTCTTAGGAGAAGGATGGTTTTATCTTATTTTGCAATTATTTCTACTTTTCTATAGCTTTGGCCTTTTCTTGTCATGTTGCAAAGGTTTAAGGTTAAGGTAACTTGATGGTACATAACTTCTTAGTATAGTTAAAAATGAAGATCTATAACCTATGGACTAACTAAGGTGTGACTGATATACTTATTAAAAAGCCATTTCGGTGAAAACTATTGAGGATATTTTGTATTTTCTTGAAAAGAATGTGCTGTTTCCCTACTTTTGCTGCTTCCTGGTGTCTTGGTCATAAGCCATGTAGCCACTGGTTCCCAAGTTGAACCTCGTCTTCATCTGGTTCCTTCTTTTCTGGGAAACTCAATGAGAGCATTATTGCTTGGGCCAACACACTCCTTGGGCAACACACACCTATGCTAGAGCCTCCATCCCTGGGTTCTACCAAAAGATCTCTTCTCGTGTAACAAAGAAACTCTTTGTAAGGCTCAGTGTGGGAAGAAAGCTGGAATAGGGTTTGTTTAATGGAATAACACCGTTTTATAAAGTGTGTACAGAAGTTCCTAATTCCTAATAACAAACAGGATGGGTCAAAGGTTGTTCCACAAACTTAAGTGTTTAGCCATTTTCACAATGACAGGCATCATGTGCATCCTAATTGGGACCATGCCGGGGAATGTGACCACCCCCTTGGGTTGGATTAGGAAGTAGATTCGAGATTGAAAAGTAAAGTCAATTGGGTTTGGGTCAAAGGATCCATTCTCAAGATGCTGTACTGGACAGCAGAGACCTCTTTAGCCTCTTGCCTTTGCCTTCATATCCAGCAAAGAATTCTAATTCCCATTAATATACAGAGTGACAATCATATGTCCCACCCCCAACACCTAAACCAGTCCAGGCTACTGAAGGCTTTTCAGAAATCCAAGTACCAAGTAAGTCAAAGTTAAGAAAACAATTCCAGAAGAACAACCCCGTATCACAGGAGAAATAGTA
>NW_022196905.1:186016785-186032092 GCF_008632895.1 Mastomys coucha | reverse complement strand
AAAAAAAAAAAAAAAAAGTCGGTGTTCTTCTGAAAGAACTTGACATAAAATAATCTTCGAATATGCGCTACCGAGTGTGCATCCTAGAAGGCTATCCCACGAGGAGGAACCAGAACCCTGCCATTCTGCATCCCTTCCAGAATAAGAGGTAGTGGGGAAAGACGGCA
The DNA here is from genome assembly GCF_008632895.1 of Mastomys coucha. NCBI lineage: Eukaryota > Metazoa > Chordata > Mammalia > Rodentia > Muridae > Mastomys > Mastomys coucha. The sequence goes on along the minus strand of NW_022196905.1, from coordinate 186,031,925 downwards.
AGAGGTTCAGGAAGCCGAGTTAGCAAGGCTTATGATGCTCTTGGCTGCTCCATAATAACAACGTTCCTTTAGATATCCCAGCCTTTCCAAGCTCTGGGCTTGCAAATGACTATGATCACAGAAACTGAAAGGGGACCTTCATCATACAGTCTGCATTTATACGAATCAGTAGGAGCCTGCGGGGATGTTATTCAATAACAACAAAACTAACCCCTAATTATACTACCCACTAACCTGCTTCCTGTTCTGAAAACGAACCCCCCTTGAGCGCGCAAACAGGTTTTGCTAGGCTCGGCTCAAGACCAGAGGTCTGCGTTCAGCGCAAGGTGTGAGTTAAGGAGAGCTGTACCTGAGCTCCCCAAGAGACTGTGTTTCTTCATAATCTTGAAAAGTGGCCAGGGAAGAGGAGACTGGCAGCTATTTCTCTCCCGTGGGGGAACTATACTTTGTTTTCGGGAGTCACTGGGCCACATCTGGAGTGTATCTAGAGTGACCTTTTCCACTTACCGCTGTGTCCAGTGGAATCAATGCCTTCCAGGGAGGTAGACGCAGGCAGAGTACCACAGGCCCAGCTCAGAAAGAGCCCCAGGCTCTGTGGTCCTGGCAGTATTGAATCAGTAAGGAGACATCAGCTTCAGCAAAGGAAATCTGGCAAGAAGCTCTTTAAAGCAAATGCTGTTGGTTTCACCGGAGCCATTGAAAAGAAACCTACCAGAGCCAGGGTGAAACTTGGCAGGGTTTGTAAATGCTTGGGAGGCAAAGGCCAAATCCCGAAGCAGCCAAATGTGCAAATGCCCAGAAAAAAAAAATGAAAAGAACTATCACCTTTTGTCCTTCAGATATAGATGATTCTGATACAAATGCTGAGATTCAATCACGGAAGTAAGACGGAGCCAATGAATTATGCCCCATCACGTGTGCTTCGGGAGCCAGGAAAAGGCTCTCCAAAGGCAGTATACATAGCTAGGAAAAAGAAACTGTGTCCTGCTGAGGTCAGGCAAGTACTCTACCACTGAGCTACATCTCCAGCTTGGCCTGTTATGAGGACCTTACCCACACCCTCCATCCAGTGGACCTGAGATCTCCTTATCTGGCTCCAATCACAGAGGAAGCTAGCAGATGCCGGCATTTAGCCAGGCTCATTAAACCCTCAGGCGAGAGTACTAGTGATCTGCTGTGGATGAGGAAAAGGGCAATGGATGTAGGTGGGTAGCCATAGCCAGATGACATTGGCCATGGTTACAAAGTAAGCATCTCTCATTGTCATGGACACTTTCATCTAATGGCCTCCTGGGGGTCACTTATGTTGAGAGCCTCCCAGCTGTCTTGAAATAAAGCTCTGACAAGCTTCATTCCTGGCTGTTCCCTTCTATGTTGCTGACTCAGCTGGGCATCATCCGAGTGAGGATCTGAAGGGCTGATTTGACCGGGTGAAGAAGTGTCCTTTCTAGTGCGGTGGAACACTGGTCCATCAGGGTCTCCCTGCTGATGTCCCAGCAGAGATGCAAGCATCTTAGCCAGGGGCTACTCCTCATCCTAGTTTCAAACCCATATGCCAGTGTAATTAATTTTTTCCTCCTCTTAACTGGACAAATAAATAGATTGCATAGACCCAACCTTGCTGTCAGCATCTGCTGTCAGACCTTGTGGGAATGACTTAAGCTGTTTTGCACCTCAGGAGATATTAGCTAACTCAGAAAACAGTTGTTATGGAAACTAACTGGACCAAGAGGGTATCATGTGCCCTTTGGTACTTTGTTTCCCATTGTTATTGCATTGCTATCCTGTGAGACGAATTGTGAGAGATACAGATGTCTGGAATCTTCCTATACATAATTGTAAAAAGTAGATGAGCATAGAACATAAGTTAAAAAAAAAAACATATTGTTAATTTGTCTCCTGCTGAGAGGAATGATCAGAGGCAGTGTGAATTGCTTTTCTCATTACCGTGATGAACTACCAGACAAGAAGCAACTTGAAGGAGGAAGGTTAATTTGAGTTCACAGTTTGTTGGGGGGACCATCCTAGTGGGGATGACACGGCGGCAGGGTCATAAGCCAGCTGGTCTTATAGATCCAAAGTCAAAAAGCAGAGAGAAACTGATGCTGAAGCCAGTTGGCTTCTTCCTCCCTGTTCAGTTCGGGTCCCCAACTCCTAAAAAAGGTGTTACCCACACTCAGGATGGGTCTTCCCCTTGCAGGTAAAACTTTCTGCAAATACTCTCAGGTATGCCCAGAGGTGGGCCTCTCTGGAGATTCTGGACCTCACAAATTGACAGGGAGCTTTATTGGCCATCACAGATCCTAAGGACCAGCGGGGGTCAGCGAGGAAGATCTAGGCACTGGCTACTAGCTGGCATTGAAGGGTACCTGGATCCTGCTGTTGGAGACCTGTTTGGCACCCCCTCCTGCTCTCCTTGTGATGCATGCTTTCCCTGCCTGCTTATTTAAATTAGTGATTACCTTATCCTCCCTCATAGCCCTAGTTTCTTTACTTCCAGAACCCCTTCATTAAGTATGTGTGGTGAAGAACTTTACTGCAAGAACATTCATAGGCAGAGCTGGATGGAGTTCACTTCTGAAGCCTGGCTGTCCTTGCAAGAGGACTGAAGGCGAAGAGCAATGTGGCCAGAGCAGCACAGGAACACAGACATCTCAGGGAGAGAAGTTCCTGAAGGGGATCCCAGACTTGCTTCTGAGGACAGGGAGTGGACATTTATGGACAAAGCCACTTTTCCTTTAAGACTTGTAGCTGCATTTGGACACAGGACGTTAGCCAGCCTACAGTTGACCACACCCACATTGTGTCTGTATATCTGCTTGCACATTTATGGGTCATTATCACTGTTGGCTAGAACATGGAGTTCTCAATGGCAAGAGTCAGCTTGGCTTTGCCTTCATCTTATTTCTAGCTCATGAATGCAGATGTAGAAACAGTGAATGAACAGAAAAGTGAGTGAATCCGGAAGAGGCACTGTTGTGATGAATCTTCCCTGACCACCATTCCTCCATCCAATCCAATGTTCCTTCGACTCATCACACCTACCAAGAGTAGCATCAGGTGCCAGATTTTTTAAATCAAGGCTCACATTCCAGGGAGGAGGTGAAAACATAAGCCAATCCCTAGTGACGCCACAATGGGATTTCTAGGAGTAATTACCTCCAGGGAACAAAGAGAAAAATCCTAAGTCTATGTGTTTCATGAAGGGCTGTGCTTGAGTTAGTCCAGGTAGATGAAGGGGGGGTGTCACCTCTCTGACAGGCAGAAACAGGATTTCTATGTTGGGGGGAAGCAGCGGATGTGACAGCGTGAAGGCAAGAAGTGGATGTAGTTGCAGTTTTGGATTGGGCAAGAGAGGAGATAAGGCTTTCTCTGTATGGTAGAGATGTATCTCCCAAGGATTGGAAAGCTATCATGCACCATGTTTCAATTTTAATTTTTTAAAAGATGTGTTTTTAATTATGTGTATGTGTATGTGTGTGGTGTGTGTGTGTGTGTGTGTATGTATGTGTGTGTATATGTATTTGTGTGTGCTTGTATGTGTTTGTGTGTATGTGTGTGCTTGTATGCATGTGTGTACGTATTCATGTGTGCTTGTATGCGTGTGTGCTTGCGTGTTTGTGCAGAAGGTGGAGATGTCAGTTCTGGATCTGGAGTTATTGGCAGTTGTGATTCACTAAACATGGATGGATGGATGCTGGGAAGCAAAACTTGGGAAATTTTGCAAGAGCAGTACCCACTCTTAACCAATCAGCAGGCCATCTCTCTACCTTTTATATCATAGAATTAAACACACATTACTGCCACTACCAACAACAACTCAACAATAACAGAGATGTGGCACTAGCACCTACCTTTTTGAGACAGAGCCTCACAAAACAAGGCTAGCCTGATTCCTACTACATAGTTGAGGACAACTCTGGACCCCAGATCCTCTTGCCTCCACTCCCCAAGGGCTCAGACGCATGTCACTATGCCTACCCTATATTTGTGTCTTAGGAAGAAGGCCTTACAGAACATTTACTTAGGTGATTTGCTTTAATAGAGTAATGCATAGGGCCCTATATTTTTGGCTGATTCATTACCCATCATTATTAGCAAGTATCTATCAGTTGGACACCTTCGCTATGTAAGGTATTTATTTTAGGTGCCAAAAAGTTCCAACAAAATGAGAAACTCAGATTATGAGCTATACTGATATTTTACGTTCTACTAAAATGAGAACAAGAAAAAAGAACAGCATGCTGCCCATGGAAGTGAAATGGAGTGTTCTTTTGTACATTAGGATTCTGATTACTGTTTGTTATAAGCTCTTTCTGAAATGCATTTAGATTTCCCTTTCCCATCTATCCCTCTGTGCGCAAGAGAGATTTGAAATTATTAGGTGAAAATATTCTTAAAATTCCTCACATAGGGAGTTGAGCTGTTCTGAATGGCAGTATTCACTGTCTAGTGCTTTTCAAAGTTTGACATTTCAGAATCAATGGATGTAAAACCCTGGGGCTGGTGGGAAAGAGATAACTCATCAGTGAAGAATGTGGACTGCTCTTCCAGAGAACCAGGGTTCAGTTCCAAGAACCCACACTGAGCAGCTCACAACTGCCTGTAACTTTAGTTTCAGGAAATGTAGCATGCCCTTTTGAATTCATTTTAGTCACCTGCACTTGTGTGCACATATTACCCCTGTCTCCCATGCCTATATATGTACACCCAAACATAATTTAAAAAAATAAAAATAAATCTCAAAAAAGAAAAGGAGGAGGAGGATAAGGAAGAAGCAGAGGAAGAAGAAGAAGAGGAAGAAGGAGGGGGAGGAGAAAAAGAAAGAAGAAAGAAGGAAGAAAAATAAGAAAGAAAAGGAAGAAGAGGAAGAAGAGAAGGAGAAAAAGGAGAGAGAGAAAGAGGAGGTGGAGGAGGAGGAGAAGTAGGAGGAGAAAGAGAAGAAGGAGGAGGAGAAGGAAGAGGCAGAGGTGGAAGAGTAGGAGAAGGAGAAGGAGAAGGAGAAGAAGGAAGTGATGATAGAGGTAAAAGAGGCCTGAGCTGCACCACTTCCCCAGCCTCAGATGCAGTATTTGTTGCTAGTGTTCTGGAAGCCTTCGAGACCCCCAATCTGAGAAACAGTGAACAGTGGGCACCAATGCACTCCTAAGCCAGCGAGCTGCTTCTCTGTTCAGAAACTTCTTGCTTTTGCTGGGTTTTCTTGGATGGACATGATAAAGCTGCTGTGACTGTGGCCTGACGGAGACACATCTTATTTTCTGGGAAGTTAAATTGCAAACCATGTATGTCTTAGCATCACAGAGGTATGCTAATTTATTTGCGAACTAGCAAAGTTGGCTGGCATCTGATAACACATAAAAAGAACACTTTAAAAATATAATGATGACTGCATAGCAAAGGGAGCAGACTTCTGTGCTGCACAGCGTGGGGGATACTCAGTGTTTAAAAGTCTCAAGGACCAGAGAGGAAGCTACATCAGTAAAGTGTAGGCTCATAAGGAATGAGCTGAGTTAGATCCATATTAAATATTAAATATTAAATATCCACATTAAGAAAAAAAAGGCCTCCCATAATTTCAGCACCAGGGGGCCAGAGACAAGCATATCCTGTGGACTGACTGGTTAGCCAATCTAGCAAAGTTAGTAAGCTACAGGTTTATTGAGACACACTATCTCCAGAAAGAAAGGTAGAGGTCTGGGGAGATGGTTAAGACTACTTGCTAGCTTACAGAAAACCCAAGTGAAGTTCCCAGCACCTACCTGATGGCTCACACTGTCAGTAATTCCAGTTCTTCCACAGGTACCAGGCACACACACAGCACACACGCACATATGCTGACTAATCATTCAGATGCTTAAAATAAAAATAAGTAAACCTTTAAAAATAAGGTACAGAGTGATTGGGAAAGACCCAATGTTGACTGCTGGCCTATACATGCCCAAATAAACACACACACACACACACACACACACACACACACACACACAGAGAGAGAGAGAGAGACAGAGAGAGACAGAGAGACAGAGAGACAGAGACAGAGAGACAGAGACAGAGAGAGACAGAGACAGAGAGAGAGAGACAGAGAGAGACAGAGAGAGACAGAGACAGAGAGATTATGCAGCTGTTAAAAATGGGTCTACACACAAAGAAATTGTGGACCCTGGTAACTACTCCCTTTCTTATCATCTCACGATGGGCTTCAGCATTTAGAAAGTTCTAAGAAGACCAAGAAGAGTATAAAGATCCCATTTCATTGTTTTATCCTATTTTTAAAGAAATTCATGGCACAAAAGATGTTCATATTGTGTGAACTGCAGCAGCAACAAATTGACGGACTCGCTCAGTGACCCAGTTCCACCTTCCTTAAGTAAAAGTTTGGATATATGATTGCTGATAGAAGACACACAACTGGGTGTGCTGATTAGATTTTTGACAGGTCCTCAAAGCCGTCTATAACATTAGGAAGACTGTTTTCTCTCTTCTCACTCCTCCCGAGAAGATCCTTGTGCTGTGGAAGTGCTGCCCATTGGTAAGGAATGCTGCAGGGAAACCAAGGAAGTCTGAAGAGACAGCCCTTCCCCCACCTGCCACATTACATCATCCCGTTTCATCCAATCACATTTCGGCATTCATCCAATCACCTGTCAGCGTAACTGTCCATTCCTTATTGCAGCCTTAGCATAAAGAGCTTTCCTTAGGTCTTTAGATCTTCCGTTCTGAAGGCCCCCGTGACACATAAACTTTGATTAAGTGCTGTTTTAAAAATGTGTATCCTGTTAACTTGTTGTTGTCATCCAAGTGACAGCAGTGACGCTGCTAGGTGAGGAAATGTGGCCCCCTCCTTTTCTGACCCCAACAAATGGAGGAGAGAAAACATTATTCTAATTTAAAGGCTGCTTTTCTTAGTAGCAACAATTATCACTTGGAAGCCAAACTCTAGGTTGCTCCCGGGGTGAAAGAAACAATTTCTGTTTCTAACCTTTTTTTACACAGCGCCTAACTGCGCGGTGAAAAGAAAGAAAGGTTTTTATTTCCTCTCAGTTACAGTGAGCCACCTCCCCTGCTCAACAGCTCCTCTCTCAGCCAGTGGAGACGTCTTCACCTCGAACTCCCGCGGAGTGAAATATCCCAGATCATGGCAGGGAGTCTTTCTGCAGTTAATTAAACAAGCTGGCCCTCCATCCTTTCAAGATCCACCGTCTACAGAAGCCGAACATCTTCATTCAAGTAAAATCTAAGTGGGGAAGCAAATCTTTGCGGTGTGTTAATCAGAAGCTTCAGGAATTGAAAAGCCATTTTGCCATGGTCATAGCAAATATCGCTGGTTCTGTGCTGCGTGGAGTGTTGAGCTTTCTCGGAAGGATTTTTTTGTTGTTGTTGTTAGGACTTCTTGGAAATTGCTGTTTTACTTTGAGTGGCCCATAAAGTGCACTCACCTAGCTGAAGTATGGGCACTCATTGACCACGAATACTTGTTATTCAGGTTCTGCTGGTCTGTGACTAAACACAAGCCCAGAAGGCCAGCACAGCATGCCAGGACCTCACAGAGTCTCTTGCATACTATTTAAAATATGTTTCTCTCTGCTCTGCAACTTACTTATATAAAAACCATCATTTTTTTTCTAAATAAAACAAATTGTTCTTGTGAACTAGCTGATGTAACACCTATTGAATGGGATAGTTCAAAACACTCGAAATCATGCTTCTTTTGCAAGGCAGGACCACTGAATATATTATTTCCCCAGATCCAACAAAGTCAGCTCATTTAGCTAACGTGTTCTGAGTTCTGTGATGTGCTAGGTACAGAAATAAGGTGAAATAACATTAAAATTGAAAATGACAAGATTTCTATAAGATCCATCTTTATATACAGAGTCACATCTTTTGTTACTAAGCTCCCTTATTTATAGATTGAGAAGAAATTAGGACCCTGTCCATCCACGAATTATTATAATGAACACATTCTGAGAACGTACACAGGAAATGCCATGCCCATCATCCCTGTGCCTCCTGCATATCTCCTCTACCCAAGAGCATCCCTATCTTCATCAGCACTATCATTATTTCTGCTGCCTTAGGCTCGTTTTATAGAAACCCATGAAAGAAGCATTTACTGAAGGGGTTTATATCTGTAAAGGTGCAGGTTCGGGGAAAACTGGGCAAAGAGAAAAGCAAACCTCTGATGAGACCTGCATTAATAACTTAGCTTGTTTCTCTGACAAAAGGAGGAAAAGTCCCTATTGGCTAATGAGAAGTTCATCATGGTGGAGAGCCATGGTAGGAGGAACATGGCAGCTGGTTATAGTATATCCATTGTCAGGTAGGGGAGGGAGGGAGGGAAGGAGGGAGGGAGGGAGAGAGAGAGAGACAGAGAGAGAGAGACACAGAGAGATACAGAGAGAGACAGAGACAGAGAGGGGGCAGGGAGACAGAGGGGGGAGGAAGACAGAGAGACAGAGAGACAGAGAGAGAGACAGAGAGAGAGACAGAGACAGAGACAGAGACAGAGACACAGAGAGAGACAGAGAGGGGGCAGGGAGACAGAGAAAGACAGAGGGGGGAGGAAGACAGAGACAGAGGGACAGAGAGAGAGACAGAGAGAGAGAGAGAGACAGAGACAGAGACAGAGACAGAGACAGAGACAGAGACAGAGAGACAGAGAGGTTATGCTAGTGCCATAGACCACATTTTGAATGGTTCTTCCTACTTCAATTAACTCAGTTCAGATGTGTTCTCACTGAGGTTCCAGGGACTTGTCACCTAGGTGGTTCTAGATACTGTCAAGATAACAAACAATACTAATCTCACGGGTTTTAACAGAGGCAGTTAGGGGACTGAGATGACCCTTCCAGTTTGTCCAAAGTCCCCATGTGATTGAAAAAGTGAACCCCTTTGTTCTGACGGGAAGATATGGGGACTGGAAATGTCCACTAATGTCATAAATGCAATCTTGGCCTTGGCACACCTTGAAGCAGTCCTTAAAGGCACACAATCATTTCATTTCATTTCCATATCACAAGAAAGGAAAGACACCATTGTCATGATATAAATGCCAAACCCTTGAACGCTCTTGAGAGGCCTTGAGTCGTCGACGATCTGCTGAAGTGGTTCAGAGGCACAAGCTGTACAATGATGCCCTCAAACTCTCCCATCTCCATACTAATTGCACTCTAGCTTTCATTCTGTGTATTAAATGATAGGTTCCCAGGGATGGATAGATTCCCAGGTCAATTGGTTAAAGTGCCATCTTGCAATTGAGCTCTCTGCAGCAACTATGTCAAACATTATCCAGCCCCAACCTGGCTGACCAATCCCTGTAAAGATGGACCTTCAGCAGTCTTAACCTGCTGTGTGTGGCTGAGTCTACTTTCTCAGCTTGGTTTTTACCTTTGTTCCCATTGATGTGCAATGGAAGGACACAGACAAGGATTGATCTGGCTCCCATGTTTTGAACAGTCTTTTATTTTGAAGTGTGCTCTGGTCCCACAACTTGACTCTGTAATGTTTTCCAAACCAGTACACGGCCTTGCTCCTTGGACTATGTCTGTTCTAAATTGTGACAATCATGCCGTGGGTTTTCTAACACATGTGGGAAAAATTTGACCACAACTACCTTTCATGCTCTTGGGCCTCTTTCTCTAGATGGTTTCATGTTAAAACATGAGTATGTAACCTCCATGTATGAAAAGCATGATGTGGTTGAGAAACCAAAGCTTAAGCCAAATCTCTTGTAATCATCCTTTAATATAGTGAGCTTGGTTTTTGAGTGCTAGTGACAGAATCCATGAAGAATGATGTATGACCCAATTTTGTCTCTGATCATAAATATTGAGATCTTAGTAGAGGCCATCTTTGTAAAAGGACTTTTCTGACGTGCTACTAAAGTGATCATGGTGTGTGCACACACCACACACACACACACACACACACACACACACACACACTTAATAAAAATATTGGCCAGAACAACACAAAACGTTGAGGAAAAGAATTTTAAAGTAAAAAGAAATTGATTTCTTTTTGTTGTTGCTGTTGGTTTTTCGAGATAGGGTTTCTCTGTATAGCCCTGGCTGTCCTGGAACTCACTCTGTAGACCAGGCTGGCCTCAAACTCAGAAATCCACCTGCCTCTGTCTCCCTAGTGCTGGGATTAAAGGCGTGTGCCACCGCCCAGCAAAGAAATTGATTTCTATTCCTTTCTTCACGCTCACTCTCAATAGACCCATGAGCACATGGGGGAGTGAATTAGATGCTTGGATAAAGCAGATGGAGTGTTCTGCTCACCAAGTGAAAAAGAGATGAGATGTTTTGTAAGTCACACTGTCAGTTTTTGCCGTACAGTATTTATAAAATGTGAACACCTACTCAAAGCTTATGCACTGCATTAAAATAGTGGTGAAGATATTTCATGAAGAATATCAGCTGTCTTTCATTATCAGCCAATGATCTAGTCAATTCAGGGTTCTATACAATCCAGAATTGTGTTTCCACTCAACTTTTAAACAGATTAAAACAAATAGTCTGTCAGACTCAGCTCTCCAGTGGAAATGACTTCATTGATCTGACTGGGAGGAGAGTAAGGAGTGTAACATTCCTACATTGTTGTCTTTGAGCTCAAGATTAAATGTCAGATTTCCTTCATTTTCTCAAGGGTTGTCAGCCCCAGCTCTGATGGAGTTTTAAGTGTCACTATGGTAAATAGAAATCATTTGATTATGTCCACATTGGTCATTCTTTTTCATATTAAAGCTCACCCTTACGTTCTCCACATTCCTTTCTATTTCCTTACTGTTCATCCAGATGTAGCAGATTGAAAGCTATTTAAGAAAACAATGAGTTGAATCAGAGAATACTTTGCTTGTCCATCCAGATGCTTCAGGGTCATAATTTAGAGAAAGAGCTATTATGCAACTTATTAGAAATTTCCCAGTAAGAAAATCTATACAAAAACTATGCAGAAGAAACAGTGCTAGCACACATATAGTCCTTTCAGGGTGATGCAAGTTTTTTGTTTGCTTTTGTGTTTTGTTTTGCTTGGCCAGTGCTTTATCAATGAGCTACACCTCTAGTCCCTGGGTTTTTGAGACAGGATCTCATTGTACCCTGCAACATGCTCTGTAACCCAGACTGACCTTGAACTTGCTGTCTTCCCAGAGCAGCCTTCCTAAGGCTATGATTATAGGTGTAAATGTGCCATTGCCTCCTTGAATAGACACACTTTTAACCAAATAGCTCTATCCTTGCCTACCATTTGACTTAAGTCTGCAATCACAGAAGTTACAGAAGTTATGGAAGGAAGCAGGTGAATACACATCTCCATAAGCATTGAAGAACTTGAGGCATTATCTTTAATGTGTTGAAAAAGATCTCCTTTTGATCACTAAAGGGTAACCCAGTCTGGCTTAGGGACTGGCTTCTTAGGAGAAAGGAAAAGTGCCTGAAGCCAAAGGATGACTGTCTCAGGCCTGGGTTCCCACTGGTACTAACCTGCTTTGAAGGTCTAATATGACTGTCCCAGCTTGCCACTCTTCACCGGGGTTGCATGGTTAATTATTTACCTTCCTTGCTGGTCTCCTTGGATTCTTTTCTTATCAAGTTGCTCTGTCTGAACTCCAAACAAACAACCTCCCTGGGGCAGTTTAGTGCTTTTACTAAACTGGGTTTCTGTGACATTGGCTGAACAGTTTTTTTTTTTCCTGTTCATTCTCTCATGGTCTCTCATGGTCTTTCTTGTTCTCAGTAACTAGGAGTAGGTCAGGGATCACTGCTGTTGCTGTGTGGGTGTGTTTGTGGTTTTTTAAGCCCTGCTTCTTTCTTCTTTTCTTTTCTTTCCTTTTCTTTCCTTTCCTTTTCTTTTCTTTTTTTACTGTTTAAATATCCTACTTATTTTAAGAGACATTGTGACTCTCCACTCCATAGAACCTTTCAGATTTCACTTGATAAAGAAACTTCTTTGTTCTGTCCCCAAGGTTTTCTGCTGTTTGAGGATTTGGATCTCATCCTCTGGAATGGGCCTAACGCACTCATCTCGACCTTGAGTGATTTTCATAATTAAAATCAATTAGACAGCCAAGTCGGTATTTTGGGCTTTTTCCTTCTTTCCTCCCAAGACTCCCACAGGCGCAGATTGCTCTGGCCAAATGTGGCAGAAGAAGAGTGAGTGGGTGGGGGAAGGGGTGGTAGTGGAGGGGAGTCAGTCCAGCAGTGGCTCCATTTCTGCACTAACTTTCAGTCTGAGTTCCAAATAAAGTCTATCACTCTTAAGCTCTTATCTCTTAAAGGTCTTAGGCAGTATATCTATGTAGACTATTTCCCAAAAAAATCATTTTGGGAAAGAAAAGAGATTCTAGAAAGGAAATAGAAAATGAAGGCAGAAGTATGGACGGCACCCACTTGTCTGATGTCATATATTGAGTCGTGAGTTCCCTTCTTCATATGACAAGCCAATCGCCCACCATATAAAGGATCCAACTGGGAACTTAAGAATCGCTCACAAGAGTCACCATGACAGTACCTACCTTCAAGGGAGTGGAGGAAGCTAGAGTGGATGAAGTCCTGAGTGGATGTGTGCTGTTGACACAGATGCAGCCATGTCAAGGACTGATGCCTCATGGGTCTGTGTAGTGGTTTGAATATGCTTAGGTCAGGAAGTGGCACTGTTAGGAGATGTGGCCTTGTTGGAGTAGGTATGGCCTTGTTGGAAGAAGTATGTCACTGTGGGGTGGGCTTTGAGACTCTAGCCACATGGGCGTCAATCTTTTCTTAGTGGCCTTCAGATGAAGATATAGAATTCTCAGCTCACCCTGTACCATGCCTTGGTGATAATGGACTGAACCTCTGAACCTGTCAAAGTGTCTCTTCACAGCAATGAAACCCTAACTAAGACAGTCTGGCAAAATCTTTCCCAGGGGAGGTTCCGAGGGATGGATGTCTTCCTCTAGGGGATCTAAGTGTGAATTCTGATAGAGTCTGCAGAAACATTCACTATTATTGAAGTTTTGGTTTTTTGCTTGTATTGTAATGCTAAGTACTGCCCTCCCAAGGAATGATTGCCCCCAGGGGTGAGAGAGTCTGCCAAACCCAAGTGACATATCCAGTGACCTGTCCTCCAAGTTAGTCCTGGCTGGTGATTAAAGATGCCTACAGCCTACAGCTGGAAAGAATTGAGTTAGGCAGGGTCTGGGGTTCTCTGACTTAGGGTCTGGGGAGAAGCATGAGAGGAGAGAGAAGAAGGGGAAGAGAGAAGGAAGCCACCATGGGCTAGATGAATGATCAAAATATAGCCATGAGGATTAGCCAATTGGAGTTAAGAACTGTCCAGATGGAACATGGCAAATTAGAAAATGGGGTTAATTGTGGGGAAATAGATTCTAATAGCATAGAGGGCAGATATCTTCCCATCTCTAGTGCTGATTAAGGCTTATTGTAAATATAAAAGTTGTGTGTCCTTTATCTGGGAACTGAATGATCAAAGGCAGTGTAGAAGCCCTTGATTGAGATGAAATAATTTTGACAACGCGCCATAGCTTTCTCTCTCAGCCAAATGTTTATGGCTTGAATACAGCTCCTCTGAAAAGGCTGCTCTAACCCAGGTTAGCTAACTATCCCTCCTTGATTCAGCTGTATGCAGTAACCCTACATCCCTCTTCAATTGTATATAATAAACACTTCAGGCTTCTGGATGCTGTGACTTCTCCATCTGAGATCCCAGATTTTCTGTGTCCATGTTTCTGTCTGTCTATGTATCTGTCTTTTCTTTATTCGCTCATTGTCCCAATCAAGTAGAGTCTCTGACACTGTGCAAGCTCTGGACTTGGCACCCCAGCCTCAAGGAATGGCAGTCTATACAAGAACATGACACTCTTGAGTCACCTCTCTACTCACTCTGTGATATCATTAGTGTTTTTAAAAGTACATTCCCTGAGCTTGGCCCAGTGGTCTCCCTTGTAATTGTAGCACTCTGGAGGCTAAGCTAGGAGAATTGTGAGTTCAAAGGCAGGCAACTATACATCAACATCCTGTTCCAATGCACGAAAGAAAACAAATAGGGGAACACACTCCTTGTTTTTCTAACTGGGGCCAAGTTGAATCAGACTGAAGTTGGCAAGGCCTCAACTCTCTCATTTCTATATTAGCATCAATAGCAGTGCCTTGCTAACACAATGGCCAATTAAATAATTCCTACAAAAAGAAGATGTCACCACTGCGTTCAGCACACTCCAATGGCTCAGTACATGCTGTGATTATCACCCATGTTCTCTGATCATGAAAATTCTCTACCCAGTCATGAGAAAGAAAAAAAATGATACATTTGAAACAAGTTATTTGTTCTCTTCATATTAACTTAAGACTTGCTACCTTCTATCAAATGCACCATTTTAGATGCAGTTATTCCTTTACTCACAATCCAGGTATATAGTGAGACTTGAAGCCCAGCAGCCACAGTCTAAACTCTACATAGAAATGCTATATATATCTACGCACACATATGTGATAATGATATGCCTATGTTACATATTACTGTATTGTATCCTTAAATTTTAGGATGTATCTTTGCTTAAGAGACTCACACTTGGTATATATGAATAGTTAGAGCAGCAATTCACCCAGATCAACTCTAGTGAAATGATCATACAATTTTATTTACTTACTTTATCTCTGCCCGTTGTCGATTATACTTACAGATGAAGTTGCTCGCACATTTTTTTGCCTTACAAATTTGAAAAACCCAGCACTTGGGAGGCAGAGGCAGGTGGATTTCTGAGTTTAAGGCCAGCCTGGTCTACAAAGTGAGTTCCAGGACAGCGAGGACTACACAGAGAAACCCTGTCTTGGAAAAACAAACAAAAACAAACAAACAAAACAAAACAACCCCCCCCCAAAAAAAAACAAAAAAAGAAATTTGAAAAAAAAATGGGTTACCTTTGTAAAGCCACAATTCATTTTGGTTATTATATATCAAAACACCTTTCAAAAGGAGTTGTAAAACCTGTCTAGCCATTATTTTATCATCTGAAGAGTTGTCAGTTCTCTAATTGTCATAACTTACGTTTACCCTACGCGTGGATTACTTCTAGAACTCTTTGGTTTTTTTTTTTTTTTTTTTTTTTTTTTTTTTTTTTTTTTTTTTTTTTTTTTTTT
>NW_022196905.1:185998109-186016775 GCF_008632895.1 Mastomys coucha | reverse complement strand
ATCCTCCTGCCTCTGCCTCCCAAGTGCTGGGATTAAAGGCGTGCGCCACCACTGCCCGGCTAGAACTCTTTGTTGAGCATGCTCTGTGCCAGGAGCCAAGCTACTTGACACAGACCTCACACCACTCTCAGAGTTGTCAATCAGGTAAAGGATATACACACATTATCCCATTCCTTAATTTTATTTTATTTTTGTGCCTTAGTCTTATATTTATCCCAAACTTAAAAATGGTCTTATTTGTTTAGGTGTGGCTATTTTTGCAGAAGATTGACCCAGAAGCATGCTTGCCTATGGTTGCCCTTGTAACCTTTCTTTTAATAACTGAATATGTTCCAAGCATTCTTGTGGGAATAATGGGCATCTTCTCCATTAAAGTTTTGAGGATTTGTCAATCATCTTTCAAATCTGAAGATGGGAGCCACTTCTCAAAAAATCACACAGCATTAGTCTGAATTCACATGTTATGGTGAAGGTTAATGCTGCCTTGATACTCCCTCAATAAAACTATTTCTTTCTCAAAAAGAGAGTTCAGTAGAATTTATATTTACAAGATCTTTCATCTCTGGCTGTGGCCAAGCTTTGAAAGCCCTATTCTACTTAGTTGGAACATGTGTTTGGTTTGTTACCTTCCTCACCTGTATTCCTAAAATGACTAATTCTAGAAAACAAAGTGGAAGTTATCCGTGGAGGATGAGGTCATCACTTTATCTTCATCACCTTGTTTGACCATAACTACCAGTCACATCATGCCCAAGCAATGTGAGCATGTCGGTTTGGCACAGTGATAATAGCAGGCTGATAAGTAGCCGATCGGCTTCTCCATAGCATTCTTTCTGTGGGTAAGTCACTGTTCTTTTTTGTTCCTCAAAGCCCAACAATGGCTTTGCTTTCTAGAAGGTGGTATTTCAAATCAAATAAGTAGTACATGTCCACTGGGCTTATCACCTTGTAATACCTTGCTTCTTTGTCTGCCTAATGAAAACTGTTCCAAATTTAAGATACTAAGCAACTGGTGCCCCTAAACCCAGTAATTAATATGTATCTTTAATGTGCTTTTTAAATAGAGTGGTTGGAAGAGACATAGTTTGTATAATACATTACAAATATGTATAAAATATATGAAATATAATAGGTGCTCAGTTTATAGCTTTGTCACTAGAGCCTACATCATACTACTTCACATGTAAAAATAAGAATTTTAACATCTGCTTCATATTTTTCTTGGCCATGATTTATACAAAGGATTCAATTCAGGTAATATCTCACTTATTACTTATTTCAATTAATAAGGAACTAAAATATAATAAAATGCAACACTTGATGTCAAGTGATGCTTTTTCATTACCTAAACAGTGTGTGTGTATCCTTTACCTGATTGACAACCCTAGGAGTGTGAGGTCTGTGTCAAGTAGCTTGGCTCCTGGCACAGAGCATGCTCAACAAAGAGTTCTAGAAGTAATCCACGTGTAGGGTAAACATAAATTATGACAACTGAATGAAGAACTGCCAACTCTTCAGATAATAAAATAATGGCTAAACACGTTTTACAACAATTATATTAATTTATGACACAGTAGTGAGATAAAGCATATACATAAGGAAAAATAAATGCATGTTACTCTCACTTGAATATAATGTGAACAATACTAAATATTTATGACACTTACCAGCCATTTGCTAGTAGGTCCTAAAGTGAGAACTATCCTTCAGGGTTCCAAAATACTGAATGTAAATAGTTCTATTTAAAATAATATAACCAATGGATAGACCTTACAAAAATTTAGCTGCAAAAAGTTTTGAAATTTATATTGTAGAACCAGCATATACTTGATTCATTTTGTACAGTATAAAACTGATCCTCTTTCCCAGTTGTCACATCATTGTTTCTCAAGGGAATTTCCAAAATATAGATATTTTTCAAAGTTATAAAATGCACCCACTTTTCAGAGATGTAAAACATGTCAAAAGATGTCTTTTTAAAAAAAGAAAATTTCAGTCCTCTTACAAATAAGATGGAATGAAATAAGACATAAATAGAAAATTGTTGCTTAGCTGTAGAAAATTGAAATACCCTTTTATTTCAATGATATTCAAATTTTAACTGACCTATTTAGTAGAAAAAGACAAAGAAATACTTCTCGTGTTTAAGTAAAATTATGACATTTCCCCCCACCCCCACCCCAGGGAATCTAGGCGACAGAAGAAAAATAATTTGATAACAGAATATTAGAACATGCTTCCATCAGTAAAAATTCATTTCAGCATTGCTTGAAAAAATAAAGGATGGAAAGATTTTAAATTTTGTTGTTTGAGTTTTTTGCCAAATTTGAGCATGATTTTTTTCCAGTGGTGTTCAGCTAACGACTAACAAGTAAAGGGAAAAAGTGTGGGCTGATTTCTCTCCCAGCAACCATCACAAGATACCAGAGCCAACTTTCATATTTTTTTAAAAAATATATGTGCAAAAAGCTAAAATTATGTAAATCTAAAGTAAGCTTGTTTCTTTCAAAAGATGTCCAGAAAAATATTAAATTTATGCAGATTGTTGACATTGACAGAGCTCATCAAACCACTTTTTCCTGGAGAAATCCATGTCTACACAAACATGATTTGGAGCCTCAGCATTCCCCACAAACAGCTATTCCATTTCTTTATAGGCAGGGCTGGGCCAGGGAAGCTGAACTTCAACCATGCTTTTGAAACATTTTATATGGGCAATTGGGTGTGTGTTACTTGTCAGGGCTGTCACTGACTTCAAAACTCTTCTGTTGGATAATTTTTAAAGCATTTCTAAACACCCCCAGATGAAAAGCATGAGAGAGAAAGAGAGAGAGACAGAGAGAGACAGAGACAGAGAGACAGAGACAGAGAGACAGAGACAGAAAGACAGAAAGAGAGGGACAGAGAGAGAGGGGAAGAGAGAGAGGGGCAGAGAGAGAGAGAGGGAGACAGAGAGAGAGAGACAGAGAGAGAGAGAGGGAGACAGAGAGAGAGAAAGAGAGGGAGGGAGGGAGAGGAAGAGAGAGAGACAGAGAAAGAGACAGAGACAGAGAGACAGAGGCAGAAAGACAGAAAGAGAGGGACAGAGAGAGAGGGGCAGAGAGAGAGAGAGGGAGGGAGGGAGAGAGAGAGAGAGAGAGAGAGAGAGAGAGAGAGAGAGAGAGAGAGAGAGAGAGAGAGAGAGAGAGAGAGAGAGAGAGAGAGAGAGAGAGAGAGAGAGAGGACTGACTCTTCGTGGAGTCCTTTATCAAATGCAAGTGGGTTAGAAGGAAGCATATGCTTATTGTGGTGCTTGACCACTTCAGCAGATTTCACTTTAACTAAGGAAGCTGAGGTAGGCAATCTATCAAAGGATGTAATCGCTAATATATGGAACTTAACATTCCATATATGTTCCATATATATATACAACTTTCAGATGTATGGAAATTCTTTTCAAAAAGCATCCTCTTGGAGATAGGGGAGGAGGAATGGGATGAGGAGATGTGGAGAGATGACTGAGCATGGGGATCATGGCTGGATTGTAAGTAAATAAAAAATAATAAAAATATATTTTAAAAGCCCATAAATCTTTAAGCAGTTAACTATCATAAGAACACTGGAATATAAAATTGCCGTATAAAGTACATGGTAACCAATCACTTAGACTGTTCAAGATTACATAGTTTATCTCCCAAGGGTATTACAGCTTCCACTTTCTGTTTCCTCACCCACTATCTTCCTGTGTATCTCAGGCTAGCCTTGAACTATTTTGATCCTCTAGCCAGACTCACCCTCCTAAGTGGTGGGATTCTCAGTATGGGCCTTGACAGCTGGTATTATATATCATCTTTAATATTAAAAAATAATTCTTTGATAAAGAAAATAACAAAATTTATATTCCTTTGTGTGTGTGTGTGTGTGTGTGTGTGTGTGTGTGTGTGTGTGTTTTAAGATATACCACCCAGTCCCTTCCTTTTGAACTATTCCTTTTTAATTTGGAAATGATTCCTAATGGCTCATCATTTCTTCCAAGCCCATACACATATGTATTTTTGTGGAATTCTCATGATTTTCATTTTGAGATTATTACTAATAGATGATATATTTGCAAGGACTATGGTGCTTATACTTTGTGAAATCTGGATGCATCCAGTGTTTCCTCATGTTCCTTCAGTTATGGCATGCTAGAGAGTGTACAGGGCTCAAACTATGCACACAGGAGGTCTGCTTATTCACCCAATAATTCTCAGCTGGAGTGGTCTCAGCTGTAATCCTGCTCCATTCCTGTGGCTATAAAACCACAAATGCCCTTGCCTTGCCAACCTCTTATCCCACAGGCTGCCTCTACCTTCCAGGGGCAGGCAAGACCACTATCATGCCCAGTGGAGTGTCAGCTATGGTAATTTGCCACCTAGGTCTGGCACAACTCATAGCAAAGAAGTCTTGGTTTCCTCAGAGACTTCCTTACACATCAGAATCTGAAATGGGCAAAGCATCATAGTGACCACTGCATAACAGTGGGGAGAAGCTTTAAGGTGTACAGTTTCATTCCATATTCTTTACTTTTCATTTATTATTATTTTTTACTTATGTGTATATGTGTACCATTGCATGGGTTTACGCACACTTCATGCATCCTGTATCCTGTAGAGGCTGGAGATGGTGTTGAATCTCCTGGTGCTGGAATTACAGGTGGTTGTGAGCCACCATGTGGGTGCTGGAAACCAAACCAAAGTACTTTGCAAGAGTAGCAACTGTTCTTACAGGACATCACATACACTCTGCCTTTTCGGCACTGGATCTCCAAGGTCTAATGCCATGTAATATTATTTTGCAAGATTGGGGTGAACATTCAACATTCATATTACATAGTCTGTCTGAGAGAGATTCTGAAATGGTGAAGCCTGTGCTTGCTTGTGAGAAAGAATTCAAAAACTGCCAGAAAGTACTTGAACCCAAAGTCAAATAAACATGGCATTGTCAAATGCAAACTCTTTGGTTTAATTTGCCACACACAAGGCCAAAGCAGAGAAAGTGGACATTCGAAGAAGATGCTAAGACTCTCGAAAGTATCTCTGAAAGTAGTAAATCATGATCTTGAAGATGCTAACTCTGGGGAAGAGATGACATATTTCTAGAACATGTTCTTCTTTTATGAAGTCTACAGTCAGAAAGACCCTTACAATTCTATAGTTGGACAGATTCTTACAATCTGAATGGCAGCGCTGCTTTGGGGAGGGTCCTAACTCAATTGTAGGATAGGCATTAGAAAAAGAGTCAAGAGGGAGGCAAAGGGAAGGGAGTAAGGTAAGGTACCTTTTAGTTGCTGTACCAGGTACCAGGACCAAAGTAACTTATAAGAGAAAGTGTTTGCATTGTGGCTCATGGTTCTGGAGGGTTAGATAGAGTTCAGGACATCATGACAAAAAACACAGCATCAGGCAGACAGGCATGGTGCATTAGTGATAGTTGAGAGCCTGCATCAGGCAGACAGGCATGGTGTGTTAATGATAGCTGAGAGCCTCCATTATGATCCACAAGAATGAAGCAAAGAGAGCTAACGGGGCATGGTGTGTGCTTTTGATACCTTGAAGCCTACGCCCAACAATGTGCATCATGCAATAAGGCCACACCTTCTAATCCTTCCTGAAGCATTCCACCAACTGTGGATTGAGCATTCAGATATATGACTATATGGAGACCATTCTCATTCAAAAGACCACAATAAGGCCTCTTGGGCAAGGTGATATTTGAACTGTGTCTCACAGGGTCAGCAGACACCAAGTGGAGAAGTGCAGGAAGCAGAACAGGGATGAATGAGATGAGGTGAGGAAGTGTGTGGCCTGCAGGATGCTGCTGAAGAACACAGGTCAAAGCACCAGGCCTTTCTTCCCAAGCCATGGCACTTGGACTCCCCCTCATAGGTGATGAAAAGCACTGAAGCCTCTTGAGCTTGGGAACAAGAGAGTTTTATATATTTCAGGCACATTAACAAAGCAGGATGAAGAGGAGAATGCCAGTCAGGCTGTTGCAGAGGATAATGTCCAATTTAGTAGAGGTGGGAGGAGCTAGTACAGGACAGACAAAAGGGATATGGAGAGACTAAGACTTGAGTAAAAACAAGTGAACTTCATCATAGATTGGAAGAAGGTGAGCTTATGCGTTGGGCTGTAAGTGTCTCTTCTTTCTCTTCTCTCTCTCCTTTCTTTCCTCTCTTTCCTCTCCTTCTCTTTCCTTTCTCAGAGGTAGCTGGTATTTCAAGCTAATGGGTTATTTTTTGTTGGCAAGCCAGATCTCATGTCAAATTTCTGCTCTGAAAAGAACTCATGAAAGACAGGAAGAAGGAAAAGAAAGAAACCCTGTTATTACTCGGCAGCAATGAGTAAGCAAATGAGTACTGGCAATTGGCAGGATGAGCTTTTGCCAGGAGTGCTGCAAAACCCCTTGAGAATCTTTGGTGCAATGGACAGCTGAGATCTTTGGCAGGAGTTCATCAGAATTCCTGAAATTTGTTTTCTTAATCGCTGGCAGTGGTGTCTCTGGCCTCTGCTGCTTTTGTGCTTATAATAGATTCCAGAATTTACTAATTCTTTCTGTTAAATCATTTTCTGATTTAAAGGTCTCAAGTGCAGCTCAGAAGTAGGGAACTTGTTCAACACTGTAAGGCCTGAAGTTGATTACTAGCCCACCAGAGGGAGGGAGGGATGGAGGGAAAAAGGGAAAGAGGAGGCACACACACACACACACACACACACACACACACACACACACACACTGCCTAGAATGGTTTCCATTTTGTTGATGGAATAAGATAATACTATGTTTCTATATTCAGTGACCAAGTGGATAGAAAATTAGAGATTTCATTCATTCAGCATTTATTTATTGTTTGTTAAACATCTACTGTGAGTTCAGGCATTGAGTTACAGTTACAATCCCAATCTCCTGCGTCCAATGGAGGCTTACTTTCTAGAGTATAGATAACAATAAACCAACACTTAAAGAAATGATGTTATGTCAGATAGTAATGCTAGAATGAAAATAAGAGATGATCAGATGAAGGGAAACATATAAGCAGTAGTATGACCTAGACTGAGTAGAGGAAAGAGCTGGCTAAAGAGGTCCTGAAAGACCCACACACAAAGAAAATGCTGGTCATACGATGCTCCACTTCAGTTATGAAGCATGAAGAAGCTTGACTTGGAAGAAAATGAAGATCAATGAAGACTTTGGAACACAAGGGACAAGAAGGGAAGTGTTAAGAGATGAACAAGCCTGAAAGTAAATAAGACAAGTATCATGGAAGACCTGGTTAACTCTGGTTTAATACTTGGAATAAGGCATGAGGACATTTAACCAACTGGCAATATAATTAGATCCATGCTTTAAAAAAAAATGTATCAGAGAAACAAGCTCTGTAGCAAATGGAAACATAGTGATTCTGGATAAAGTGATGTGCCACTCAGACATGCCATTGGCATGGAACTGGACAAAAGTGTCCTCTGGGAAAGACCTAGCTTTCAGTAAGGAATGAGGAAGGAGTCTGTTCATAGGGAGGACATCAAAGCCTAGAGTCTCGACTATGTGCAGCACACCCAGTAAGGACAGCTGGAAGAAAAGGCACCTACCACATCAGGAGGAAAGTGAGGAGAATTTAGTTTGGGACTACAAAAGTCAGGAGTGTTTTGTCATGGGGAAATAAATAGGAGCTAAAACATGATTGGTTGAGAGCAAAAAAAGATTTCTGCGTTTGCAGTTCTTGTTTATCATTGTATTAGATCTCCTCAGCAAGGCAACAGGGAGAGAAAAGGACACCCAGGTGGGAACAAAAGACCCGTAGCTGTCTCCATTCACAGAGGACAAGTTATCTATAAAGGAAATCTCAAAGAATACTTGAGGGCTCTGGTAGCTAATGCCTGAGTTTAATAAGATTGCCGGATGTATACTGGCATAGAAATAATCCATAAGTGTGCATACTAGCAATAGACCACTGGCAACTGCAGGTAAAAGTACCATCTGCAAACACATTCAAAATTAAATACCTGGGGATAAATCTAAAACCATTCTAAGTTTTGTATAACTAAAACGAAATTATTAAGTCAGGTGGCACACACCTTTAATTTTAGCAAGAAATTTCAAGAACAAACAACAACAAACTAACAAAAACCAAAAAACAACCAAACCAAAAACAAATCCCCCAACAACTAAGTTATTTATTATAGCTAAAATATATGTATTAAAGTCACTAAAGAAGATATAAATGAGTGGGGAGGTACATCAGGTTCATGGATGAGACAGTTTACTTTAAGATATCTATTTTCTCCAAACAAATCTAGACTCAGTGTAATAAGATACAATCAAAAGTCTATTTCTATCAACATGCCAACAAGCTATTTTGAGATACTAATGACTTTATTCTAAATCTGTGTGGGAAATCAAAGGAAATAGAATAGCCTTAGGGAACTTAGTAAAGAAGATCCAAGTTAAGGGCACATGTAATCTGATGTCCAAATTTACTATAATGGCGCTCTATTTGGGGGTGGGATGATGGTTCAGTGGGTACATGCTTGCTATGCAATGGTGAGGAGCAGAGCTCATGTTCCCAGAAACCCTGGAGAGCTGAGAACAGTTCTCCCTGTGTTCTAGCTTACATTCTATTGCTGAGATAAAACAACTTGACCCAAACCAACTTATAAGAAGAAAGGTTTATTTCATCTTTAAGTTCCAGATCACCGTGATCACTGAGGGAAGCTGAGACAGGAACTGAAGGCAGGAACCTGAAGGTAGAAACCATGTTGGAATTGTGCCTGCTGGTTGGCTCTTTGGCTTATTCTTATCTAGATATCCTACATAACCCAGGACTACCTGCTTAGGCATGGTGGAACACACAGTGGGAAGAGGTCTCCGGCATCGATTAGTAATCAAGATAGTTCCCTACAGACAGGCCCACAGGCTCATCTGATGTAGGCAATTCCATGATCCATCTTTCTTCCCAGATGACTGTAGGCTATGTTAGCTTTAATTGTCTACTTTCAAGTGTGTATGATAACAAAAAATAAATAAATAAACATTCTTGAAAAGGGAAAAAATATAGGGAAAGCAGTTTGGGGTTTGATGGGTAGGGTGGCACCTTACTATAAATGGCTATGAGACTGTTTTCAGAGAGCAATGAAATGTTCTAATCTTTCTATGCTAGAAGTTTCATGATTCAATCTAATTTTCAAATTCTATATCTACATCTCAAAAGAATGAATCCCTATAAATCACATGTTTGTTATTTTGTATACTTGTTTTATTATTGTGGTAGGGGCTCATTTAGTCCATTCTATATTCTAACTGTTTACATTGCCAAAGGTAACCTTAAATTCATATCCTCTGGCAATGTAGCTGGTTTATATGGTGCTAGAAATCCAATGCCCTGGGCTTCTGGAATGCTAGGTTGGTACTCTACCAACTGCACCACAGCTCCATCACCACATTATGTGTTTATAAGCCTGACTTTAGCTTTTTATTTGTTTGCTTTTTGGGGAAGGGTTTCTCTGTGTAGTCCTAGATGTCCTAAAATTCACTCTGTAGGCCAAAGTGACCTCCAACTCAGAGATCTGCCTGCTTCTGCCTCCCCGGATGGTGCTAGATGAATTTTTATTTTTGTTTTTGTTTGTTTTTTTTAAGACAAGGTTTTTCTGTATAGCCCTGGAACTCACTCTGTAGACCAGGTTGGCCTGGAACTCAGAAATTCGCCTGTCTCTGCCTCCCAAGTGCTAGGATTAAAGGTGTGCATGCGCCACCACTGCCCAGCCAGAATAAACTTTAAAGTGACTAAGATCAAGGCATGAAAACCTTTCTCAGGGCAACCTCCCTGGGAAAAGCCTAAGGCAAAACAGTGATAATAGCACATGGTCAATGAGGCAGAAAGCAAGGCGGAGGAAGGATGAGTCGGCAGAACGCAAGGCGGAGGAAGGATGAGTCAGCAGAACGCAAGGTGGAGGAAGGATGAGTCGGCAGAACGCAAGGTGGAGGAAGGATGAGTCGGCAGAACGCAAGGCGAAGGAAGGATGAGTCGGCAGAACGCAAGGCGGAGGAAGGATGAGTCGGTAGCTGATGAGTCTGCCATTTATCTAGTTCAGTGTTCAAACCCAGGAACATTTGGGAGAGATAGAGCAGAGGAGGGAGTTGGTGCGGATGAGTCAGAATCTCCGAAAGCACTTGTATTTAATGCTTTTATTTATGATATTTAATTTTGAGAGCAAAACAATATATCCTACATGTGAATTAAAAACTAGGAAAAGTAAAGCTTGGCAAACCTTTATTGTAGGATGACAATCAAGATGTTAAAAGTAACTCATGGTAGGCCCCTGCTCCCAGGGATGTCTTGGTGTGGCAAGAATGACTGTGGGGATGCTTTTTAAAAAAATAATAATAAAAGGAGATATAGGCCAAAACAATTAGCCAAAGCTTATTCTATGAATTTACACTTATCTCATGTTTAGTAACAGATGCAATGTTGACAGTATTTTAATTTCCTTCTGCACTATACTTAAGACATAATAATTTTTGGCAGGGGAAGGAATAAGAAATAACACCTGGCTTTTGCTAGTTCTACCTAGCAAAGAAAAGGCTTTCTTTGCTGTCTGGAGGTAATGATTTAAGTTGCTGAAAACACCTGCAGTATCTTTTGGATGGATGTACCAGTATCTCACTCTGCCTGGGATAGAGGTGGCTGCTGAGTGCTAAAATGTGGGTGCCATAAAATCAAGCCACACACATGCGTCATGGTGGACAATCTTAGCTCAGATTCCATTCTTGAAGGCTCTGTGGTCCCTGTGTCTGCATCAGCCAGACAGATCAACTCCCCCTTCACCTCTCCAAGTTCTAGTCAGATCCCCACAGAAGGGTGAGGGAGTGACTTATGATGGCATGTGTGACATTCCCTTCACTCCATTGCCCTTCCCAGGCTGTGTACATAGCAGTGACAATTATAGTAACCGTGACACCATGAGGAATGTGACAACTTCAGTCTTAGCAATGAGTCATTCCAGAGCAAGAATTTGTACACTAGCACCTGAGCTGGTGACTTAAGTTGTGGAAGCATTGGGCACCCATCTAAAGGGATCTGTTTGTGCGGCAGAAATGGACTTCATAACAATGAGTAAAAAAAATTTCAAATATTTTTTTTTTGTCTGAAAATATGTTTGTCTTAAGAACCAAACCTGGTACTGAACTAGTCTGTTCAATTTACTACTCAGTGACATTCTCTGGTCCTCTGGTGACCTTTTGGATATCTTAAGAACCAAACCTGGTACTAAACTAGTCTGTTCAATTTACTACTCAGTGACATTCTCTGGTCCTCTGGTGACCTTTTGGATGGCTGTTCTCCTCAAACAGCAAATGGGCTGCCCTCTGTATGAGAACTGACTGGATCTTTTGGAATCCCATAACTTACCACATTCCTGAAGACTTGGGGGTGGTCTGGCATGCACTCTGGGTTCTAAATTCTCCAGAAAATTAAGAATCTCCATGTGATCCCCAAATCATAGTTTGCTGTTGTGCTGTCTGCCAACTTCAATTAAATTCAGTAAATTTATCCTCAAAGTACATGAGTGTCGTGGAATGGAGATGGAGAGGAGAATTTAGATTTTTTTCTTGTTAATTCTCTCTCTCTCTTTCTCTCTCTCTCTCTCTCTCTCTCTCTCTCTCTCTCTCTCTCTCTCATAAGGGCTCTAGGGTTGAGGCCAATTGTGCAATGGTTCTTGTGTGATTCAGGCCTTTATGAACACTGTGGGAGAAGGGCTGTGGCATGTGGGTACTGGTCAACCTACACAAACCACTAAATGCCTTTAGCCATGGAACTGTAATATTGTGGAACAGAAAGAGAAATGGGAGTGGCTGGACAAGCAATGATGATTTAGACCTCATGAATTCCCATTATAACAGACTGTCTTAAATTTTGTATTGGTAAAACATTGTTCATATAAATAACCACCATGAATCTGCATAAATTTAAGAGAGATGAACTTGGGGGAAAAACTAGAAAAAACATTGCATAAGTGAAAATTTTCACTGTTCAGAATCAAACCCAAAATGTTCAAGTCTATTATAAAAAGACAATTTCTGATAAAACCTTTTAAATATTTCATCTGACAACTAGGTGGTTTGGATGAGGTCCTTAAGCTGAACCTTCATTTCTTTTTTTTTTTTTTTTTTTTTTTTTTTTTTGGTTTTTCAAGACAGGGTTTCTCTGTGTAGCCCTGACTATCCTGGAACTCACTTTGTAGACCAGGCTGGCCTCGAACTCAGAAATCCACCTGCCTCTGCCTCCCAAGTGCTGAGATTAAATGTGTGCGCCACCACTGCCTGGCTGAATCTTCATTTCTACAGTAAATATGTACTAATCATTTTGAAGTTGCTCTAAGACTTTTAGAGAAGACTCTAGAGGACCCAGAGTAGCTTATCCCCTCTAGCTCATTTACTGCTTGGCTTTATCAAAGATACACATGATTGTGGCATAGTTGTGTCATAGTGACTAGACCACTGCAAGATGGCCTAGAAAAAATTGTTGATCTTGGATAATGTGATGGTTAATCTTTGTGTCGACTTGATGCATTTAGAATAAGTAAGTTCTATCCATGTGTATAGGAGAGTTTCTAGATTAGGCTAACTGAGGAGAGAAGATGCATTCTAAATATAGGCAGGACTGTGGGCTGGTGTCTTGGACTAAGCAGAAAGAAGAAAAAGAACTGGACAAGAGTAGTCAGTGTTCTCTGCCTCATAACATGTGGATACAATGTGACCAGCTGCCTCAATTTTCTGATGACATGGTGGACTGAACCCCCAAACCGTGAACCCAAATAAACCCTTCCTTACGTTGCTTTTTCAGGCATCTTTTTTCAGCAACATGATAAAGAACCAATACAAATGGTGGCCTTCAATCATGAAAGTGTTATTGAGAGGACCTCTTGAGTGGCTGATCCTCAAGATCACGAGGTACCATCTCAGCACCCCATCAGGGTAGGGCCCTGTCAGGCTGGCAGAGCATCTTCTTCCTACTCTGGATCTAGTTGTGGTCTTTGTACCTTGGCATATTGTTTGTTGACGCTGGGTTCATTCCATAGAACAAGAGCCTTCTACTGATCTACTGTGGTTTCTGGCTTGAGATTTTGAAAGGTTTTAGCCCATTGTATATTTGAAGTAGGATTTTTTTCCTTAATGGAAAACTCTTTATCCATTCTTTCAGATCAAGTGACAAGGGGATAATTCATGAATTCAAAGTGTCATTATTAATTGCCTGCTAAGCTGCTGGTTGAGCTGGATCATTGTTGTTTGCCTCTTTCCCTCAAACACACATATTTGAGATTCTGAAATGAAAATGCTTTGGTGCAGTGTGGGGATAATTCACTAATGGGCTCTAAAATTCCTTCTTCTAAATAAACCCCATGTGTTCTTAAAATTAGTCTTTTTGATGCTATCTTTGGTTTTTTGATGCTTCAACTCTCATTGTAGAATAACTTGGCATGCCATGCTTCCCTGAGGGCAGGCTTGGGTCCTCATCAGTGGGCCATTACTTCAATTCTGATGAATGTGCAAATATAAAAAGGCCTTGTTCCATCTGGCTCTCTTCACAGGGGGCTGAGAGGTGGTGATGGCCAGACCACTTAGTTTGTATCAAGACCAAAAAAAGAAATGAAGAGCAGATCTAGATTGCCAGGAAACAGAAGCCAGGCATTTGGTTGTTAAAATCACAAGAACAACTGGATGGCCAACACAGTCTTCTCAAAATGGCATCGTGGCTTTCTGATCCACACCCTCCATAGCCATTCCTACAACTGTATAAACCTAACATTCTCCGTGTTTGTGGCAATGCTAATTCATACTTGGTCTCTGGCTTCTGAAGAAACAAAGCCCTTTCATGATATAAATGGGAAGGAGAGGCAGACCTGATTTGAAGATTCCAGTGAGACCTTTCTTCTCACAGGCATGACTCACCACTTCCTCTTCAAATCTGGGAGAATGTGAAACACAACCCTCATGTGGGATGCACAGTTGGTGATGTCTGAGTTGGGAAAAATGTACACCTTGAGCCATCTGCTTGCCACCAGTCCTCAGAGCATCTTTCAGATGCTCAGAAGCCATGTTGGATCCTAAGATTTTGCTCCACTGACTTAACTGCAATGTTAAGAAGCTAACAATTTTTACAAGGAAGTTTCTGGAAGGAAAGAGAGCAACTTCTTCATCCATGTCAAACTCAAGCAAATGTATTCATAGGTCTTTGATATATCATGATTGTCCTTCAGATAAATGTACTCCAAGAAATATCTCTACTTGTAGAAACAAAAAGAAAAAAAAAAAGACTTGCATGATATAACTCAGAACCAATAGGCCATGTGTGGTATGTAATAAGTGGATATTAGTCATGACATACAGGATAACCATGTTATAATCAACAAACCCAAAGAAGCTAAATAACAAGGAGGGCCTGAGGAAGGATGGGTGAATCTT
Organism: Mastomys coucha; assembly: GCF_008632895.1. Taxonomy (NCBI): domain Eukaryota; kingdom Metazoa; phylum Chordata; class Mammalia; order Rodentia; family Muridae; genus Mastomys; species Mastomys coucha. Next base: position 186,002,297 of record NW_022196905.1, on the reverse strand, counting down.
CCTCAGAAGAGGAAACAAAATAGATAGAATCAATGAAAAGCGGGAACTGGGTAGAGAGGGGAGGGGGAGATCGTGTGTAGGGAGAACAGGGGAGAAAGAAGGGAGAGTGGCTTCAGCAATTTCTAGGATGTGCCAGAGACTTGGGATTGGGGGAGGCCCCAGAGGGTCTATGGGGCAACTCAACCTGAGACTCCTAGCAGTAGGGGATATGAATCCTGAAGGGGACACTTCCTGTATCCAGGTAGGAGTTCCAGTGGAATAAGGACAGCAATTCACCCATAAAACCTTCTACCCAAAATGTGTCCTCCCTGCAAGATGTGCAGGGGAAAAGGTAGAGCAGAGACTGAGGGACTGGCCAACCAATGACAGCCCTACATTGAGAACCATTCCATGAGTATGAACTAATCCTTGACATTATTGATTTTACTCTGTTATGCTTGCAGACAGGAACCTAGCATAAGTGTCCTCTGAGAGGTTCCACTCAACAGCTAATGAAAAAGATGCAGAGAGTCACACCCAAGCATTAAATGGAACTTGGAAAGCCTTACAGAAGAGTTTGGAGAAGAATTGAGGGACCTGAAGATGACCGGGACTCCACAGGAAGGCCAACAGAGTCAACCTGGACCCTTGGGAGCTCCCAGAGACTGAATCAACCAAAGAGCACGCACCAACTGAACCTAGGTCCCTTGCACACATACAGCAGATGAGCAGCTTGGTTTTTAACCAGGTCCTCCAACAACTGGAACAGGGGCTATCCCTGAGCCTGTTGCTTGCCTGCCTGTGGATCCCACAATGCTAAATGGACTGCGTTGTCTAACCTCAGTGGGAGAAGATGCACCTAGTTCTGCAGCAACTTAGTGTGTATGTGTGTGTGTGTGTGTGTGTGTGTGTGTGTGTGAGTGAGTGTGAGCAGGGTGTGAGTGAGCGGGGTGACACTCAGAGGGGGTCTTCAAGCGGAAGGTGGAATGGGGGGAAGATTTGCATGAGGGGGTACTGGGAGGAGATGGGAGCTGATATGGTATGTAAAGTGAATAAATAAGTCTTGATGACTTCATGTCATGAGTTATATTTTAAAACAAAACTAACGTGCCTCGCCTCATCTCCTTCGAGTAGCTCTAATTATGTTCCAACTGCCTATGCTCAAGACCGTCACACTCCATTGTATTTATACTCAGAACATGTGATAGTTAAATTCAGAAGTGGACTTGACTGGACTAAGAGATGCCCAGATGGCTGGTAAATCTTTTTGAAGATGTCTGTGAGGGTGTTTCCAAAGGAGATCAGCATTTGATTTAGAAGACTGGGTGAAGAAGATAGGACCTTGCCAGTGTGAGTGGGCACCACCCATCTGTTCAGAGACTTGATATTGCAAAGGAAAAGTGTGGATTCCCTTCTCCCTTTCTATGGGAACATCTGTCTTCATCCCTTGGATGTCACTCCTTCTTGTTCTTAGACCTTCAGACTCAGACTGACACCTATACTGCTGGCTTTTCTGGACATCCAGCATCCAGCAGATCATGAAATTTCCTGGCCTCCATAACGAATCTATAGTGTGTGTGTGTGTGAGAGAGAGAGAGAGAGAGAGAGAGGGAGAGAGAGAGAGAGAGAGAGAGAGAGAGAGAGAGAGAGAGAGAGAGAGAGAGAGAGAGAGAGAGAGAGAGCTTGTGTGTGTGTTCTAGAAAATCCTTTCTAACACATGAATATATCAAAAAAGCTCTTCAGAGGTAATGATAAAATCAGAAAGCCTCTATTTCCTTAGAAATTAAGAAGTCTGCTTTAAAAAAATCTCTAAGATCATGGTTTCCTATTTATAATTTTATTTAATAAAAAAAAGAGACTCTCCTCTTCAAAGTTGCATTTGAGAAATATACTGTGATTATAAATGATCAGATTTATCTGTAGTCACTGTTAGGAGATAGTGTCTCCATTTCTAAGGCGGGTGAAGAGACAAGGAAAGGGGAAAGAAAAGAAGTGGGAAATCCCACCCAGAGAAAATTTGTCAGTCTCTGATTGTATCTCACCTTTCTTTGGATGCCAGAAAATTCTTCTATGATATTCAGATGTTTTCTTCTAGTTTCGATGGGGTTTTGAGCTTTAAAATTAAGGCATTTTATACACACAGATAATGTGAAGATACCATAAAGACTGACAATGATGCCCTTGCTATTTATAAACATTTACATTGTGTCACCATAAAGACCATAGTCTGTTTACTTCTTTCAGGAAAACAAGCAAACAAACAACAACAACCAGAGATTGTACATCTTTCCAAGAACCAACTGCTTAAAATTCTCTAGGGCACAGTGTTAATCTTATTGTGTTTCCATGTATCCAGTATTATATGAGCATTTAGTATTTTCAGGTTGATAACTGCCTACCACTCTCTGAAGGCTCATGAAGTACTGTTTTGAGTTTATTTACATGGCGAATTTACTTTTAGCCACAGAACCCAGCTATGAATACAGACACATTTCTTTTCTTTCTTTCTTTCTTTTTTTTTTTTTGTCTAAAGACATACATGGACATGCAAATGTGTCTATTTGGGGTCACTTTCATGGTGTACTGGTATTTATATAAGGAGAGCTCAGCACAGCACAGAGCAAACACAAGCACTTTACCCAGAGAGTGCCAGGCTCCATTAACCACTTGAAATCCCTGGAGGGAAATGTCATTTCATTAGGAGGCCTCTTGGCTGCTAATCAAGGGCTTTCCATTTCCTTAAGCATATTGATTTGGGAACAACTTTCCTTTTTTGAAAAACAAACAGTTCAAGAAGAAGCACTTTCTGAAGGCGTACCTAGAGAACCTGTTTTTCTTACATGGTAAAATCATCTAGGATTCAAGCAGGATGAAAAGCCTGGTGTCTTCTCTCTGATGAGAAGTCACTGATCACACTGAATCCTTTACAAGTCTGAGTGCCATCAAAGCTCCCGTCAACCCAGAGCACCCTATCTGTGAGGCTTGCAGAAGGGATTTATATGCGGAATAACACCAGGGCAGCATTAAGGTACCACCTGGACTTAGCCTTTTGCAGTAAGTTATGGTTGATATGAAAAGACAATTAGGCTCCATTTTTGGTTGCTTGGTTGGTAGGATGAATCACACTATATTTTAGTGTGCCTTTGTAACTCCAGACACATACTCAATACTTAGGAACCATAAGTGAAATATGAACCTCTGTGTGCAATACTGCAATGTCTGCCAAAAAAAACAAAACAAAACAAAACAAAACAAAAAACAAAGTTAACACTAGGGTACAAACCAGTGTATGTCTCACATTAATTCATTAATTTCTATTACTCTTTTAATCTAATATCCACTTAAATGATCTTTTAAAAACTGATTTCAAAAAATTAAAATTAAAAATTTATGTGAATGAAAGTGTTTATTTTTTATGTGTACACATATGTGCATGTTTGTGTGAATATATGTGCACAAGTGTGTGCCAGCACTTGAAGGGGTAAGAAGAGGGCATCCAATCCTGTAGAGCTGAAGTTACAAGCAGTTGTGGGCCACTATATGTGGTTACTGGATATTGACTCAAGAATAACAAAGCTATTAAACACTGAGACATGACTCTACCACTTAACTCATAGTTCTTAAGCAGGGTGCTGTTAGTTTAGTATAAAAAGAAATGTCATGCATCACAGAGATCATAGGACTCATGGCCAGGCTGGATTCGAACTCTGCTCTTCCCCACATACCACCTCATCTGGCCATGTTACTGTCTCCATTGAGTTTTAGCCTTCTCTGCAGATTCCCAGTAACAGCGTCTGAAAATTGTCTATAGGTCAAGTTCCTTAGCCCGTGGGTTTCCACTCCCTTCTAGTAAATTCCTAACCATACTAGCCTAAATTGTGGCAAAATAAAAAATAAGATTATATGTTAATAGCCTGAGGCCATTCACAGGCCCCACGAATCACAGCAGGAACAGGATCCTCTCAGCTTCCAAGTGACAGAGGAGGATGAGCAACCTTTTCTGCCCCTTCCCTGCAAGTGGAGGGCCTACCTCTAGGGAGCGCTTTAACCCAGAGACTCAGGTGAGATCTGCCATTTTCTCTCCGGTGACTTTCTAAGACGGGAGCAGCCAGCCGGGAGGCACAGGCCCCACAAGTCGCAGGGGACTTGCAGGGCGGCAAGGACAGGACAAGCTCTAGTCAGAGACACTAAGAACATCTAACACCAAAA
>NW_022196905.1:185996493-185996689 GCF_008632895.1 Mastomys coucha | reverse complement strand
TCAAAGGTATGATCTACCAAGATGAACTCTCAATTCTGAACCTCTATGCCCCAAATGCAAGGGCACCTGCATTCATAAAAGAAACTTTACTAAAGCTCAAAGCACACATTGCACCGTACACAATAGTTGTGGGAGATTTCAACACCACACTCTCTGCAATGGACAGATCATGGAAACAGAAACTAAACAAGGACAC
>NW_022196905.1:185995667-185995973 GCF_008632895.1 Mastomys coucha | reverse complement strand
AAAACTGCATGGTATTGGTACAGTGACAGGCAGGTAGACCAATGGAACAGAATTGAAGACCCAGAAATAAACCCACACACCTATCACTTAATCTTTGACAAAGGAGCTAAAACCATCCACTTGGAAAAAAGACAGCATTTTCAACAGATGGTGCTGGCTCAACTGGTGGTTAACATGTAGAAAAGTGCAAATCGATCCATTCTCTCCTTGTACAAAGCTCAAGTCCAAGTGGATCAGCGACCTCCTCATCAAAGCAGATACATTAAAACTAATAGAAGAGAAAGTGGGGAAGAACCTCGAGCAAAT
>NW_022196905.1:185982955-185994472 GCF_008632895.1 Mastomys coucha | reverse complement strand
TCAGAGCTCCCAGGGTCTCAACCACCAACCAAGGACTGCACATGGTGGGTCTGATTGTTCTGGCAGAACCTGTATAGTAGAGGATTGCAAATTCAATCATCAATATGAGAAGAGGACCTCGGTCCTGTGAAGGTTCTGTGCCCCAGTGTAGGGGAATGCCAGGGCCAATAAGTGGGAGAGGGTAGGGTGGCAGGCATGGGGAGCGGGTAGGCAACAGGGGTTTGTTTTTGTTGTTTTTTTGTTTGTTTCTTTGTTTGTTTTTTGGAGGGGAAACTGGGAAAGGAGAAATTTACATGTAAATAAAGAAAATATCTAATAAAAAGAAAAACAAAAAAGAAATAGTCCTTCCACCAGACTCTACATTTTTCTCACGCTCTCAAATCCACAGGTAAAATTTTTGTAATCTTGGCAAAATTAATAATTAATTCTTAATTAAGTTAGTTAAGTAATTAAGATATTTTCTTAAAAGTCAGCAGTCACTGATAAGTGGATATTAGCCCAGAAGCTTGAAACTCAAGAAGACATGAAACATGAAACTCAAGAAGAAGGAAGACCAAAGTGTGGATAGTTCGGTCCTTCTTAGAAGGGGGAACAAAATACCCATGGGAGGAGTTGCAGAGACAAAGTATGGAGCAGAGACTGAAGGAAGGACAATCCAGAGACTGCTCCACATGGGAATCCTTCCTATATTCAATCACCAAACCCAGACACTATTGTGGATGCCAGCAAGTGCTGGCTGACAGGAGCCTGATATAGCTGTCTCCTGAGAGGTTCTGACAGTGTCTGTCTAATACAGAAGTAGAGGCTCACAGCCATCCATTGGATTGAGCACAGGGTTCCTAATGAAGGAGCTAGAGAAAGGAACCAAGGAGCTGAATGGTTTGCAGCCCCTTAGGACAAACAACAATATGAACTTACTAGTATCCTCAGAGCTCCCAGGGACTAACCCACCAACCAAAGAGTACACATGGTGGAATTCATGGCTCCCGCTGCATATGTATCAGAGGATGGCCTAGCCAGTCATCAATGGGAGGAAAGGCCCTTGGCCCTGTGAAGGTTCTATGCCCCAGTGCAGGGGAATGCCAGGGCCAGTGAGTGGGAGAGGGTGGGTGGTGAGGAAGAGGAGGGGAGAGGGAACAGGGTTTTTTTTTCAGAAGAGAAACCCGGGAAAGGGGATATCATTAGAAATGTAAATAAAAAAATATTTAATAAAAAAAAGAAAAATAGAAAATAATCATGAAAAAAAGAAAAAAGAAAGAAAAAAAAAGAATTTTTCTTAACTTTGGGGACTACCACTATTGCCCCCATCCCATGACCCAGCACTACCATTTAAAACATTCTTGGATATGCACACCTTCACATTTCCCATTGCGACCCTTTCCCCATTTTCCCCTTTCTGTGTTGATAATAAAGATCCTGTGGTAAAATCAAGTACTTAATGCTTATTGGGAAGCATGGATTTCCATTTGACATATTTCCTCCCCTCGGGGTCCAAGAATTGCATTTTAGCCAGGGTCACCATGAAAATTGGTAGGTCGTAGGCCATAGTGTACCATGAAGGGAGACCCAGTGAAAGGACTGTAAAAAGCCCAGGCCACCATGATGAGTAAGATAAAAACACGCCATAAACAGAAAGGTAGGCAATTCTACCTAAAGCATTAACTAGCTTCATAGCGAGTGCTGGTGAAATAGCCATGAAAGCAAAGGTTTTCCTGTTCTTTTCTTGAGACACAGTCATGTACATCTTACCATGAAAGCCACAGGAGGCTGGAGGCTTCAAGAGGAGTCTACATAGTTCTAGCCCTTTCTAAGTGATACTTGGAAGGAATTATTAGTTCTGGAAATTTAATCCTTTTCTAATTGATGAGATGAGTCTATTTATACCTGATAATGAATTCATAGAGTTTTGGTGAACCCAAAAGACTAATGGCGATAAGCATGAGAAAATAGGACAGTGAATTGCAATTAAAACATCAAATCAGCTTATCTTTATAATCTGCATGGAGGTTTCTCCCAAGATTTTAAAAACACATAGCAGTGGCTGTACTAGGATTTTCAGAAGGACCATAAAAATAGAACTCACTCGTTAATGGGCTCTTGGTTTTTGCTATTCATATAGCTGGAAAGCAAACAACTTCAGTGGCCATTTTATCCCAAGAGATAAGATTCAGATGTCTGCACATCATTCCTCATTCTTCCAAGGGTTTGTTCTACAACTACCCTGCTTGAAACTCTCTCTCTCTTTTTCCCGCACACTCTACGTGCCCTAAATAGGCCAATCTCCTACAACTCTGGATTTGTTGAATACTTCTGCCTAAACTGATTATGCTTCCTTGCCTGGGATCCCTGGTTTCCCCTCTGTGGGGTGACTGCATGGCCACTTTATTCTAAAAGCCTCTTCAGATTGACTAGTTTTATGGACACTGACTGTTTGGATCTTCCCATATGCCACACACACACACACACACACACACACACACACACATATCCTACATGGGTTTTTTTAACCTGTCAATCATCTCTGATAGATAGAGTAGATGTTGTCCGCCATTTTTTAAATCCCCTTTGTCTTGCTAGTACCTGAGAAATGGATAACCCATAAAGGATAGGGATAAATGGAACCACAAGAATCGGGGGGAAGGGACTAGAAGTGAAAAGAAACATGGCGATTCAACAAAACCTAAGGTGCTGTTGGCTGTTATTTCCAAGAACAGGTGCTCACAGATAATGAGCCAGTAAAGAAGCAGAAAGATGCAGAAAGATGACAGAGAGGGAAAAGGACATCTAGTTAGTAAAAATTTAATCATATGCTAAGGAACCTTTCATAATTTATTACCTTTTTTCCCCCCTTTGGAAGTTGCTTGAAGGTCCACCATAAATAAAAGGTCAATGGTGATTTTTAAAAGCATTATCAAATTCTGGGAAACTTTCCACTGACTGTGAAATAGGATCACAGAGAAAAATACTGAGCCGATGAAGAGAAAGAAGGGGAAGAAAATTGGCTCATGAATAAGGAAACAGCTGTTGAATGTGTGAGATCCATCCAGACTGTACCAGGCATTGGATGGGGGAGTCTGAGAATGTTTTTCCTCTTGGTATTTCCAGAGCAAGAGAAAATAGTAAACAAACTAGGTATCAATAATTGCAGCTAAGAGGAAAGTCAGAAACAATAGAGTGTACTGGAGGGTAACTAACAGAGGCTGAGCTATTGTGGTAATGGTTTACCTGGTTAGATGAGGCCTCCCAAGGATACAGCATTAATTCCAAGGTCCCACTGAGTGGAGGAGCCCCGAGGTTATGTTGGAGGAGAATCTTTAGAGCAGGTGGGATGTGCTGGAGTTCCTGAGATCAGAGAGAGTTAGTGTATCAGTGAGACCCAGAAGAGGTGCATGTGAGACACAGAACAGGAATCGTGCCTATAATGAGCATGGAGAAGCAGAGCAAAGGCAGCCAGGCAATGATGTAGAGGTCAAACACTAGAAACTGAATTTCCCTCTTGGAGTGAAAACAGATCTGATTTATCCTCGATACAGAATGCTTTGCCCACTGTGTGGCAGATCCTTGATCACAGGGCGGTGATCTGAAGCAGGGAGTGAGGGCTGTAGCCTGAAAGAGGGATGGTGGTGGCATGAGTCAGATCCTGGCAGTGGAGAAGGGAGAATTGAAATGACCGTGATTATTTGGCTACAGAGTGTGGTAAGGAACATAATTTCCATAAATGTAAAAATTGAGCAGAAAATTGTGGATATACAAGGAATGGGGCTAGAGAAATGTTCGGTGCAATGGCAACATGGAGGTGAGTGGGAACTGCGTGGGGACCACAAACGAGGCCAGAAGAGGCCAGATGGTGCAAAGTGGGGTTACACAGAGCCTTCATCATCAACCACTGCGAGGTCATTGAGGTTATAGGCGTAATAGTGACATCATGAATGTCAGTTTGCATATCTTTCACTACAGTACAAAGCATTCACTGTGAAGTGAGACCTCAGCTCACTGCCATGGCAGCAGAACTTCCCAAGGGGGCCTCCTGGGAAGGAGCATACACAGAGCACATATAGATGCCCCATATGACTGCAGTAACAGCTAACCTTCCACATGAACGTCTGTGTGCAGTCCTCTCTTACTTACTGAATCCTTAGCTATTGGATGCAGCATGGAGATATCTACATCCATAACCCTCATCCACAATGTGCAAGAAACACTTCTTATTTCTCAGATGGCTTTGAGAAAATCTTTTTCACCCTGGGAAGGTCTAGGGAAGTTATCTCTTCTTCCTTACCTTCTGTCACCCTCAGACCTTACTCTTGTTTTCCCTGACAAGGCACTATAGTAAAAAGTATGCAAAGTTAAATGCATGATGTTACTTTTAAAGATAAAACCTCATGCATACCAGGCAAGCAGTGGAGTGAGGCAGAATGGTCAAAAGCTCTCCTGTGGATTAATGGATCTTATTCTGCAATAATCCATGATTAGAATAAATGACCAATTCTCTCATACGACATCTGTGTTTACACATTAGAGGCATTACACATTTTTTTTCTTTAAAAAGAGCACCAGGCGAGGCTAGCAATGGTGAGATATTCCTCTTTAAACACTGCGTATAATCTGAATAACAATATGCCTTGATGGAAAGCGCCCATACTCACCAGCAATCTGCCCAATACAGTGGTTGAAAAACAGAGATAAAAATACTGTACAGTCCTAGGAGGTTATGTTAATTAAGTTGAGGAGAGAGATAAGAGCTCAAACAATTGCAGTAAGATACAAAGTCTCTGTATTATTATTTCCTGATGGGATTCTCCATTATCTGGAACCCACCGCAATGGCAGCTAATGCATGTGTACAAGTCCACATGCAAAATATGTTATTTTCTTTTCCATTTGGACAGAGGTTTGTTTTTTTTCTTAATAGAGGGTTTATTTATTTATTTTTGAAGAGGATAGGGGTTAGATTCACAAACACTAGTATGGCCAAATAAGACTACATTCTCATTTTCAGCCTTCATATTATACTAGGGTCCAAAACTTAGTTATCGTTCTTGCTTAGACTTGAATCCTTAGTTAATTTAAATAGTACATTTTGTAGAATTTAGTCAGAATTCAGCCCAGAAAATGCAGTCTCTGAGAGACAAAGATCAGTTGTTAATTTTCACATTTATTAGCCTATCACATGTTACTGTGAATTGAATGTCAAGACCTCCTCAGCACAGGTTTTTAATTTTCCCCGTTTTAGTGGGATTGTTTCATTTAGCTAGGCTCTGTTCAACAAAATGTAGTTTAGCTAGCAGTGACGCAAGCTTAAAGAGTCGATAAAGGTTTCTCCAGGAGGACAGATTAGCACTGACAATGTCCCGAACAGCCACCAGCTGTACATGTTTTCCATCTTCCTCATTTTTGCTCCGTGAGATAAGGCGAGGTATGCAATGGGAGACTCCTGTGTTATAGTTAATTTTAACCCCCATATCAATAAACAGAGGCCTTCTCAAGTTATAAAAAGTGTGCCATTATTGTTATCAACCGGAGAGAATGAGGTCATTGTTCTCATAATGGTAGAAAAAAAAAACTGGCACAGAAGGGAATGGAGAAAGAACACCTCAGGCTGGAGAAAAATCTCCTGCACCCAACGAGACACTTTTTGATATAAGCAAGACCACGTCCAGTGTGGAATTTTCTCCTCAACTCAGCATTAGAGCCAAAGAAAGAGACTTACAGCTGTACCTCAGAAACTTAGTTTGTTACTTGCTTGGCAATACCTGATTTGTGACTTCTAAAAATCGTAAAATTTAGGACAGACATCCATCCAATTTTGTTATCACACTTAAAGACTTAAAATTATCAGCTCACTCCTGGATTAGCTATATCAATAAAGTTTTAAGGGCTTGGGAATCAGAAACAGATATATAAATTAAAGATTTACTGAAAGAAAATTACTTGGTACGAGTAAACGAAGTATATCATAGGACCAGGGTGGTACATGAGGAGCCTGGGATGAAGAACTTCATAGGAGCTGATATTCCTTGGCAGTAGATAAGATGTTCGCCTTGCATTGCCCAGCCTACCTTGCAAACTTCCTGCCTCCCCCAATGGAAACTTGGGTTAGATATTACCTGGGGGATCTTTGGGTTCTGCATTTTTCTGTCTTTGATGTGGTTGCCAAGATGGGATAATTTAAAATTCCTTTTATATTTCAAAGAGCATATTTCACATACGTTTAATTATCAACTCCAAACTCATGTGACTGAAACCCAAGAGAGACAGTGATAATAATAACACACGGTCCATTCCTCTGCAGAAGGACAGGAGGGGAATAAATCCCACTGGAGTCCTGAATTCATGCTGCTGTGGTCATCCTTTCATAAGGCTCTAGCATCCCTACACTCAGCAAGTGAACTCTATGGTACTGAAATTAACCTTTGTCTATGTGTTACAGTCTCCTATACAAAGCCTGGATGAAAACTTATCAGATTACCTATTTTTTATTTTTTCTCTCTCTCCAAATCCAGTAAAGAAAATAACAGAAATCAACAGAAGCCTTAGAAGAGTTGAGATCTATTGTTCCTAAACTATGGTCTGCAGAAGGCATTTTAAATGCATGCATACCATGGGATGACCCCAGACATCTTCCACATCACAGCTTAGCTTTAAAGAGTTTCCTTCTATGTCAAGAGCTTCGTGTTTCTCTCTTTCCGATGTGACCTTTGGTTCTAGTCTCCAAGAGCCCCAGTTAAATGTGACACCAAAAAGTTCTGAATTGTGGTCCCTTTTTTGGGGGGGTGTCATATAATGTATAAATTCAACTTTCTTTTTTTTCTTTGGGGGTAGGCATGGTGGTAGTGGTGAGTTGGGGGTCACCCTCAGCCCTTCTGTATTACTGAGCTATAGCCCCGGCCTCTCCAGCTCTTTCCTAGCTGATGTCATTTTTCATTTCTTTCATGCCGTGATTATTATTTCAGTGATTAACAGGTTTGTCTCTAAGGCACAAACTGTCCAGAGACAGTTTCAAGTTACATGACCTAATTGGGCCCTTAGCCATGCACATTCCTGAACTCTCACCCAGGAAGAGTTGGTCATGATCTGTACAAATGGCCAAAGGACAGCCCGAAAGGTCTGGAAAGCCTTAAATAGGTTGTCATCTCTGAGAGAGGTTTTACTGGTTCTTGCCACATACACTCACACCCCATTTTATAATCACTGAGCTGGGTTTTAGAGTTAAGGGATGGAGTTGTACTACCATCCAGTTGGCAATTTGAGATATTGGTAACCATTTCCAGAGAGTGGCTGAGGGGAATTGATATTGGGTGAACAACAGTCTGGACACTAACAGGCCAGTGTCCCCAGTTTGCAGCAAACAAACCACAGTCATGCTTAGTAGGAAACCAACAAAGAGAACTTTCCCAAGATTGGATTTCATTTCCCTTCTAACTCAATTACATGAAAATTACTAATTGTTCCCAACAAACTTAATTAAAATAAATTACTTTGCCTCTGCAATGGGTTTGGCTTAAATGGAACTGCCCATTGATGAAAAACAATTAGCCGTTTATACACAGATATCACATGCACATAGTTTGACTTTAAAAGAACTCTGACTCAATTCAAGGTTTCTATTTTCTTTCCTTTTTCTTGTTTCATCATGTATACTAGACACAGCAACAGATCCAATTAGCTTCTGTGGCTTCTCTGTTTCAATTCACTTTAGTGCATTTCATTTAATCGATAGAAAACATTATTTGTAGTAGGAAGAATCAATGTTGTTCTCACTTTGTATTTTCTATTCTTGAAGAACTCTGTTCACAACTATGTGGTGCATTATATTTGCTGGCAAATGTATTTGTTTCCTATCTTGCCAGTGAGCTAGACACCCCCATATGAGACATAGATTCTTGCTACCTAAGGATTTATCTTATTAGTATGTGTATGACATATGGACTTGCTAAATGAATGTTCATTTGTTAATCTGTACAGGTACATTCAGGAATGGTTTACTGAAAGAGTTGCCATTATGGAAACAATGAAGCCAGGACTCTGGATCTTGAGATGGTAGCATCAGCAGCTTTCTAACAAGGGAAAATCTTATTCAGGTGTTCAACGTGCAATAGAACTCTATGGGTCTGTTCTCAAGGTAAAGCTAGTCTTTCTTCTAAATCACCTTTGACTAACCTAAATTCTAAGTTATGTTAAGAGACCTAAAAAATGTAGCAGGGACCCAGTGGATATTATATCACTACTGTAAGATTTGTGTGTAATCTTTCATTTCCTTTATAAACAATATAGGGTAGAAGACATGTTTACATCTCTCTTTTGTTTGTCAACTTAAGTTTGACTCAGATCTTCAGGTTGGTGGGAATGGTAGCCTCCGTTACCATTTTCCTTCATTGAGAACATTCCTGTTGTGCAAGGACTCTAGCATATTTCTAGGCCCCAAAGTTCTGAAGGATCCCCAGTCACTGGCACAAACCATTTCTGTTTGTCTTCAGGTATAGAGACTTGTTGCTACACTTGGGTCTGGAAGTCTCCAATGAGGCTGGGGTATTTAGATATTGAGGGAACGTCTTCCATAGGGATCTTATATGGCCAATTCTCAGAAGTCATACCAACTCTACAATGCACTTATAGGATATAGGCCTTCTGCCTTCTCTGGGTCTTAGTTTTGGGAAATCACTTCCCTAAGGCCTCCAAAGGTCAAATCCTTTGTTCCTCTTTTTCAGAACACTTGCCTAATCTTAATTACCTCTAGCCTTTTGCTATAGTTTGGATCTGGAATGATCCCAAGGTTCATTTGTTGAAATAGTGTTCCATAGAATAGATTTTTGAGATGCGGTAGAATCTTTACAAGGTGGAACCAAGAAGGAGGAAGATAACCCAGTAGGGTTGTGCCCTTGAAGGGACATTGGTCTCTGGTTCTTCCTCTTTCTCTCTTTGCTTACCTGCTGCCAAGAGATTAAATTATTCAAACAAACCCTCCCACTAGGATGTATTTCCTCACTACAGGTCTAAAACAATGTAGTCAATAAACCATGCACTGAAATCCCTAAAACTCCAAACTAAATTAATTTTTTTTCTTAGTTTGATTGTTCAGATATTTTTAGTAGTAACAGAAAACTGACCAACACATACCACCCTAAAGGACAGAAAGCACCGCTTACTTTTACCCGGGAGGAGAAACAGAAGAATAGCAAAGTAAAAAGTAAAAGCTTCTATTTCTACCAGGCAATGTTTACCCACTAGTGTTTCAGGTAAGGAGGATTGGTGCTCTGTTGAGGAACAGGGACAGAGAAAAAGAGATTATACAGACAAATTAGCATTTAAACAAAGTATGCCATCGCTAACAAAGGCATTTTGTTTTACTTTAAAAAAAAAATAGTGTGTGCCTGCCCCTAGAGGCATTGCAGTTGTGGTTGCTTTGTTACATGTGTGTCAGTAGGTGGCAGAGAGGAGAGAGGCTGTATCTATTCTCAGTGTCCTGACCTGTGAACAACTGAATGATTAGTAACCTAATGTAAGTGAGCCTGAGATGACCACCAGGCCAGTACCAGGGGACCTCTGGGCAGGGAGCTAGCCTGAGATGACCACCTGGCACATTGTAGCACAGCCTGGCTAGGCTCGCAGGGTGAGAAATGAGCTGGAGACTAGAAGAACATAGCCTAGGAACATCACCCTAGGCAGGAGTAAGCCTGAGACAGATAACCCTCCTATGGGGCCACAGGGGTAGGCCCGGGCAAGGAGTGACCTGAGACAACCTCCAGTCTGGTGACATGGGACCCTGACATGGGGATCGGACCACGTCTGAGATGACCCCGCCTGGAGCCATACTTCACAAGTAGGGGCATAGCACTCCCGAGACAACTCCTGAGATGAATCCAGATACTCAGAGACCCTGAACACCACTAAAAGGAACAAGTCAGCGGTGGAAAAATGGAAGAAAAATAAACAGACAGAAGGATGGGCACAATGAAAAGAGGCAAAACTAAAGACTCAAGGGTAGTGAGGAACAGTCTGATGTGAGCAGCTGGTGATGCTAACTGGGATCATGGTGGGGTCCTGGCCTGTGCTGCCACCAGGGGACATATTCAGGTCATGGTCCTGCAGTAGCAGGGTTCAGTTACTACCAAAGGCCAGGTGGACATCCCTGGTCTGGGCTTCCACCTAAGGACATGTTGATGTCTGAGGGCTGTGCAGAACTGGCTCTAGCTCACACCTGAGCATCAGGGGAGGTCTGTCCCTGGGGACATGCCAGCAGGCGAGCTGTTCCTACCCCTAGGCAGCTTTAGTGCTTCAGAGAGCTGGTCCTGCCACTTGTCTGTCTCCCTTACAGTAGCATAGTCAAGGGAGAGATACCCTCCTCTCTTCTTGCCTCTTACCACCCGCAGCAGGCAGGAGAATTGGCCCTGGGTCATGAGAACAGGAGAGCTGTCCCTGCCCTTCACCAGCTGCACCAATCAAGAGAACAAGCCCTGTTCATTGCCTGGGCAGTACAGTAGAGCTGACTTGGGAAATGGGGCACTGGCAAGCCTGTGTGAGTGTGGAAGAGTTGTTCCCATCAATTGTCTGCTGTGTGGTGACATGAGTGAGGGGTGAGATCTGGTCCTGAACCTTGCCTAGGCAGCACAGTATAGTTGGCCTTTGTGGGGTTTGTAGGTGAGCCAGCTCCAAGGCTATGAGCACAGGAGAGCTGGCCTGGCCTCCTGTCTGCCCTGCAGAGGCATGGGATGAGGGAGAGATGCACTCCTCCCCTTCCTCATCCCTCTCTACTTATGACAGGAGGGAGAGCTGACTCAGAGGTCATGAGAGTGGAAGAACTGGCCCTGTCCCTTACTAGTTGAAACACCTTGGAGAGAGGACCCTGCACTTGACTTGGGCAGCAGGGGAGAGCTGGTGCTGATTGTACAAGGGGGTTGGGTTACTAGTGAGCCTGCCCCAAGGACAAGAGATTGGGAGAGCCAGCTCAGTCCCTCCCCTCCTGCAGCACTCTGGAGGGTGTGCCTTGCACCTCAACTGGATAGCACAGTAGAGCTGGCCCTGATGGTGTGGGTGTGGATGAGCCAGCTCTGAGGGCATGAGAATTGAAGAGCTGGCTCTGCACCATGCTGGTTGTGGCATTGGATGAGACAGCGGGTCAGGGCAGGAGAATTCGTCCCAGTGGTGTAGATGCAGAAAGCTCAGACTCAGATATCTCTCAGGCCTAGATCCAGGGCTTTGAATTGACCCACCCCCAACATCTATTCCATCAATGAGTGCTGGAGTGCATGAAGGAGCATGTCTTACAGATCCAAAACTACAAGATCTCCATGAGACAGGGCAACAACAGGATATCTGAGAGGAGTCCCAGTGAGATTCCTGTACTAATAGAGTAGCAGAAGCCAGAGGCCTCATACTAGACCAGTGAGTCACTACAATGAACATTTGCAAGCAAAGAAGTGTGGACAAAAGGGTGTACTGTGGGACACATTGTGACATACTACAGCATCTACAACAGGATTCTCTCTCTCTCTCTCTCTCTCTCTCTCTCTCTCTCTCT
>NW_022196905.1:185964479-185982945 GCF_008632895.1 Mastomys coucha | reverse complement strand
TCTCTCTCTCTCTCTCTCTCTCTCTCTCTGTCTCTCTCTCTCTGCAGGGAGGCTGCAATGGTGGAGGGTGGATATGAGGGGAGGGGGAGATGAGTGGGACTGGGGTTCATGATGTGAAATTCACAAAGAACCAATAAGACGTTTCTTAAAAATTTAGTGTGTGTGTGTGTGTGTGTGTGTGTGTGTGTGTGTGTGTTTTGTGGGGAGGGAGTATGTGTATGTGTGTGCCACAGAGTATCTGCTGATTCATCGTATTGAGTGAACATCAGATTTATATCTGGCAAGTTGCCCAAGCTCTATCACAAGGGGTTTCTATGCAGATGCAGAAATGGTACTCTGAACACAGTGCAACATATTCCTACTCTGGGCACAAATTTCCTGCCAATGAACTTTGCCAGGCATCTTTTGCTTTTCTCTATTTCACTAACCTGTTTTTATAGGGAGAGTTAAGCATAAACAAAAAATCCAATAGGTGATGGTTCAAAGAAAAAAGCCAACAATCAAGATAGCAGGATGTTCTGCTTTTAGTCCAACAGGATAAAAGACAAAACACATCTGACTCTACAGCTCTGTCCACCAGAATGGCAGAACTTTACTTCAAAACAGCAAATGGCTCTGGTGGTGTTTTAAAACTTCCCTCTGAAACTTCACAAGCAAGGCCTTCATCTTCTGTATTCTCTACTGCTCTCAACATTCCTCCTCCTCCTCATCCTCCTCTTCCTCCTCCTCCTCCTCCTCTTTTTTTTTGACAGGGACTTTCTGTGTATTCCAGCTGTTGTGGAACTCATTGTAGACAAGACTGGCTTCAAACTCAGAGATCCACCTGCTTCTGCCTCTGCCTCTGTATGCTGGGATGGAAGGTGTGAGCCACCACTTTCCAGATCATATCTTCCCAGCTCCAAAAGAATATCCCTCTGAGCTTTCAAGACTGGAGGGTTTTCTAACCCAAACTTCTAAAATCTTTCCACAATCCTACCCAAAACATGGTCATGTCTACCACAGCAATACCTTACCCACTATGCTAGTACCAACTTGTCTTAGGGTTTCTCTTTCTTCAATGAAACACCATGAGTGAAAAGCAAGTTGGGAAGGAAAGAGTTTATTTGGTTTACCCTTTCCACACTGTGGTTCATCACTGAAGGAAGCCAGAACAGGAACTCACATAGGGCAGGAACCTGAAGGCAGGAGCTGACGCAGAGGCCATGGAGGGGTGCTGCTTACTAGCTTGTTCCTAATGGCTTGCTCATCTTGCTTTCTTACGGAAACCTGGACCACCAGCCTGGGGATGGTACTACCCACAGTGGGATGAATCCTCTTCCATCAATTACTAGTAAGAAAATGCTCTACAAGTTGGCCTACAGACCAATCTTATAGACACATTCTCTCAGTTGAGGTTCACTCACAGGCAGATTAGAACATCTCAGAAGGGACTACCATATCACCCCCATCCTAGACTCCTGGGTATCCTGATGTTCTGGCATTCTGAGTATCTGCCCTCATATTTAGCTCATGTCGATTGGTTGCTGCACCCATAGTTGTCACCTCCATGTTCCAGGCAAGAAGAAAGAAGAAACAGATAAAGCAATTAAGCACGTGCCAACCGTGTTAAAGGATGCTAATATTTCACTGCAGCAAATTGGCCACAACAGAGGTACAACATAGAGTATTTGCTTGGACACAATGTCTTATCCAATGGAAATGGGATTCTTTTATCAGGCAAAAGATGACTGGGTGTTAGGTGGGCAATTTAGAAGTCATAGTCACCAGGCACGAAGTGAAGTCTTATGGATAAATCCATGGGGTTGGACATCACTGAACTATAGTTTTCTTTTTGGTTCTGCAATTTGAAATGTTTCTCAGCTGTAAAACAAAGTTTTCTTTTCTCTAGTCCTTAAAAAAATGGATTTATTGGAGGGAACATGTCAAAAGTGTCACTTTATCAACCTTTAAAAAAATAAAAGATAACTTTAAATCACATGAATCCTTTTAGATTTATAAGCCTGAAAGAAATTAAAGGTTGAAATTTTTTTCTTAAATGTTTCCTGAGAGAATAAAAGATTTAATCAAACATGTCATAAATTATAGATGCAATAATCATAATTTACCACTATAATCATTGACACTGTTAGCAATCAGTACATTCTCAAACTTTTCAGTCAGTATTAAGTCTGGATTTCTACTTTTAGCTGTCTATAGTTTGTTTATGTTTTGAGACTGAGTCTTCTGTAGCTCAGGCTGGCCTTGAACTCACTATGTAGCTAGAACTGGTTTTGATCCTCCTGCCTCTACTTCCCCAGTGCTGGAATTACAGGTTCTCACCACCATGCCTGGTCTTTAAGTGTCTTGTAATTGAAGAAATATATGATTGTGATTGTATAGACCCCATGACTATTATTGTATAGACCCTGCGTGTCTTAAATGGACATCAATGAGAATCTAACTTCCCTGCATAGCAGAATTGCCAGGCACAGTAGATAAAAGATACCCACAATCTCACAAAGCACTGTCTGCCTCACAGGGTCTCACAGAAAACCTTCTGCCATTGCCTCTGCACCCAGCATCTTTTCTGATCACAGCCAGTATGGGCTTCTGACTCTTTATCCCAACAAAGAACACTCCTTCAAAATAACTGAAAGCTTCAACCTCTTTTTCCTATTATGTTTCAATTATTTGTCTCTGATCTCATTTGAACTCTGGTTGCAATGACTATGTCTAATGAGACCAAACTGCTGGCTACATCGGAGGGCTCTGCCTAGCAAGTTTCTGAGATCAGCATGAGCTTCGCTGGTAGGGATCACTCAGGGAGAAAAGTGCGGCGCATGCGTACCTTTACTCGCAGGTACCTTTTGCAGTGAATTTTCCTCATCTGATGCGTAAGATCTTAAGAGTGGCCGGATGAGAGAGGGCACCAGGTCTTTCAGGGCACATTAAGATTCCACTTTCGATTGAGGATATTTGTTTGTCGTCTTTATGTAATCACCGTCAATGAAAGACTTGTTCTAGTAAACATCAAGGAGCGAGGTCTCAAGACCTTATAAATAGTGCAGAGTAAAGCCTAACCCATTCCTGAAACATCCTTAGTCTATACATCGTGGCTGTGGCAGTGGTGGAGGAAATGAAGCGAACAGGCATTGATCTTTCTAAGTTTTCCCATATACTCTTCTAGTCTCCAGCTCATTTCCCACCCTGGGAGCCTAGCCAGGCTGTGCTACAATGTGCCAGGTGGTCATCTCAGGCTAGCTCCCTGCCCAGAGGCCCCCTGGTCCTGGCCTGGTGGTCACCTCAGGCTAGCTCCCTGCCCAGAGGCCCCCTGGTGCTGGCTTTTTAGTCATCTCAGGCTCACTTTTGTTTCTGGGAATATTAGGTTACTAATTATTCAGCTGTTCACAGGTCAGGACACTGAGCATAGACACAGCCTCTCTCCTCTCTGCCACCTACTGACACACATGTGACACTGCTGCCACAACTGCAATGCCTCTAGGGGCAGGCACGCACTAATTTTGGGGATAAGTAGACTTTGGCTGCATTTTAGGGAGTCAGAGAAAGTAATTTTCCAGAGTGAAAGTTAATGTGATCATCAGAAAAGCAATTAGTGGGTGTGCAATCTTTGAATCAGTCAAACCAGGTATGTTTTTTTTTTTTCTTCTTCATGATATTATGATCTGAGAGTGCCCTATATACTCCCCCAAAACCAATTTATGTTGTAACATGGGTCTAATGTGAGAGTGGTAAGCGACTTTCACAAGCGATGTACAGAATTGGGGTCCTTACAGAAGACAGTAGTGCTGCAGTTAGGGTGCCATGCCCACGAGGCATTTTCTGACTCATTCTGATACACAGCTCCCCAGTGCTGAGCCAGACTTTCTGAATCTAATTTTATATTGCCTTGTACACAGCATCTTAGATCGTGTTCTCCTCCTACGCTGGTTACAAGGACTTGGCGTGTAGGTGGCTAGAACCTCGTTCTCAAGGGTGTCACTATTCTCTAATGCTGCAGTGATTGTCACAGAAGGCTGTGTAGATTTTCTTTTGAAAAGCACTGAAGTTGGAGATAGTTTAGGTTTGGGTTGGGTATTTTATATATAGGTATATATGCATATATATGTTCATATTGGGTTGGGTATAAAAACATATATATACACAACAGATATCAAAACAGCATTTCCATTGGCCTTGGGTTAGCTCCACTTTCACAATCTGAAGGTCCCTTTAACAACACCTCAGGTTTCACTTTTCTCTGGGGTACATGAAAAAGAGGAACTAGCTAAGCCATTGACTCTTCTACCAACAATTGTTACCAATGTAATGTGAGGTATAGCAAATACAGGTAATTTGGGCATCTGGAACATGGTCTACAGTGCTGGACTGGGTTCTGTCTGTTATTTGAGGTAGGCCTCTAGAACTACACTTTCCACCTCCATTTTCCTTCATTCACCCAAAGAGGATAGTATTTTCCTTGAGAATTTTCTAAAATGCTCATACAAGTGTCTTTGGGTAGAGCAAGCACCAAATACCAATAAACACCCAATGAAGATGACAATGAAAGGTGTTACAGCCATCAGTGAAAGCCTCCCTGACTTTCCTTGACTACATATAAGAAAACAAAGCAAAACTTTAAGGAGTTGATTTTCTTGGGCCAGCAAGACGGCTTGGGAAGTAAAAGCATTTGTAAGGGTGATGACCTGAGTTTGATCCCTGGGACCACAAGGTGGAAAGAAAGAACTGATTTCTGTACGTTCTGGCATCCCCTGACGTCCGCAAGTATGCCATGGCACTTGTGAGCATGCATGTGTGCATACACATGTGTGTGGGCACACACACACATACACACAAACACACTAAATCAATGGAACAACAAAAATGAAAGAAGTCCATCTTCTTTTGCTCAACTTTGTTGATCAGAGACTACTTAAGATTTAATAACTGATCAGTGTAGAAAGAGGAAAGGCAAAAGAAGGATGGAGGAGAAGAGTAAACCTTCTTTCTCCCTGCGCGAGTGCTCCCACATTGGCCTATAATGTGAAATCCTCAGACCTCTCTCTCATGTTGGGAAGTGCTGAGAAATGAGAGAGATCTCTCTTTCATAATTCCACACTCAAGACAGTGACTGATACAGATAATTATACCATCAACATTCTATGGTCATCTGTAGTGGTGGGTGCTATTGTGATAAGAATTGGTAGTAGGCTTTATGGCTAATTAATGGGAGGAAAAGTGGATATATCTGCTTTCATTAATTAATGAATGGATCAAGTCCTTAGCATACTGGCTGGCAAAAGAGGATACATAGCAACTATTAGCTGAAAGAGTAAATAAGTACTAGCACAAAATGAGTCATATATGTGTGTGTAAATATATAATCCATTTAAGTATGTATATATGAGTAAGCCATCTATGGATGTGTGTATGTTTTTATAATGTATGTATGCATAACCCATCTATATCTATATGTGTATATAATACATCTATTTATCTATGTATTATGTATGTTATATAATATATCTCTATATAATTAACATATGTATACATGTATGTATAGCTCATCTATTATATCTATTGCCTGCCTGCCTGCCTGCCTGCCTGCCTGCCTGCCTGCCTGCCTGCCTGCCTATCTATCTATCTATCTATCTATCTATCTATCTATCTATCTATCTATCTATCTATCTTATATATTCATTCCCCAATCAGCTTACCCAAAGAAAGATTCACAGAGTACCCAGTCAAACACTCTTCTCTCATTGGGAAATCTATTATTTTCTAAGCCAAGATGACCTCATTTATAAATGGCTCTTAAAGCTTCTGTGATAGACTGACTACATTTCAGAAACCTATATATAGGTCTTTCACTTTACGTGAACCAGTGGCAATAGAAATGTAGAAATCTATTCTTAACAATGTCTGCTTCTATTTTCTGTTTCCCTAGGTGATATCGGCCAATCCTACATCACCACTTGAATTTCCAGTTTATCCCAACATAAATTCACCCGTATATAAAATTTCTTAACACTATATTTAAGCTGCTTGTATGTGTGACAGCTTTAGTTATGTTTCCAATTAGACACACTGAGATCAGATTCAGAAAAACAACAAATACTTTTCCTGTGGCTAGGTACTGGTCCTGAGGATGGGTCAACTAGATAACACTTATTATCTTTGCTTTTATATAAAAGTAATATAGAGAAAGACTAGACCATGTACAGAACCCTATACTCATAATTGACCCTGCATGTTAATTGAAACTATGAATTCCAAATCATTTGTTCCCTAGAACAAGGTATGAAAATAGACTATTGTTCTAGTTTCATTGCTATTTCAGTGACAAATATCCTCACAAAAAACTACTTAGGTTAGGAGCAGCAGTGTTTATTGGCTTACAATTCCAGGCCTGCCATTCAGTAGAAATCAAGGCATGAAATTCAAACAGCTTGCTAAATCACATTCAGTTAAGAGCAGAGAGAAACAAATTCTAGATCCTTTTTACTTGCTTTTTTATGCTCAGCTAGCTTTCTTTATTATTATATAGTCCAGTATCTCAAGCTTAAGCAACTGGTGTTGCCCACAGTCAGCTAGATCTTCCTACACCAATTAACAATCAAAATAGTCCTCCCATGGACATGCCTACACGACAACAGAATGTAGGCTTTCTTCTTAGGTGACTCCAGATTGTGTCAAATTGACAGTTTAAACTAACAAGCATTAGATTAGACTAATATAAGTTTAGTAATGTATTTCCTCCTTATTTTAGTTATGTAAAACAGAAATGTGTATTTTTATATGATTTTTTCTAGTTTACATTAAACTTTAATTTAAGTAAGTATTTTATTGATTGCCTTCAGATACTTATTGACATTATCTTTACCTTAGTCATCCTGGGTTATGACTGGAGGAATGACCTTTCTCCTGACACAGGAACAAGGCTATTAAAAAAAACATTTATTTTAGTCCAAAGTGAAAGAGCTGTGAATACATCTTTGCATACTATGGAATATCGAGCTTGGCATTAATGCTGTATATGCATGAATATTTATAATTTAAGAATTCTGAATCTTGTCAGTTTTATTACTGGTTACATGTTTGATTCAGAAAACTTGGTAATCAAAATGTGTAAGAGTGACTCAGAGAGAATATGAGATCGCCTTTTGGGGGTGTCATATGAAAGTCTAGGACTAAGAAACCTATGTCAAATACTTTGTTTTATCAGAAACTTGACTGCAATGCTAAAAGTCCCCTTGTTAAAATAAAATAAGAGTAACATGGAATGAGTTCAAAGAATCTGTTCTTCCATATGGTAACTTCAGTTAAATAAAATGTTTTACATAATTTGAAAATATCTCAGATGCATTTATCACAAGATGATGGCTATGTGAAGTATTTGCACATATGACATCTCACACGTGCATCATACTTTGCTTTTGAGATAGAGTCTGAAACTCATACTCCTTCCAGCCTTCCATAGCTAGAGTTGAAGACATTTGCTGATATGCCATGCATTACCATGACTTGGTCATTCCATGATGTGGGGCCTGGAATGTTATATATCTAGACTGTCATATTGTATACCATGAGTATATTCAAATTTAATTTCTGGGATAAAAATAATCAAACAACAGCAAATCACTTCCTTTTGAGATAGGCGTTATATTTCCTTGGGGTCAATCTTATCATGATATAATTGAGCAAATATGACTGTTGAACTGACTGAACTGCATGGTGAATAGGGTGCGAATGACATTTTGCTTTTCTGTGCTTGTTGTGTAACTTGTGTATACAGTGTGCTGCGGTGTTCCGTGTTGGCTACATATGGTTTGGAGTATAATGACTAAAACAGAGAGAGAATAAATAGGACAGCCTCTCTATTTGCCCTGGTTCTCCAGGTCTTCTCTCTCTTTAGAAGGAAGCTTTGTAAATGGCTTTGCCTGAATCCTTTCAGGATTTGACCTGGCATTTGTTTACCCACACTAGCTGCACATACGCCTGTAGATGCAGCAGTTTCCCAGGTGAGTACAAACAGCATCCTGAAATCTATGCCCTGCTTTCACTTGCTTTCTTTTGTATTTAATCATTTAGTAATATGACCTGCAAGACTTTTTAAACCTCAGAATAAGCTATATTAGCTATTTTTTAAAGTTACACAATGTGGAATTCCCATACTTTATATAGCTTCCTCCTCTCTCACAGTGGAAGTCTTTTGTTTTCTTTTCTGACTTTCTATACAAAAGAAAACAACAATATTCTTTATTGGGTACGCTTCTTCATACAACTTTTGACTCTAGTCTAAAGTGCATAATGGAACAAAAACCTATGAGAAAGGCAAGTGTAACATATTGACCTTAAAATATTGATCTTTTCTAAAAAAAAAAAAATACCTCACTCTAAAAGGGGAGCTACTGATTTAGAGTTCTACTCCCACTGTACTAATATTGGTAATACTTAGCTGACTCTAGATGAACATGGACTTGTTGCACTTGATTACTAAGTATTTTTAATCCTATAGTGGAAAGAAAGGACTAGTTTGAATATCCAAAACTGGGCTACTGAGATAGACTAGTGCTCGCATAATGTGTGGAAAGCCTTGGCTTCAGTCTCCAGCATGCAGCTCCAAACCACTGAGACAAGTAAACAAGCAAACATCCTTGGTGAAAAGAAAAAAAGAAAAGAAAAGAACACAGGAAGAGAGGGAGTATAGAGGAATAAAAATGAGTGATGATGTATCGAGTTTCTATGGAGAAAGATGTCCTTTATCAGTTCTTGGGTGAACTCCATGTCCCAGTGGGTCTGCTTTCTCTGCTCATGTAACCCATGCCCCAGTATAACAAGCCACAGCAGGTTTTAGAAGTACATATTAGAGGCTGATCTAAAGACTGTTCATTCATTGATATGAACATGTTAATCCAGTTTAAATGAAGATTCAAGGACAAAAGCTAACCCAGATAGGGTTCTAGTGTCAGAACTATAAGCTACATTAGTAGTCCTCTCCCATTTGAGATACCCTACCTACGGCCTCACAAAACTGAAGTGCAAGAACCAGAAAATATGCTGGCATGGTCAAACTGACAAATAACTGTTTTAAGTGGTTAATTGTTGCAGATGTGGTTGTAGGTTTCCATTCTGTTCAGAGGAGAAACTTAATGAGCCACAAGTGAGAGATCTGCTTCGATACAAGAAGAAAATGATAGCACACAGAATGATATTTCTTCTTGAAAAGGCTTCCTGGGGGCAGAAATAAACAGCTGTCACACTGTCATAACTTCCCACAAAAAGGGTCAAAATGTAATCTTTTATTATAATTTGCAGTCTATTAAGAACATTAGCTTTAAATTTAAAGGCTGGCCTTTAAAAAAGCTTCAGGGTAATCGTTGTTAAAAGTTTCAAGATAAATATGAAAAAGAAAATTTACGTAATTAGGCTATTTTCAAGAAACCAATTTTACTATATGTAACAATTTTATTCATTTTTCAAATGATTTCAAACATCATTTCTCAAGGACTATTCAGAATGAATCAATACCTAGTATCATACACACTTAATATAATTACTAAAAATACAACCCTCTTACTGGGGAAAAATGCCTCAGTGGGTAAAGTGTTGGCTGAGCAAGCACAAGAATCTGAATTTGGGTCCCCAGGACCTATGTAAAAAGCTGGAAGTGTTATTATGTGCCTGTAATCACAGAGCTGGAAGGGAGAAAAGAGGTAGATCCTTGGTATTGGTTGCCTAGCTAGTCTAGTCAAAATGGCTATCTCTGGGTTCAGGAAGAGATCTTATCTCAAAAATGAACACAGAAAATAATGGAAGAAAGATGCATTTAGTTGGGTGTGCATACGCACACAGACAGACACATACAGAGTGAGCACTCTTACTCATACCTGAGCATGCACTTAGCCCTCCCCTCCACACACATAAAAAATAAATGCAAGTATCTTAAATCCACAAATGGATAATCAAATAATTATATACTGAATGATTAGAATTCAGCACTTGTTCTTTACAAATAAATATGGAGATAATCAAAAATAGTAGCTCTACCAAAACATCACCTTAAAAGATATGGCACTAAAATAGTTCATTTACAACCAGGATAGAGACAGAAACACTGTCATTCATTTCAGATATTATGGTAAACACAATCAAGAGAGAAAGCAATTGCCTAAGTATTGGAAAAAAGAAAATATCAAACTATCTTTAGTTGCTGTTGGTACTATTTTGCACACACACAAATGAAGTGATACTGGCTTAAAAATAACACAAGAATTAAAACAGGAATTTGAATGTATTTTAGATAAATAGACTTGAAAAGTTGTGTACTTTAACAATAAGTAGAAATAGTAACATGGAAATAAACCATTAACATAATTTAAGAAGCTATAATCTTCCAGGAAATCCATAAACAAATATCAGTATATAATCTTATGGAAAGACCCAGCCTGGAATGGCCAAATGTAAGGTCTGAGGAAAACAGCCTGTACTGTTTTGTATGATAATGACCCCCATAGGCTCATGTATTTGAATGTTTGGTTCTCAACTAGTTGAACTCTTTGGGAAGGATTAGGAGGTGTGGCCTTATTGGAGGTGGTGGGATGAGTTTTGAGGTTTCAAAAAGCTATACCACTCCCAGTTAACTCTCTCTCTCTCTCTCTTTTCCCCCCCTCTCTGTCTCTTCTTCCTTCCCCCCTGTCTCTGTCTCTGTCCCTGTCTCTGTCTCTCTCTACCTTGTTGTTGCTGTTTTAATATGTAAGTTTTCAGCTACTGTCTCAATAGCATGTGCCTTCCACCATGTTGCCCAGCATGATGGCCATGTCATTGGCTTACCCTCTGAAACTGTAAGCAAACCTGAATTAAATGATTTGTTTGATTGTTTTATTTTGTTGTGGGTACTTTTGTTGTTATTGGTTGGTTTGTTCGTTTTGTTTTGAGACAGTGTGTGTGTGTGTGTGTGTGTGTACGCGCGTGTGCGTGTGCGTGTGCGTGTGTGTGTGTGTGTGTGTGTGTGTGTGTGTGTGTAACCCTGATTATCTTGGGATTCACTCTGTAGACCAGGCTGGTCTTGAACTTAGAGATCTACCTGTCTCTCATCTCCCAAGTGCTGAGGTTAAAGGCCTGCACCACCATTGCCTGGAGATTGTTTTTGTACATTGTCTTGGTCATGGTAATTCTTCACAGCAATAGAACAGTAATTCAGACAGGGTCTCAAATGAGTTTTGTCATGATGGCAGCTGAAAGGTCCATGAAGGAAGAGAGGACTGGAAGAAAATTGAAATGAGAAGGAATGAAGACTGGACAATAATGACAGGAAGAAGTCACAGCACTGAATGTTCTACATATAAAACTTTTGTACCAACGATAGGTCTCTGAAGTTAGAGACAGAAAGTGTGTTCCGAGAAAATGGATCCAGAATAATCCACAGCCAAACACCTTCTTTTAAACAACTCAACACCATCTATTAAAAAAAAAAAAAAGAATTCTGAACACACTGACAAGACAAAATGAAGTTATTTAGCAGTGACAATTTTAGGCTCCCCACAGATTTCCACAGATTTCAGGGAATGAAGGACTTCTAGTTATTCACCACAGGAAAATGGAAACCCATCAAACATACATTAATTATAACAGCTGACCAGGATCAACCCAAATGTTCTCTCACTGCTCAGTAAACAAAAAATAGTATACCATACAGTGACTATTAGTCAGCATTAAAAATTAGTAGACTATTGCTACTACATCATCTCTCAAAAGTGCTTCTGCAAGCTAAAATTAAAAAAAATAATAATAAAACTATTTGGTGATGTTTATAAGAATTTTCAGGAAGAGGCAAAACCCTGGGAACAGATGCTAGATTGTGTTTTGCCTAGAGTTAGTGTCATCCATCCCATGGGGATGTTAAAATGATACTCTGTGTTTTGATTTGGGGAAATTTTACTTGACTAGTTATCCAGATGCATAGACTATAGACAGTGTCAAGACTCTGTCAGTGAGATCTGGTTCTTCACTTCTGTGGCAAATATAAGAACTTCAAATGTATACTTGGAAATGAGAGTAAGGGACAAGCAAATCAAAACACTCAGAAATGTTGTTGACCAAGAATATGTTACTTAGCTGAACAGAATTTACAAATAGGTAACTAGCAACATTCACTGGCTTCTATGAAGTTGGTAATGAGATTTTTTGTTTTTAACTTTTCAGTGGGATGTTGGGAATGGATAATTTACCATCTCCACAGCTTGAAGAAAAGTGAAATTCACTCCTGTTCCTTTATTTTTATTCCTAAAAGACACAGAAGCCTGGGAATCTCTAGGATTGACAAGCATCTGAGGGCAGTGAAGAATGTAATGAGGGCAGAGATGGAACGCAGTGGTAGCATGGTTAGTTAGCACTGCCATATAAGAGACTCTGTGTTAAAAAATATCATCTAAATAGCAACAAAACACTATCACCACCAGAAACCCACAAAACAAACACCAAAAATTAACCAAAACAAGAAGACTCACTGGAAAATATGAGTGTGTAGGGCCAGTGTCTTATTCACTTCTCTATTGATGTGAAAAGACACTATAACCAAGGCAAGTATAGAAGGAGTGTTTATTTGGAGTTTATAGTTTCAAAGGAATGCCATAGTCATCATGGCAGGGAGCAAGGCAGCACACAGCAGGCAGGCAGGCAGGGATGTCTCTGGAACAGTAGCTGACAGCTCACATTTTGAAGCACAATCATGAGGTACAGAGAGCTGGCAGAAATGGCCCAATTCTTTTGAAAACTCAAAGTCTATACTCAGCGACACATCTCCTCCAACAAGGTCACACCTATTAATTCTTCCCAAACAATTCCACCAACTATTCAAACGTATAAGCCTATGGGGGACCATTCTCATTCAAATCACCATAGCCACCTACAGGGTTCATCTTAATCAAAGTCACCTCCACAGATATTGACACCCCCCCCCGTTTATGAGCTTAAGCCCATTGCCAATGAAGATTCAAACGTAATCCATGAGTTACTGCTCAAGGTCTCCTTAAGCTTTTATTCTCCATCAAAATGTATAAACTCCAATGAAAATGAATCAGCCAGTTATTTTTATAAGCTATCATTCTCTTTAAATTTTTTAGAAAAGAAAAGCTCTTTGTTTAGTATTTTTCTAGAACATCCTTCATATTTATGTAGAGAAAATAAAGTACCATGATGAATAGCAAATTACGCTTCACAGAGGCCTCCTCCATTTCTATTACATTCTTTGAGGATATTGTTTTAGAAAATAAACAATATGTCTTAGTCACTGAGCTTCCATAAGGTACATTATATTCTGTTCATAAACTTTTCATTTGATATACAGGAAACTGGGTCAGTTCTCTCAACTTATATTTTCTCTTTAAAGACGCCAAGAAAACCTACATTACTAAGCATTACTCCTTTTTTCAAGTCTCTGGGCCCCTTAGTAATTCACAGGACAGGTTGTCAACTACAAATGTTTGCAAGCAAATGTGATGGATACGAGGAAACACAGAATGTCCAAGGGCAGAGATGAAAAATTGTATATGAACCGAGAATGGTCATTTAAGGAATTTTAGATCTGCTGCTGGAAACTGTTCTAAAGGGAGGTGAGAAGGGGATACTATGAAGCCTAGGACATCTTACATTGTGGTCAGGAAGTTTGCTGCAGATGTAGCCTGGGTCTGCTCTTTTCACCATTGTTTGGGAGAAAAATAGACATGAAGTTTGTCATGGGGAACCCACATGGAAAAGAAATTAGGATATCTGTAACAAGCAATGGCCCAGAAGGTCTGAGACTTATGACATATACTAAGCAAATTCCTGCTTGGCCATGCATAAGGAACAGTATGACATGGTTCCTGCCCCTGAAACAGAGCCATCAGGGCATAAGTCTTCACGAGTGTCCAAGGTTGCTGTGGGTAAAAGGCTTGTTTGTATAATAGTGTACATGTTTTCATGTTCCTCTGAAGAATGTCCTCTCTGCCAACGTTAATGATTCCATGATAATCAGAAGCAGCACCAATCTGGAGGCAAGGGCATGTCTATGTTTCAGCGAAATTGTTGAATGGTGTGACTTTCAGAACAGCCCTTATGGCTGTGGGAAAGAACACTAAAAACGGGAATTCGAAAATATGTAATTTCTCAACTGTGTAAAATATAAGGATGCAATATGAATTGTATAAAGAGCTTCGCAGAAGTAAAGGAACAGAGTGGCAGCTGCACTATGAGCCAGCTTTTCAGAAAGATATTAAGGAAGGAGATAAAGAGATTTAGGGAGTGGTGGCAACAAAGCAAGAGCCCACCCAGTTAAGTTTTGTTTGTTTATGCTTACAAAGGCAGGTAGAGTTCTGAGTTTCAAGATCAGCCTAGGACAGAGCTAATTTAGGTCCAGACATCTTCAGAACAGTAATTTCAGGGTGGGGTTCCAGCCAGCTATCTTATTGTCTGTGCTTGGGTTTGTGTCTCTTTCTACGAATCAAGAGCCTGGGATGATGGGATATTGTTTCATGAGATAAGCAAAAGGAAAAGTGGGGTAATGACTGAATTGATATGTAAAATAAAAGAAATTGGGCTTTTGATCTGTAAGAGGTGAGTTATCCAGAGAGTTTTTAGGATAGCTAGAGGAAGCTGTCTTGAGAGAACAGAACAGAGAGTGGTCTGGAAAGCTGTCCACAGCAGAGCATAGGCTGTCAGCTTGTAAGCCATGAATTGAGTTTGACTCATTTGTTTCACCACTCCCAGATGCTCCTTCTCTCAAGAACCCCTGTCCAAGCCAAGACTGGTCCTTAATAGTACTAGATGAGGGAAGAGATCTGGCCAGTTGGTCTGTAACAAAACATGGTGACAGGAAGAGGCATTTCTACCTTCAGAGGCTTAAGGTTATGCCTTAAAGAGAGTTGCACATAGAGCGGTTCTCCCTAAATGGGATAAGTTAGAGGCTAGAAGCTAAGGGAGAAATGAATTCTATATAACATTATAGCCAGCCAAAGACAGAACAAGGTTCCCTTGAGAGATTGTGTGTTGGGTGTGCCATGAGCAAAACCTGGACAGTCACATTGCTATGAGGAGCAGGAGAGGCATTTGGAGGTCTAAGGGACACTAGTCAAAAGAAAGCTAACAGTTGGAACAAAGCTCAGTTGTCAAGGACATTCATAAACCCACCTTCACAGACACTTACCGTTCAAGAGATGAAGGGAAACCACCAGCTTTCCTCTGGTGGGCTGCAGGGAAGAGAGTACCCTGTGTGTCAAGGACGTTTTGAGTAAGCAAAACAACAGTGTTTGAAGAAATAGACTTCCCTCTTTTCTACACTTCTGAATCACATACAAGTTTGGTTTGTTTGCAGTGTGGAAAAATGCACTGCTTGACCATGAGCCATGGTGTAGCTCAGGATGGAGAAATCTCAACTTCCTGGCTATTTGAAAGGATGGCCTTGATTATTGAAGGGTTTGACACTATGAATGCATACCATGGAGTGCTGATTTATAAACCAAATATTTTGTGGCACATGAAAAATATTTTCACAGGTGATTTGAAATACCCTATGTTAAACATTTCAGCAGAAGGAGCTACTGTAGCCCAGTTAAACAGGGTGCTCACTGTACTGACACCAAACCACAGCTTCATGAGATTTCTGCAAAGCCTGAGGTGAGGTGACTCTCATGTTTTAGCAAACTCTCCTTCAGTTTTTTGCAGTTATTGCAAGTAGAATAATTTTCTGGGGGATTATTGAGGCATGGTTGTTTACTTCCTCAGTAACAAATTACACAGTTATGTGCCTGGTTTTCCTCCTCAAAAACTGCATCTTGAGTTGTTGAATGCAACCAGTTGCCTTTTGCTTGGCTTCTTACTAAATTATTACAGGTTAATCACACTGCATGTGTCCATGTGTACATTAATTGCTCTACATTTTACCCATAAGAATGAACTGTGCTGAAGCTGACCTTTGTATTTTATTTTTCTTCTTGGATCTGATACACTGATGAATTCCCTGTGTATGTTTCCCTACACTTAATGTTATGCTCTCATGTATTTGGTCTTGACTCTCAAAGGTACGATCAATTAATTACCTTGGATCCTGTGAATGCTACATTAGCTAGAAGAAAGTTCTAGATGGGCCCTCCATGAAATTATATAGATCTTCATAGGGAGCCAAGGGAGTTTTGATTAACATACAGGGAAGAAGAATGAGGAAGGAATCAGAGAGTGGAATGATCCAGACCCAAGGCAAGGAGGCTGGAAGAAGCAAGGCACTGACTCCTCTCTAGAGACTCCAGGAATGTGGTTCTGCTGACTCCGAGTTTGGACTTACAGCTTTGAAATGTCAAGAACAGATTTCTGTACTTTAAGGCCCTAGGTTTCTTATAGAATCCATAGGGAACTCACACTGTTTCCGCTTTTGGTTAGAGCCTTTTTCGGACTCCTTAAAGTCATTCTTAAGATGTTCTGGGATTCCCTTCTCCATCTCTTTTTTCTCTATCTCTGCTAATTCCTTAAGGCTAAGCTTTCTATAGTTTGGTCAGAGCAGTCAATGTCACTACACTAAACAGCACAATGAAGGGAGTCACCTAGCTCCATTATAAGACATAACACAGAGAAAGTCACCCACAGTGTGTTATATCTGAAAATTGTCTCTTGATGGTCAATTGCGTGGGATAAATTAAAACTGTTCTTGAGTGGCAGCTGGAGCAGAGTAAAGCTAACTGACCTACTGCCCGCTGCCTTGACATGCAGGGCTTGGATTTTGTGTCTAGCATGTAGTCCCATTACCTGATTTTTCTTTAACTGTCAACTTGACATAGCCTAGAATCATCTAAAAGAGGAACTGACTATATCAAATTGGCCTGAGAGCATGTATGGGAGATTATCTTGATTGTTTATCAATATAGGCAGATCCAGCCCACTGTGACCAGCATCATCCCTTAGGCCAGCCAACATTTCCCCATGTGGAGATCAAACAACCCTTTCACAGAGGTTGCCTAAGACAGTAGAAAAACACAGAAATTTACGTTTTGATTCATAACTTATGAAGCAACAATGAAAATAGTTTTATGGTTTGGGGTCATCACAACGTGAGGAATGGTGTTAGAGGGTTCCACTGTTAGAAAGGTTGAGAACCACGGCTTTAGGCTGCTGGATCCTGAGGTGTATAAGAAAGCTTGTGAGTGATCCCAGTAGCAAGCAGTGCCATCCATGGTTTCTTTGGCACCAGATTTGCTGAGCAGCTCCAAGGTTGGAGGAAATGTACGGATCAGCAATCAGGCCTATAAGCTGAAACAAACCCTTCCCTCCCCCCCCCCCAAGCTGTTTTTGGTCAAAATGTTTGTCAAAGCTTTGGAAGAAACTAGGGTGCCTGCCACTTGTCCTGAAGCCTCCAGGGGAGACTGAGATTAAACTGGAATCTCTGGCTTTTCCTTTCTCAAGCCTGTGTATTCACAGCATCCGGGCTGTTTTCTTGAACTCTGAGGTGAATCATTTGTCCCTATCCTTCCAAGGTTAGGCTTCCTGACTTAACTCTTAACTCTGATCTCCTCTAGCTAATTTCTCATAGCAAATATCTGTAACTGATCGATCATCACCTTCCTCTGTACTTAAAAACATAATGAGAGCCAGTGATGTTAAGAGAAAAGAATAATGTGCAGGAAGTCCCTTTTTGTTCTACGAATCCCTCTCCCCACTCACAACTAACCCCAGTGCCAATAAAGCATTTCTACTTTGCCTATACCATCTACTTATCCAAATTCATCAGGGAGTGACCCCACCACCAGAAAGTGCACATGCTGTTCTCTTATGCATCATCTTATCTGACCATCTGTAGCACGTAATCCACTCTGGGCCTAATATCCTGGCTCTCACTGGTCTCTTAGACTTAGAAACCAGAGTTAACACCTCAACCTATTTACTTTACCTTTCAGTGTGTCCCAGGCTCTACCCAGGGTTCTCGGCATTCATCTTTGCATTTTTGTCTCTCCTCTCATCATAGTCAATCTCCCCCATCCTCCATTTCATAAGCTTTTATATGGCTTTCTTGGCTCACTTGTCACCTGTCCAGATGTCAGTTAACTCCTGTGACTATGTCCCTCTCAAACTCATGTTTTGATTAATAGGTTCAGCTGGAAGTTCTGGAAGCTTCAGGATGTAGAAATGGATCAGAGGAAGTAGGTCCCTGGTGATATGCTTTAAAGGTTATCCCAATTCTGGCCTGTAGTTCCTTTTATGTTCTCTGCTTCCTGTCCATCATGAGGTCAAGCTTCTCCTCTTCCAGCTCCTCACTGCCATGATGATAGGCCTGAGTAAAGGCACAGAACAGATGGGGCTGAGAACAATTGACTAAACACGCAGAAGCCATGGGTCAAAACCAGTCTTGGGTTATTTTCTCCAGTGTTCGAGTCATGGCTATGTAACAGTAACAAGCATACCCTTAAATGTACTCAGTCTCCTGCCTTCTGCCCTTCCATCAAACCATGCAATTTTTCTGGACTGG
>NW_022196905.1:185952908-185964469 GCF_008632895.1 Mastomys coucha | reverse complement strand
TTTTCGAGACAGGGTTTCTCTGTATAGCCCTGGCTGTCTTGGAACTCAGTCTGTAGACTAGGCTAGCCTCAAACTCAGAAATCCACTTGCCTCTGCCTCCCAAGTGCTGGGATTAAATTAAAGGCATGTGCCACCACTGCCCGGTATTGGTCTGGATTTTTAATGCAATGTGCACATGTGCACATACGTTTGTATTCTCTTTATGCACAACCTCCTAATGCTATACACTTTCTACAGAAGTAAGTCTTTTCAGTTTGCCTCAATCTGCATGGAAAACTTCTTTGCAATACAAAGGTTGCTAACACTGGTAATGCTATGGAGCTATGGAGCATCCCTGTGGTCCAGCGACTGGGAACTTCACATCTACAGATTGTTTTCTTGACTCCTCAGAATAACTGAGCATGGGAGGATACCTTATGGTTCAGGTGCTGTAGCTGAGGATGCTATGGTGTAACTAACCAGGACCAACTCTGTGGCTTCATGGAGCCCTTTAAGCCTTCCTCCACATATGTCTTTGTTAAGCACCCCTTCACTCCCTGAGAACATGCTTCCCTCCCAAGTCCACCCGGAGTTTTCTTATTTCTGCTATGGAGAACATGCACTTCTTTGGAAGCTTGCCACAAGAAATATTCTGGCAGGAAATCTTCTATTTTCCCCTGATAGATATAATCTGTGACTCCCTCCATCCCCACTCCCTCCAGCCCCACTGACCCTCAGTACCTCTCGCAGGTACTGATCAGCCACGGTGTGCACACATCTTGCCTACAGCCTGCTTGCATGCCCCTGAATATGAGTGTCCTCTTTTTCTTTATAACTCAGTATTTCTCTCACTGGCCTGTTGCATTTCAGTGCCTTTGCTGCTTTTGCTTTTTTTTTTTTTTTTTTTTTTTTTTTTTTTTTTTTCCTTTGCTGAAAGTGGGTGGGGAAGCACCAGTAAGGCCAGGGACAAAGGCAGCCTGTTAAGTATGGTGTGATGCAGGTAGTTGAATGCTGAATAGATGAACAAAATAAAAACAAACCTTGATAACTGCCTAGAACTTTTTACTACAAATGAAGGAGTTAAGACAAGCCGTCACCGAGGGGGCTTCTAGATCTAAAACACTACAAGTCTCAAGTCTGTACCTGCTAATATGTATGACTGAACCAATAAGCAAAAAATGGATTTACAAAAAGAAAAAGAAAAAAATTCACGAGGAACTGCTTTTATGTTATATTTTTATGTAATTTTAGATGACGTTTCTTTTCTTCCCTTCTTTCTTTCCTTCCTTTATTTGCTTTGGCCTACTCCATAGTTTAAATGTTTTACTGTATGGGCTCCACCCCTTTTATTTAAGTTTTGTCATACATTATATTTTGTTCATATTTTCCCCTCCCCTAACTCCTTGCAGATTGACCCCAACTCTCTATCCAGCCAATATTTTCTATTTGTCTGTCTATCTATCTATATACCTTTCTATCTGTCATCTGTCTGCCTGTCTACCTCACCCAACTTTATGTTATCTCTCTCTTGCAAAAAAAAAATGCATAAACCACTTTATTCTTACTTTTGAATCAGCAACCCCAGTGAAGCAGCATACACTGGAACATTCAGTTGTTAAAAGATTAATTGTGTCTACAGAAGAATCAGGACTGGAAGGAAACTGACAGCCACAGCAAACCTTGATTTTGTCTGTTGGGTAGGACTGTGCCATCCTTAACAGGCAAAGATGAGAAGTGATCCGAAATGTCTATTTGAACAGCTCTCTAACGTTTCTTTTTAATTAAAGCTTTCATGTAATTAAGAAAGATTTTGATTGTATACTGATGTTCAAAGCAATCCCATTTATAATTGATGAAAAATGGAAGCAACCGAGTGTCCATTGAGAGATGAGTCAGCTATTTGGAAGACATATACATATACATAAATATGTAAATACACTAATACTATAAATATTCATGAGTATGCATATTCATTGGTGAATATTCAACCTTCCAAAGGGGAATCAGTTGTGACATGTGCTACAAACATGGTTGAATCTTGAGCAACTTAAGACAGTCACATAAGAAAAAATATTACATCATTCCAGTTATACCAAGTATTCAGAGTAGTCAAATGCTAGAGACAGAAGATCTGGGGAGGTAGGAGTAAAGACATGCAATATTTAGTAGAACTAGAGTGTGAGTTTGGGAACATAAAGGGCACTGGAGACAGATGGTGCTGAATCACTAGTATGAATGTCTCATACCAGTGGAAGTATGGTTACCATGGTTAATTTTTATATAGTTTGTAGTTTGCCACGATCTAAAAAGAGAAAGAGCGAGAATGTAAAAGGACAGCTACAGCATCCAAAAGCAAGAATGAGGGAAATTTCTAGCTCATTCTTCTCTGGCCCAGACATATCGACAAGTTGATATTTCATGCGAATAACACATATCAGTTCCTAGCCTTGTGACCAATATTAAGCGTGGAGCTGCCAAGAAGTACAGAACTGATGACATGACCATCTTGGGTCTTTGAAGGATGATGGATGTAGGGGGACAGGAACGGAAGGATCAGGATTCACAGATTAGAAGGAACTGAGACTTCTGTGCATCATGAGGAAGGGGAATGCAGAGAGAAGCAGCTGTACTTAGGATGTGGCTTCCTAGGGCTGCCCTGTTCTCAGCTGATGGGGGCTGGTGCCAAGTAGAGCTTGCCTGGATCTGGATGGACAGGTTGGAAGACACCCGAGGCAGCTGCCATTTCCACAAGAAGGATGAAATGCCTGAGGCTGAGTGTGGTGGTGGCACACACATTAACTGACAGGGCTGGTGTTCAGAAGTCTTCAGTGTTCTCATAGATACTGAGAGACTGGATTCACTTGGTAACACTTGGTACCATATTCATGGCTGTCAAGTCAGGGCTTGGCTGAATCATGGAAATGTACATATTTTTAAATGGCCAAAAAAAGGATAGGGACATACTAAAGTAGAAAATACAAGAAAGAATGGAGCAAAAGGACCAATGCAGAAGAAAATGTTGGCATGAGGTATTGGAGAAAGTGGCAGCAGCTCTTGCCAACTGCTTCAGACTGCTCGTGTATTTGCATAACATTTAAATTAAAGCCTGACTAATTTTCCAACAAAGCACTCAGCTCCAAATGTAGAAACTATAAGGAATTAGTCTTTTAAAAATTAAAAGATGTTTTTCTTGTCTATGTATAATCTACACATGTCTGTCTTTTTTTTTTTTTTTTTTTTTTTTTTTTTTTTTTTTTTTTAATTTCATGAATGGCTTTAACCTAGGGCATTTCTGTCCATACTCATTAAAGCACATTATACTGGAGACTTGACCAAGAGCATTGCAAGTGTGCAGATGTCTTACCATGCAAGGCACCAATTTCCCCCTTTAATTATTTCCCTGTCAGAATCAATCTCTCTCTAGGGTCTGCTTTTGATGCTCAGCCAATCAGTTTCATTGTGCTGACACAGCCCAGCTGATGCCAAACAGGACTGCTGCTGAGGTCCCCATTAAGGGAACAAAACACACAGTCATCCCAGAAATGGCACCCCACTGCTACAGCACACATCACCAGGACTTGAAAATCACCCACTGCCAGGGAATGAAGGGGGCCTGGAGACTACCTCCTGCCAGTCTAGCATCTGCTTGAAGAAGAGACAAGAGGACAGTGACCACTTGGTGAGCTAGAAACAGACCCAAGATCTATAAATGCCTCCTAATTCCCATAACTCCGTAGTCTCTCAACATAGTGAGCTTAAATAACTCACTATGTCTAATTAGTGCTGTCAATTCTTGCATGGATGTGGGACCATCCACTGGACCATGGGACACCTGCTAATAATCACAACCTCAAAGAAGAATGGCTCTCCGTCCACCATCAGCCATAAACTGCTAATAGCTCCTTAGTAAGTGGTAGGGTCTGAGAACACCTCCTATGTACAGCATCTGTCTTCCTTGCTGTACAGTGATTTCTTCATTGTAGACTCGATAGAATGTGACTTAGTTGTGGGCCCTCAAAAATCCAAGATCCAGAACAGAAGAGTGAGTGTGGGCAATAGACTATCTATAGACCAAATTCTTCTATCTTAAAACTAGGTCTTGTGAGTGGCAGGGCAAGTCATGATGTCAATGAGGCAAAGGCAACTAACCAAGGTCAAAGTTCAGAAGTTCTCTTGGATGTACTCTTGGATGTATGGTGCCTTCTGAATTCATTGCTTGTGTCTGAGCTACTGGGATTACAGGTACAACATAGCTATACCTGGCTTTTTACGTAGATCCTGGTGACATGAACTCAGCTACTCATGCCTGTGCAACAAGACAGAACTGTCTCCTCAGTCCCTAAGAAATTTGAATAACAGTGGTTGTATTGGTGTGAATAAGTTTGGACCCCTTAGATTTATGTATTTGAATGCTTGGCCCACAGAGAGTGGCACTCTTAGGAGCTGTGGCCTTATTGGAGGAGGGGTGGTCTTGTTGGAGGAGGTATGGCCTTGTTGGAGGAGGGGTGGCCTTGTTGGAGGAGGGGTGGCCTGAGAGGTGTGGCCTTGTTGGGAGTTTGTCACTATGGAGGCAGGGCTTTGAGGTCTCCAGTGTTCAAGCTCTGCCCAATGTAGCACACAGTCTCCTGCTGCCTGTTGATCAAGATATAGAACTCTCAGCTACTTCTCCAGCACCACATCTGCCTGGACTCTGCCATGCTTCTCACCGTGAAGATAATGGACTAAACGTCTGAATCTGTAAACCAGTCCCAAATAAATGTTTTCTTTTGTGAGTATTGCTTTGGTCGTATTGTCTCTTCACAGCAATAAAATCATAACTAAGAAAGCAGTTTCACACAATATAACATTAATTTTTTTTTTGGAAAAGTAACTAGTAAGGTTTTGTTTTATTTTCATAAACATATAGCTAACTTTCAAATGTGCAGCTTTAAAACTTCCAGGCCAAAGACATCCTGTTCTCTTAAAAATACTATTATTGAAAACATTTCATCACAAATTCATATCACAAAACTCCATTTGGATTAAAATTAAGCAAGAAGACTCACCAGGAAGGCTCAGATAGGAATCCAATATATTGTTATATATTACTAATATGTAACTATTCCTTTATAAAGATGGATCATTGGCTCTGAGATGGGGGAGGGAGAGAGAGAGATCATCTAAAATCTTTTTATCATGCACTATATTGTATACTATAAATTAAGTGAAAGGATCCCATGGTGGTTTTTTTAATGGAATATGTTAGAAGGAGAAAACAGATCCCAATTTATTCATAAAAGTGGGGGTTATTTTATGCATTGATGGTTCTTCACTAGATACTCACTCCCAGACTTAGACAAATTGGTGGCCATGAGTGCATTCAGCAGACTCAAGAATTAATAGGCTTATTACATTAGCAGTATGAGCAGTGTAAAGTGTAGCTGTGTTGGCAGATGTTGATGATGGCTGTATTAAAGCCCTCACGCAGAGCATGGATTGTGTCTTGAAGTGGCATTCAAGGCTGGAATGGGCAGTCGTGTGCATTGACCTCCGCAGGCCGGAAGTAGAGATCAGAGGAAAAGAAAGGGAATGCCAGCAAGGTTGTGTCCTTTTCATCAAGGACAGCAACATCAAAAGCTAACTTTGCATGCCAAGAGCAAGTTCTGGCAGTAATGAAAGGGTAGGCCTTGACACCCCAAATAATTACAACAAACTGCGAGAGGAAAGCTCAGAAAGGGGAAAGAGGCCAGGAAAGGATGCCCAAGAGATCAGAAGGTGGTCAACTAGAACCTCCAGAAGCCGGTAAGATGAAGCTTTAAAGAGTGGAAATCGCCGAAGTTACTGTAAGTTTTGACAAGCAAGTACAGGTCTGCAATATCTTATGAACAATATCTTATGAGAGATGTGTCCTGGCTGTGTAATCAAGTAGTTTTATCTGCATAGATAGTCCCTGGGTCTTGACATATGAAATTCCCTTTGCTTCCATTTCAATTTGCCATTTTTTTTTTTTTTTTGCTCAGCCACTCTGTGGTGTTCTGTGACCCTACAGAATCTTCATTCCCCTTTCCTTAGCACATGCCTGTAGTACCCACCCAGTAACAAAGATCTAAATCCATAGACGATGCTGCAGAGAGATGGTCCTTCTTTGAAAGACAATGGCGTGCATCACTGAAACTAGTTGCATAGTGTTGATATGCTGCTCTCAGCTGTTCCTAGCCAAGCTACAATACCCTTCTCTACAAACACTGAATATGTAGCAGGGAAAATTTTACCACATGACAGTAGTTCAATAATTTAAGGAACCCTCACATAATGTCCAAGCTACCGTGTGTTATTGAACTATTAGAAAAGCCTTACTTAATCTTCTGTAGCAAATGGAAGTGTGTAAGGCTAAGGGAGATATGGCCCAAACCATTTTCCATGTAGCCATGAGTAAATAAAGTCAGAGAACACAAATGTCCCTGTATTAAAGCCAATACACTAGAATATAAACAGAGAACAATGTAATGATTTAAGGATGGGGCTAATATTCTATCTAAATAAGCTGATGACAATATCATGATTCTTGGGCAAATACATTATCTCGTGATTTGGTTGTATATTCTTTTACTAACTTGTTATTTATGCTTGCAAAAAGGACAAAGTAGCCAAGGTTCTATTAATCCATCTACTTGCATTGTGGCCAAGAAAATCCCCATATATGTTAAAGCATTGATGTGTTAAGATTTATGCTCTAAGTAAAGCAATCCAGCATACTGAATACATGGAGAATTTAAGGCAATCCTGTCTGATTGGTTGATAATAAAGACTGAGTTGGAAAGGAATCATTTCTTGGTGTTTTAAAGACAGTATTGCTCGAAGTGATTAAGTGGCAAAATAAACGTCAAAAGGCTAAAAGAGCAAAAAGCAATCAACTCTGGCAGCATATCCCTTTATGATGTCATTTCTACCCATGGGAAAAGAACAAAGATATAGTGGAAATAAAATGGAGATTTGTGTGAGAAGTGTCAAATCAGCATGGAGCTCACAAAATCCAAGTCTTCAGGAGAGAGAGAATGTTGCTTGGATACTCTGAGCTTCACTGTAGAGCAAAGTATTGTGAAATTCAATAAAACTGTATGGAGCATAAATCTAAAAGTTATTATGCATATACAGTACTATAGCATTTTATACGATATATTTAATGGTAATATTCTGAACCACTCTGGCCTATGGGATGTTTAATTGAGCTGTGCAAAAAAAAAAAAAAAAAAAAAAAGTTCTGCTTTGGTCCTGAAAGGAATTCTAATTTGCTCATATTTCAGCTGGATACATGCTTTCAGAGCTAACAGAGACTACAGCTAACAGAGTCTATAGTCCCTTCCATCGACAGTGTACTGAGATGATGCAGGGCTATCTGCTTCAGACGGGAAGCAGAGCAAGCTTTCACATAGGATGCTCTTGTTATAAAGAGATGGTATAGTATTATACAACCAATCCCATGTTCCATAAACACTGAGCAGATGCAAGCAGTGGTATATTCCATGAAAAGATCATAAGGTATGATTCAAGCTCAACTGGACAAAAGCTGCTCATTGAAAGATTAAGGGTTAGTAGTGGTCATCTGATGAGAAAAAAATTGGTGGTGGTTGTTCTCAGGATCTGTCCCATCTCACTTCTGTACCGAAGTGTACTCAGGGATGTTGAATCTCTTTCATTTTAAAGTGGAGATTCAAACACTATTGAAAATCTTTATTTTTCATTTTATGAAACACTGAGGGTTTTGTCTGTTTGTTTTTGTTTCATTTTTTTGGTTTTTCGAGACAGAGTTGAATCACTGAGTTTAAAATCCATTTAGGAAGCAACCAAACTAGCTATACCCCCAGGAATTCCCAGAGCTAAAGTCATATAGTTGATAGGGTTTAATATTCAGGGTTACAAATGTAAGCTGAAGAACTGTATTAGCAATTCTATCCCAGTTAGTAGATTTGTTTCTGCTTGAATCCAGTACTATGTAAGTGTTCGACAGTAATTCACTATATGAACCCACTCATTTACTCAGTGATTATTCAACAGATGGTTGCATACTGGGCAGTTAGAGAGATTGGAACTATGAAAGGCAATTATTATGCTGACAAAGACTAATGAGCGGGTGAACAAATACTCATGCTTCAAAATAAGAGAATAAGTTAGATAGATCCTAAGATTTTAATTATAATAGATCTACCCATCATATTTAAAGACACTAGCAAATAGTCAACATATATAGGGCAATAGGAATTCCTTTTTTTGGCAAGTTCAAGTCCAGACTTTTATTATATATATATGTGTGTGCATATGTGTGTATGAACATATATTTACATTTATGCATGTATATGCATGTGTGTGTTGTGGTATGTGTGGTGTGTGTATATACATGTGTGTATGTATGCATGTGTGCATGCATGTATATGTGTGTGCACACATGTGTGTATATGTGTGTGTTTGTATGTGTAAATGAATTTATAACACATGTATATGGGTACCCTGTGAGACCAGAAGAGGGTGTC
This sequence comes from Mastomys coucha, assembly GCF_008632895.1. NCBI lineage: Eukaryota > Metazoa > Chordata > Mammalia > Rodentia > Muridae > Mastomys > Mastomys coucha. The sequence continues at coordinate 185,955,983 of NW_022196905.1, read as the reverse complement.
AGATCTCCTGAAGTTACACTGACTGGCAGTTATCAGCTGTACGATATGGGTAGAGGGACCCTATCATCTGTCCTCTGGAAGAACAGGAAGTACTCTTAACAACTGAGCCACCTTTCCAACCCCAAGACCAGCTTGTTACCTAAGCAAATTCAAAGTAGATTCATATGGAAGCTGAAGAGTCCAGCTCCAAGAGCCAAAACTTGAAACTTATTCCAAACATAAAATGATCAGGGCTGTGAGGCTGCAGAGGCAATTGTCTTGAAGTATTATTACTTAATTAACTTGAAATAATTTAGGAAGAAAACAGGAGATGATGAAGATGGGTCACATATCAACATAATATAAAAGAAGAATCACAAAAGACAAGAAAGGCAGTTCTATCAAAATAAGTATAAATACATGAATTATAAAGCCAAAATTGATCTGTTTAGAAATGTGAGACTAAATGTATTAGAAGGCAGAAACTGCTTGGAAATTTGTTCAGTGTGTGTGTGTGTGTGTGTGTGTGTGTGTGAGAGAGAGAGAGAGAGAGAGAGAGAGAGAGAGAGAGAGAGAGGGAGAGAGAGAGAGGGAGAGAGATCAAACAGTTTAGTCTAAGAATGTGGTTCAGGGTAATCAAGATAGCAATGTTTATCTTATATTTTAATCATTTCTTCATGTTGAATATATCACTAGAATATATATGTATATGTGTATCATATAATATATTTATATTATATACAATACATGATATAATATATAGTTATTATAATATATAAATATATGTTTATATTATATATAACATATCTGCTTCAAAGCATTACATTTGCATCCTCACAAATATTTAGGAAAAATGGTGTACCAATTGAAAGTACCTGTGAAAGAGTCCGCTCTAGTGACTAGAAGCAAAGACCGTAGACAGCAAGGATAATCCAATAGGTAGATCTGTGGTGAAGTTGCCTGTGAAATCTTTCACGGCCATCTGTCTTGTTGAGGTGAATCCGGCCTTTATCTTTCACCAAATATTTGTAATTTCAAGCTCATAAAACAAGGTACACAAATTGTGTTACTTATTCATTTTCCTAAAGAAATTACCCTAGAATTTTCCTTAGTCAGGCAAAATTATGCCATCTTTACTGTTTAATGTATAACTAGAATACGTACCCTGTGAATCCTATCTTTTCCAAATCAGATTTTCCTCACCTTTGCCTTACCAAAATTGCTGAAGAAAAACTTTTATTTATTTGTTTTATTTCAGGTTTATTTTTTGTTTGTTTTATGTTTTTGATACAAGGACTCTTGTGATCCAAGATGATCTCAGACTCATTACTTTTCCAATAATAATTTTGAACTCCTGACTTGCCTGCCTCCAAATGCTAGGATTATAGGTGTGCACTGTCATGGTTTGAATAGTTATGGCTCCCACAGATATATGTGTTGAATGCTTGGCCCACAGGAAGTGCACTATTAGGAGATACGACCTTACTGGAGTAGGTATGGACTTGTTGAAGAAAATGTGTCACTGTGGATGTGGGCTTTGAGGTCTCCTATATTCAGTCTATGCCCAGTATGGAATCAGAGCCTCCTCCTGCCTGCCTTCAGAAGACGTTTCTCTTCTGATGCCTTTGGATGAAGATGTAGACCTCTCACCTTCTTCTCCAGCACCATGTCTGCCTGCACACTGCCATGCTTCCTGCCATGATGATAATGGACTAAATCCCCAAAACTGTAAATCAGTCCCAATTAAATGTCTTTCTTTATAAGAGTTGCCTTGGTCATGGTATCTCTTCACAGCAATAGAACCATAACTAACACATCTGACCTCAGAAAAGGTTATGGCAAATATTGGCCTAAATATTTTTTTAAATTTCAAAGGGCTAATTGTAATATAAATTATATATATGTATAATATATATATCACCCAATTACTCACATCTAAGAACTTTTAATGGTGTCTGAGAATGTTATTTATCTGAATTGTATTGTAGTCATAAACTTATATATTTTAAATAACTTTTATGAAAATAAAGTTGAAATAATTGCTAGTGTTTTCAATAAGGGATTATAAAATCCTTAGCATGGAAAAATGTGGGTGTGTTTGCTGACAATTTGTATGAAGGCAGACACTGAGACAAGCAGAATATGCAGTTTATATTTAGTCACTTAGAACATTTATGTAATCCAATTATTTGAAACCTGAGTTTTATGGTTGAAAACAACCTATTGAATCCTTCCTGTTCAACTTTAAATAAAATAGATAAGTGAATGAATGACTGAATGAAAGAATAATCAAGAAAATATGAAATAGTAGCCCATTTGTAAAACAGACATATGACCAACAGCCTCTATGTAGATTATCTAAAAATCAGAATTATTAGATAAATAATTCTTTTCTTTCCTGTGATTTACATAGGAGAGAAAAATTTTAAAACATGTTAAAATACTTCTATGTCTTCTTTAAGATCTGAGTCAAAAATTTTAGTTCTGCCACAGATAATATGGTTTTCAAACACTATTTACTTCTTCTTTACTACTCCTCCTCTTCCTTCTCTTCTACCACCTCTTCCTCTTCCTCTTCCTCTTCCTCTTCCTCCTCCTCCTCCTCTTCATACACTCTCACTATGTAGCCCCAGCTAGCCTGCAATTTGTAACCCATTTGGCTCAGTTTTCTGAGTGCTGGGATCACAGGCATGAACCACCACAGCATTCCTATTTTTTCAAAGTTCAGCATCTAAGTCTTATTTTGAATTCTTGAAAGGAAAAATTATAAAATTTAAACTCTTTACATAATTTCTGTTGTATTTTATAAACACAAGTTAATATTAATACCAGAAGCAATGGGGCCTAAAGAAGGTATTGAAGACAGTATGAAATCACAATCTTTGGGAAGGTTTTGACTCTGACTCTGTTCCAAAGTAGATGACTTGCTAAATTAGTGAATGTGTGCATTGGCCTCTTTTATCTATTACCGTTTTTAAGTTTGTTGGCTATCTTCTTGGAAAGACCAACTTCAATGACTAGTCCTGAGAGATGATAGAGGCTATATGGGGGAACAGTAATGGGAGAGAGAGAGAGAGAGAGAGAGAGAGAGGGAGG
>NW_022196905.1:185908507-185952826 GCF_008632895.1 Mastomys coucha | reverse complement strand
AGGGAGGGAGAGAGAGGGAGAGAGAGAGACAGAGAGAGAGAGAGGAGCATTTGCTCTAGCGGATGCAGCCCCCTTTCATCTCCACAGGCACCCCATGCACATATGTGCATGAGCACATATGCACACACATAAGCATAGTAAAATCATTATTTAAAAAAAAAGCAAAGTTAAATCATTATTAAAAAGCATTGTGTATGTTCAACCCCAGATATTTTCTGCATTTTCTTCAAGTTCCTTTGATTGAGTTTATGTATTTCAATTCACTGCTACTGAAAGCCAATGGTTTATTTGCTCAGGGTTCATGAGATATTACCAGCTGTGACATTCATGCTATGGCAAAATGATGCAAAGCTCTTTCCAAAGCCATTATGGCTGAATTTAAATCTGCCTTTGGCATCTGTGAGTTGTATGCTTTTATAGAAATTATGTAATTTCTCTAAGTCTCCAGTTGTTCATTTGTGAATAACAATAGTTCCCATTCCTTGGAGAGCTGCAAGAGTTTTAAACCCACTGAAGGTTTTCAGTGAGATACCTGCCTGGAACATTCTATATATGAGACAAATGTCAACCACAATGTTGCTTCTAAAGATGTAAAGGAACAATGAAGCTTAATTTTTGTAGTGATTTTAGAGAGATATGAAATAGGAAATTATTTGGCATTTATGAATTTTGAATTAAAAATCCTTAATCTTCAGAGGAGAAAACACCAGCTCTAAGATTACTCTGGAGTTTCCACAAAGCAAATGCTAGAATGTAACACTGTGCCTGATGATAAAATAGTGCATAGTAGGAGATTCGGTGGCAAAATGCATAGTAGGAGATTCACTAATCCCTGTTGCCATAATGGTCCAAATTTATTTCCTGTTCACTTTTAGCTGGATACATGGACATTATCCATGCTCATCCAGGATAGTATTGTGGAGAGGCCAAGTTTCTGGTCAGTGCACACCCCTTAAAGCTCCTTTACCCCTCCAGAATAGCAACTCATATATAGTTGATGCTCTTTTCATGGCCTATCACAGTGTGTCTTTCCACTTCAGAAAAAGCTTATTAGTAGTATCAAGAATGGGATTTTCCAGGGCTGAAGAGATGGCTTAAACTTCCAGAGGAACTGGGTTTGATTCTTAGCACCCATATAGTGGCTCACAAACCTTCCGTAACTCACATATATGATACACAAACATATATGCAAGCAAAATACCCATACACCTAAGATAAATAATTAAATGATTTTTTAAAAATGTAATGGAATATTCTTTTGTTCTAGACTCCAGTACTTTTGCATTAAAAGCGTTTTTTTTTTCAGAATAAAAACATATATCTCTCAGTACCCTTTAAGTGAGAAATCTCTGCCATAAAACAACCAGTGTATTTAAAGCACTCTCTTCACCTTGGAAATATTTATGTACTTATACTTATAGTTATATGTATGTTTTATGGATAAATCATCTTAAAAAGTATTTTATAGGTTTCTTGGGTTTCATTGGTAGTTCTCCATTAGTTTGAATCCCCAAGATTTGGGACAGCTAGTCCACTGGGAAGATGTGTTCTATTTTAAACCATCATCAGGTTCTTAAAATTTCTTTATCCCTTGGAGATAGCACTTTTCATTTGGTTGAGTTTCTATTAAGGAAATGAGCTTTGCTAAGACTCTCCAGAAAATAAAAACTTATTTTGTTTTTATTTTCTTTCCTTCTTAGTTGTTGAAACTTGAGGTCCACGTTACAATACCAAGGGCAAACTGGAAGTTGCCCTAACCAACACTCAATACTGCCCCGACTGTGTGCTGCAGACAAAGATGAAGTCGATGACTGCAGTAAACTACCAAATTGGAGGGAAGATTTTTGGTCCTTGCTGTTTTAGGGTCATTATATGCAGTTCTAGAATCATGTAAGGCAGGCGTCTCTCCACAGTTCCAAGTCTAGACAAAGATACTATCGCCACACAACACTCTTTCTTGCTCTCCAACCTGTTTATCACCGCTGGACTGAGATGGGTCACAATTCAGAAGCTTGTACATCCTCTTCCTTATGTCTAAGTACAAAAGTATATATTCCAAGTTTGCTGTGGGTGCTTTCTGCTTGTAGCCTGGGACTCTGCTGCTCTTGTACTAGGAGACTGGATGTCTACATGCTGGCCTTTTCCTTTCATATGTAGTGTTCTCTTTAATTAATAAGACTATAATGCTCAAAGACTAAGTTTAGAAAATCAAGGTCACAGAAAGAGGCCAAGGTTCTCAAGTAAATAAAATTTTCATTTTTAAATAGTTTTGAATGAATGTGTGGTACTTCCTAGATTTTTTTAAAAAGACATGATATTATGGTCAAGGGAATATGTTTTCTAAAAGTTATTCTGGATGTGAAAATTGTACAGGCCAGTAGTTCTCTACATCAACTGAGATCTTGGAAGGACAACATTGTAATTATTCGCTTGTTCTCTACATGCCCTAGTGAGTTTATTACTCTTGGTATCTTCCATGGAGCAATCCCCTTGAACATAATTCCTTCTAACCAGAACCAGTTTTATCAGTTTCAAGGTTGTGATGAAATGCAAGAGTCTATGAGAAAGCTCTGCTACTCACCTCCACAAATGTAGGACATGACAGCACTATCTTGGTTTCATGAATTATCAGTCACTGTTAAATTAGTGTTAAGAATCTCATAATAAAATGGGAATATTCCATTACTTTTTTAAAAAAATCATTTAATTATCTTAACCAATACTCTTAACCATTAACGCATCTCTCCAGCCCTAGGAAATCCCATTTTTGATACTACTACTAAGCCTTTTCTGAAGTGGAAAGGCACACTGTTAAATTCATCAGTATGTTAATTTGAATCATTTCTTTTTTATTCCTTATTTGTGTGACTATACAGATGATGGCCTTATACAACTTTATGAGTTAAAGGCCCTAACAGGAAAATAGACTATTTAGGGTCTGTCAATCTAAGACAAATACCCTTCGCTGTCACAAGAACACCATCATCTCTTCTGATTTCTACAGAAAGGCTAGAGTCTTAGGGTTCTCTCCTGTATTCATTTTGAATGTCAGGAGGCAGTCTGAAGTATTGTAAGACTGTTCGAACTATTTTCATAATAGTTTCAGCAAGCCACAATGTTCTTACTAATCTATGTTAGGAAGGAAAAACTAGGGCTGGAGAGATGGCTTGGTGGTTAAGAGCACCGACTGCTCTTCCAGAGATTCTGAGAACAATTCCCAGCAACCACATGGTGGATTACAACCATCTGTAATAAGACCTGATGCCTTCTTCTGGTGTGTCTGAAGACAGTAACAGTGTACTCACACAAGTAAAATAAATACACAAATCTCTTTTAAAAAGAGAAGAGGAAGGGAAAACTATATTTTGAAGTTATTATAGGAGAAAGCTGGGGGAAATCATTGAAAACAAACCTCTGAAGCTCAGGAAGGTGTGTCAAAGATGGAATGGAGTCCTGGCCCCTGAACTTGAGAGAGGTGATGTCATGGAGCATGGACATCAGGCTTAAACAAACACTGTGTGTTAGCAGGCACCACAGGTAGACAGACATTGACCTTGGCTTAAGTGAAGTGTTGATACTAAGAGCCCATGGTCAGCCACATTGATGCTGGAAATGACTGCACTTGCTGTTATGAGCAATGAGTTACCTTATACATCTCTAGATTTTGTATGCCTCTGTTTACAAAAGAAGAATGGTTTTTTATTGTTTATTTGTTAAAGTTTCTTTGCATTAACACTTTTCAGACCATGAAAAGTCTTTTGCTAAGTTGTTTGAATTCTTACAAAAGACTATTCGATCCTTTTTAAGAGGGTTGTTTTGATATAAACTAAATAGTCATTGAAGTTGCTTATAAAACAGTCATTCATAAAGCAAGGCTTAAGAATAATACCTAATGTTCTACAAAAGAAAAATTAGCAACAAATAAGTGAATAGTATCCTATGAAAATGAAAATTTGAAATACACACAAAATGTAATACTATTAAGCACTAAAGAAAAATGGAGTTAAAATTTTCTCAACAAAATAGATAAACTTCAAATGCATAAGATTAAGTGAGGTCACAATTCTCCAGAAATTAAATAGTAAAAAACCCTGCATATTCTCTTTCATGTGCTGAATGATTCTAGCCAGTTATATAGGTAAGTGTATAAATAAATATGCACATGGATACAGTAGAACTGGAAGAAAGAAACAATAAAGGCTAAATATTAGAGGATGAAGAAAGATAGAATAAGGGTAATGGACATGAACTATGAAAGAAGTATGCTTTCCTGCTGGATTAAGATAACACTAATAGAGTATTGTATTTTTATTATTAAAAACATCTCACTTACTTGTAAGTCACTGCTCTCAAAGTACCAATATTATAGATATTTAACCCTAAGTAAACATATGAGGAAAATGAAATCCTAAAGTTTTGATCAAACCAGAAGATGATAATAAAATTAAATGTGGATATTTCTATTTTAAGTACTTTTCTTCTAATCATTTTCTGAGGAAAACCAGATTGATAAGAACGTAAAATTTGACTGTGGTGATATATATAGTTATCCTTTTACTTTCTGGGGGAAAAATATGTGGATTTTTTTTATTAAGAACTAGCTGATTTATTTCAAACTTAATCGTATCATGTTGTAAAAATAGGCAATCGTTTCATACAAAGGCATAGCAATATTTTGCATAGTTTCTTTTGTTTTACTTGGTAATGAGGAGTGGATTGATTTAGATGAGTTGACTAAACTTCTAGGCTGTGTGAAAATAGAATGTTGAAAATTAATTCCTGTCCATATGACTTAATAATCAAGGACCATGCAAAGCCCGAGAAAGTGTTATGCAATGGTGTTCAGTTCATAGATTCTTATGGTCCCTCAAGATGAGCCCCCTTCATCTCAAAGGGTTCCGAAGAACCACTATAGACGAAAATGGGAAGGCATACAAAGGAAGATGCCATCTCTAGCTAGATAATTGCCTGAGTCATTTCACAGGGGTTTCATGTTCAAAATCCTCCAATTCACTGTCATCGTAATAAACAAAAATAAATGAATGTATATATTTTCTGCCCTCGAGGTGATTGGGAAAACATATTGATTCAGTTTCTGAGCACTTGACATTATAAACAACTTAGAATGTTATGTGACAAATCAAAGCCCCAGGCACGCACTAACCTGTGCTGACTGCTATGAAATAAGCTGTCCGGTATTGCTGACATTTAACACCAATGATCATGCCATATTTGCTTTATGGACACAATGAGCCCATCTGGACGATCACATTTTGTAGTTCAAACAATGACTCATGGAAAATGAAGTTTGCATTTGCTAAAGTGACACAGAATTAAATTCAGGAACATCTTGCTGTGTTGAAATGGTTGCCATTTGAACAGCAACACAAAAGCTCTAGTTGAACTTTAAAAATGTACAAGGATGTTTTATTTTTTTTTCATCTAATTGGGAAAACAGAAGCAAACAAATAAAATAATCTTCCTGGGACCGATTTCACAGTTATATCCTATTACATAAACAAGTGTGATATAAAACAAAGCCATCATTATCACACCAAATTATGGAACAAATAAAGCCAAGTTTCTCAAGATGGCATCCAATAAAACATTACAAATAAGGCTCATTTTGCTTGTAACTTAAAAATATTTATGTACTATTTATGTGCCTTGATTTATGATCACCTAAAGGAATAATAGTGGCTTCTAAAAAGTCTATGCTAAAACTTTATCCAAAGATTCACTAAATAATACTTTAAACTTTTAAAAATTTGTCATGTGACATGTATGGGTAGTTTGCCTACATGCATACCTTTGAATAACTTGGATGCCTTTTGCCAGGGGAGGCTACGGATCTCTGGAACTGGAATAACAGATGGTTGTGAACCATCATGTGTGTACTGGACACCAAACCAAGGTCCTCTGGAAGAGCCGCTAGTGCTCTAATCCATTGAGAGATCTCTCCAGCTCCATGTAATTCTTTTAAGTCAAGTTGAAACCAATGCGGTTCACAAAGAATTCAACATGAGCCTGAACTCTGCTCTTCTGTGTTTTCAATGATTATGTTAAAAGTAAGTCTTAAGAAGTCATTTACCACTAATAATTTTTCCTATGTTGTTTTTCCTTTGAGGGTTCTTTAAATGAGAGTTTGAAGAAGATGGCAAGTAGATGGTTATTTTCAACAAGCCAGTAGCTAGAAACTTTTAGTAATTTATTACCAGCACAACTGAGGAAGGTTGTTGGTCTGGGGTTTAGATGTGTACAGACTGGGTGTACAGATGAGTTTTCAAAGACCCACTCATTCCAAAGGTTTACTTTGAAATTCTTCCCACTAATACTTTATTTGGAACTTTGAAGGTCAAACTAAGACCACGTTCACAGAGAAAACAACTTCACCTTTGTGATACACGACTATGAGAAAATGCTTACCTCTAAGTCACGCAGAATTCGCTTGTAACAGTTCGCCATAAATCTATGTACATTTCTTAATATTTACAACATGTAAACATTAAGTGTGTACAACTGTTGACATGCAAAGATTGAAGATTTAAAAAAAAATACCTCTACAGAATAACATAAGTATATACTACAGATTCTCCAGTTTGAACTTTTGTGGTTGTAGAGCCGGGTTCTTTTTATTGCAGACAATAACAGGGCAAAATTGCAGCATCCAACTACTGACAAGTAATTGTGAAAACAGGTCATAAGTTGCCTCATTGAAGTACTCATTTTATAGTAGGCAAATTTTAACTAAATATATATTCTCTACTTCCAGTTTCTGAAATGGAAATGCCTGCTTATACTCATCGTGGCTTCAATGCACCCCAGTTCAACAGGTTTTTAAAAGATTGTTTTTCCACACCAGCAGAATTTACATAATTTTTATTTCTTCACTTCTTAAAAGCACGCCTTTATAATCTGATCTACGGAATGACCACTGTACCGTGTTAACATTGAGAAATCACCTAGAAAGCACCTTGTTTTATAACTAGTTGTATGGGCGCAGGCTGAGGTGTTACTAGCCAGCTGATTCAGAAACTAACAGCCTCTGAATCAGTAACAATCTGAAACATGGGGCTGAAAGGCCCTATTATGCTATTGCCACGGACATAAGGTTACTGTAAATACTGCAGAAACCTAGGCCTGAAAGAATCTATTAAGTTAACATTATGCATTCTTGGGGTTCTGAGGTCTCTGAAACACATTCATCACTCAGTCCCAAATGACGTTTACAAATACCACAGAGCTCAACCTTCAGGCATCTCTGTTTCATTTTTTTTCCTGCCCCTCCCGTCCCCACTTCCTGTCTCAACATCTTTATCTAGCCTCTGTAATTGACCCTGACTGGTTGATTATCATGTGAAAAAATAGTGCTAAAAGTATTTATACACAATCTCTTTGCAATTAATGGGAAATGACTTTCAAGGGGCTATTTGACGATTCCTTCTGGTGGGGGAGAGCCTGCTATGTGTCTAATGGAGTTTCCCCCAGTATCCTTTGTTAGTGGTGTGTGGCAAATGGATTGAAAAGGAAGACAGGCTATGTAATGGATTGTGGCTCCAAAGACTAATGGAAGGAATATTTAAGGAAAGCAGAAGGTTGTCATGAAAGGAGAGGATGTCCCATAGACCAAGGTCATAGATACCACCTTTCATTTGGTCATCATGCATGGCAGATTAAATACTGTGTGTTTAATAGTTTAATATCAGAGTGTACATAAATTATGCTTTGCAATACAATCATGTTCTCTCTGTATCTTTGGAAAAATAATAAAATAAAGCTCTCTTTCTTTCTCTCTCCCTCTTCCTCCCTCCCCTTACCCCTATCTCCCTCTAGTTTATACAGGTGTTAAAAACCTTCTTATGTAACAAAATGAATAGTGGTTTTAATGGAGAGACTTGAATGCAGCATTTGTTCTGAAGGCATATTGGCTCTGAATCATGGCCCCTGCACCCCCTGTACACCTGACACCCCAGGAAGTATTTTCATACAGTGGGAACCTGGGGATGTTTTGCCTTTGGTAAGAAGCCTAGTGAAGAGCAGTTTCAAAGATCAGTATAACAGCATGGGATTGTCCTTGTCCTAGGGAAGAAAACCATTTGTGAAGACATACAAGTCAGATAAGAAAAAAAATAGCAGATTTGGCTGTAGTCACACACTGATGTCTGATATTTATTTCTCTGATTGATTTTCTCTCATTTTCCTTCCCTATTCTCTCTCTTAATTTTCTCTTTCTTCTGGAAATATTTATTGATTATTTCCTATACACTGATGGGGGAAATGGATGTAACAACTCCTGCCTTGAAGGGGCATTAGGTTGAATAAAAGAGTGACATTAATCAAATGGTCACTTTACAGGATGTGTCACTGAATAGGAAGATAAATGCTATGAGCAAAAGGAATGCAGCCCTGAAAGAGGGGTAAACAAACTGAGGGATTCAATTTTGATCGATTGTGTTGATGGTTTGACATCTTGCAATCAGGAAAGCTTGGGTGGGGAGGGACCATGTGTTCTGGAATCTGAAGAATGCAAATTAACTACAGGGAAGTAATCTGGAGGAGGAGATGGCAAGCACAAGGCCCACGGTCAAGGATTTATGTGAACGTGTATGGCAAGAAAGCAGAGCAGTAAAGAAAAATTGGTTTAAGAGAATTTGGGTAAGTAGGGGCTGCACTGCGCTAGGAAGTGACTGAAGGGTTTTAAACCAGTGTGATCAGATTGTCATTTCATCTTTAAAGAGCTACTTAGACCACAGTATGAGTCATAGGCAAGAAGGAAAAAATAGTAATTGCAAGGAGTCTAAATTAGGAGGGCATTTCGGAGTCTAGGCTGAAGATGGTGGATTTTTATACAAAAAGCACTAGAAATAAATTAGAAAAATGGGGACACTTCCAGCTAGACAAGCTGTAGCTATGGCTCCCCTCCAGGCAGCCACTGGAAATTACAGTAAGAAGAAGGGCTTCCTGTTACTGTGACCCTGCAAATCATCTTTCCAAGGTTTCTTTTGAGTTAAATCCATTCAGATACTTGCTCAGGGAAACCTTATTAACAATTGTCATTGAATTGATCAACTTAGTCATGTGATATAACAGCTCTTCTTATGGGCTATTTCTTAAGTAGTTTGCTAGGCAGAGAAGCCCTGTATGGCAAATGAGGAATTTGATGTCTAAAATCTGATATTCTTAAGTACATTGCATTATCAATAGAGGTCCTCACTGGAGGGAGTTAAACTTCGTGTTGGGGGCATTATTCATATCTGGAGGCATTTGGTTCATCACAGCTCAGTAAGTGAGAGCTACTGGTAAATCCTGTGTCGAAGACAGGGAAGTGATGGAACATCCTCTGGTGAATGGAGTGAGCCCTCCCAACAGCAAGGGATGATCTGATTACAAGTGTTCCAAGTCCCACGGCTGAGAAATGCTGGCTTTCCCAAACAGGCTGGTAAGATTTCCATTTATCATGACATGGCACACAAAACAAAATTTTCATCAGTCATGGAAATGAAATGAAGATTTAAAAAAAAAAAAAAACAGAAGAAGAAGCAGCTGATATATGCTAGCAATACAGGTTATTTGCAATTCTTGGGTATATATTCAACCCGTATTTACAAAGTGCAAAATCAAATAAAAGTGCTTGGTAGAGAAGACAATGCATTAATATCTTTTTCCACAGATTTGTTTATTTGTAGTGTTTCTGTCACAGCAAGCATTTTATAAAGCTTTTTCTTTGGAAACTATTGACTATTTGATCCTGCTATCAGATAACGTAATTCATTTTCTTGTTCGAACATTGAAAGCTGGAGAAGGAGACATATTATGTGTGATAAAGTGAGCTTATAGTCTAGTGGTTTGGTGTCAATTCTGACTTGTAGTTAACTTTGTTAGGCCCTCATGTTGGCTAGCTTCTGTTTGAATCACTAGATCTCCTCCATCTTTGTACCCGGCATGGCTGATCGGTCTCTGTATTGGTTTCAACACACACTTCCACTTTCTGGCCTCAAGGAGGCTTAGACAATAAGAGGTGAGTAAGGAACATAGGTTTGGGTGGCTCTTTCCTTTCCTCTGTTTTCCCTGAGTAGTCACAGGAGTCTGATAACATCCCCTCATAGGTCATTTTCAGCCCTTTGCACAGCTCTTACCCCCTCCACATTCACCTAGGATTAGAAAAAAATGGCAGTATATTACAACATCCTTTGTGTGATAATTATAATATGGTTAAGCCATGGAAAGTAGTCTTGTTCCTAAACTCTCACTGACCTATTATTCACCTTTAATTGTTGCCTGCTGCTAGCCTGATGACTACAATGTACATTGTTATGGCTCACATGTTCCTAAGGATTGACAAAGATTGTGTATTTGGTCACGAAGTGTCTTGCACTTGGTAAACAAATGATACATATATGTATGCCAATTAGAATGAATCAATAGATGTGGCCTTGGTACTCAAAAGCCTTCATAAAATCAAAGTATAAGACTGAAAAAACTGGGCTGGAGAGATAGGTCAGCGGCTAAAAGCACTGATTGCTCTTCAAGAGGTCCTGAGTTCAATTCCCAGTAACCACATGGCGGCTCACAACTTTTGGTGATGGGATCTGATGCTCTCTTCTGGTGTATCTGAAGACAGCCACAGTGTACTCATAAAAATACAAATAAATAAATCTTTTTTTAAAAAGGCTGAAAAAACTGTAAGTGCCTAGATAGTAGATAATTCTGCTATCAGTAGAGTATTACACAGGTTATTACAATGGGGGTAGGGGTTACTCATAAATAATTCAATCTATGTTGAAGCCAAAACTCCCCTTTTTATGAGCCAGCAGTTAACCCACTCCCCAAACATTAATTCATTATTATTTAATTCAATCTCTCATTTAATTAGAGATTAAAAGATATTGCTCAGATGTTTTATTCTATGTTCTGTACAGAAATCACCCCAAACCATTCTATTTCCACACTCACAGGACAGTCGTGAAAGTGCCATCATCCCTCAGCATCTATGGGGTACCACTTGCAAGTCACTCCTGTAAGTTGACATAGAATTTGCATATGCCCCCCACAGTCTCACATATTTCGGATCCCCTCTAGATCATTTTCAATGCCTGACCCAATGTAAATGCTTTGTAAATACGTATTACACTGTGTTGTTGAGGGAGTTGTGACAGGAGAGTTTAGTGCATGGTCAGTACAGACTCAGCTTTTTTTTTTCTTGAAAACTTTTCATCCACAGATACAGACCCTGCAGACCCACATCTTAGGCTGCGTGGAATTCATAGTTAAGTATCTCTGTGCCATGGCTCTTCATGAAGACAAACAGCCTCAAACCTCACAGGGCCCACTTATTAGATCTGATGAATGAACTCCCTCTAGATTTCTGAACCCGAGTTTCAGGACCTGATCATGAAATTTGAGGCATCTAGTGACAATTGAAGGACTCAATGTATTATGTCTCTGCCTCTCTCCTTCCTTCCTTCCTCTCTACTTCTTCCTCTAGAAGAGCCGTCAAAAGTGAGAAAAGTAGAACCCATCACAAAAGATGCTATTTAAAAGGAGTCTACTTTGCAAAGATGTGTGCTGGCAAGACTAGAGCAGCTGATATAGTGGGTGTGCTCCAGTATTGACTGGAAATCTTTATTTCTGTGCTTCTTCTCCCATCCTTAATGTGAATGTCTGAGAGATTTGCCAAAGACAATGCCCATTGGATCCTTAATGAGAAATTACTTGCTGAAGGTTATATGTGAGGCATGAGCTTTGCTTTCTCAGTGTCTTTGTTTGTCCACAGTCCCAACCACATCTCTTACCTACATCACACTGTTTCCAGAGGAACTGCAAATCCCTTAGTAGGATAAATGTTATTTCCTCCTCTGATGCTTATTAACTCAGAAAAACACAGTAAATGATTTTGGCTATACAATGATGCATGAAGAAATCTGCTGCTATTAGGAATTAACATACAAGGACAGTGCTTCTCAACCCATGAGTTGTGACCCCTTCGTGGGGTTGAAAGATCCTTTCACAGGGGTCGCCTAGGACCATCAGCAAATACAAATATTTATATTCCATTCCATAACAGTAGCAAAAGTACAGTTATGAAGTAACAACAAAAACAATTTTATGGTCGGGGTCACCTCAACATGAGGAACTGTGTTAAATATTGTGGCATTGGGAAGGCTGGGAGCCACTGCTCAAGAAGGTGACTTAGCCTCGGTGTGTCATATTTTTTCATTAATCTTGTTCAATGATATTAATGGTGACATGTGAGAAAAAAAATACATGAACTACTATTATATCAGATACCAAGAGTTCTTCTTGAAAATTAGAAAATCAGTTTAAATGGGGTTAGCATATTAGATAGTGATATCACATGGTTTTAAATATTAGCATACTCTTAAAGTCATAATTCTAAATTGAGAATGCTAAGGATATTTAAATAGTTTTTCATGGTTGCAACAAAAAGGGACTTTTAAATTCACTCTTTTCTCCTGCTCTTGAATGGCCAGATAAAAATCAGAGCCCCAGCCGGTTCCCACATCTCTGATGTGAGCTCACATTCTGTGTGCTGGCTGACCTAATGGGAGCCTGAGGCGGATCAGTTTACTGGAGCACAGGGTGTCTCTGTGCCTCGACTTGTGGACCTGCGTCTGTAGCAAGTCCAGTCATATACTACACACCTACTTTGCCTGTAACTGGAGACTGCTGATGCACAATGGTGCTGAAAGAAGTGTACCTTCCCCGCCAAGGGACCTGTAACAGATCCTCCTGCATCTAGAGTTGCCACACAAAGTACCCCCATCCCATCCTTAGTAGTGCCTGAGTGATTGACAGTATTAGGAAATAGAATAGAATGAACCATGTGTGTGTGGTAGACTGGCTCTGACCACTCCACATTCCCCAGGTGGGATGTAACTGAAGTCTTCCGTGTTTTTATTTTTGAAAGAATAAACAACTGGCAAATTGAAAGACGTTTCTAAGAAAATATTTGGGAGGTTTTACTAGATTCCCACAAGAAGCTGGGACTGTGCAGACTTAACGTTTAAATATTGACATTTAATAACGTTAACTCTACCCCTCTGAAGAAAAGATGGAGGAGGGGATGCTGCTATTCCCTTCCAGATAAAAACAACAGAGACATCTCTATGAGTTCATAGAATGCGGTGGCAATGAGGACAGACTGGCAGGTGCTGCTCAGTGAGACCCCTTTATGAGATTTCCTGTCACGAGGGTCTAAATATTAAATAGATTGGAAAGCTGTGAGCTTCTTCTATCTTTGACAAAAGCCCCTCGGTGTGAGGCAGGATTGGAGGAAAATGTCACCTTTCTTGGCAATTACCAGCCTAACTTCCTCACTGAGCAGGCAGAAGGTCATTGCTGATAAAGGAGGGGAAAGCAGCTAGCCCCTGCTCTAGTGCTACTTTGATTTATGTGTGCCTTTCAATTTTTTTTTTATGGCTCTTGTTCTCATAGACAGTAGACGGCTCTGTTTATCTCTCCCTTTGCAGCTTTAATCCCCCCTACCCCCACTCAGCCATTCCCAAATTGAGGATAATAGCAATACCACACCATGAGGCTTAGCTGAGAATATCTTCGAGGACCTGACAGCCATTATAGGCCTTAAAAATATACAACACATGTGCCGGAGCTGTGCACATTAACTATTCCTTGACAGAAACTTGCTTTTAGAAGTAAAGAGCAACGTGGAACCTGTGAGATGGTAAGTGCCTCATTTGGGGGGAGAATATACATGTTAAGGGTGGGAGAAATTGTGAGTGAGGGATTAAGGTATTTTAGTTGAACATAATAAATAGAAACAACTTCTATGGTAAGGCACCAGTTTGTAAAGACCTAGAATTCATAGGCTGCAGGCGTCACTTCCCCAGGGTATAGTCCTGCAGCCAGACACTATGCTTAACTGCTATTTTGAATTAATACTTTATGTAAGATAATTTGCAAACATTTCTTCAGCATTTCAAATGGATGACTCTGGTTCAAAAAAGAGTAGTCCTACATTCTTTGACACTTACAGTTTTTACTGCCAGAGGCTAAGTTGAAGCAAGATGTAAACTCTGGCTGAAGCTTTTTATTTTTTGCCTTTGAGAAAAGCAGTTCATGTCTCTGAGCAGTTCTCTCCTTTGTGGACTGGGGATGCTAACATGAGTGGTCAATTGGATTTGAGGAGGGAAGTAATAATCTTCAAGTTGGAGGGTTGACAGAGTCTGGCAGATTATGATTAGATCCTGAACAATGGCTTTTCTTCTTCCATTTTTTTTCCATGTTAGCCTTGGATCTATGTTTCTTGGGCTAACCACAAGCCTGTCCCTTTTTCCAGTGTAATTAATTCTCTCATATCAATGTTAACACAAGTGTTTACAAAGAAACTCAGCTGAAATCTTATTGGCAATGGGTACTCATTGCTGTAATGATAAGTCTCCTGAAGAGAGGTTTAAGAATAGGCTACATTTCAACAGGTACAAGGGCATACACCTTTAATCTCAGCACTTGGGAGGCAGAAGCAGGTGGATCTCTTTGAGTCTGAAGCTAGCCTGATCTACATAGTGAGTTCCAGAAAAGCCAGAGACCCTATCTTGAACAAACAAAGCAAAAAAGAATATACATACTTATAGATAAAAAGACATGCAATGGAGAGGCCTCCCCACTACCTTAGATATGACATTGGGGTTCTAAACTTAACTTTGTAAATTAAAAACATCTAAAATTTGCCTAAGAGGATGAAAAAAATGTTCTTACATCTCCTTAGAAACCCAAATCTTAAAAGCAGTTGATTCCCACAGAAGATTTCCCACGGAAATCTCATTAGCAAATAAACATATATTAGCACATTTGTTGGTGATGTGTCCTACCTCTGTAGGGTGGATTGTGTGTTTTACTTTATCCCCATCATGTAAAGCAGAAGTGTGAATTAAGAAGGTCACAGTGAGTATTTGTGGGTTGAGCACATTATAGTGTAAGGACAGTTAAGTAAGTACAGAAGATACACACCTGCCTGCAAGGAGCTGGCTCAGGACATCAAGAAGAGAGGGGCTCATAGTCTCGGTGAATATGGGCTTGCTGGTGAACAGTCAGGAAAGGTTTGTCTCTTAGGAGTTCAGCAAAACAAAGGCAGAGACAGAAACATTACTCTGATGATGCTTTTAAGTGAATATTCACAGCATGCAAACAGTGGGGCATAGGCATGTTAAAAAGATGTTACATTTAAATCCATAAGAAAGATGAAACCAAGGCAGAAGTAAGTCACCACGATATATGCACACAGATTTGCTTGCATTTGTGACGCATTAGCAGGCACAGTCTTTACTTTTCTCGTAAGCACTGTGATTTGCTGAAGGCAAATTCAAATTACATTTCCCAGAAGGCACTGTTCTGGTTTGAAAATGAACTCTTCCTCTACAGTTATTCGTTTTTAAAATGCATGAATGTTAACTTGTGTTTCAGATTCTTTGAGTGGGAGATTAAAGAGTACTAAATAGGATACAAAATAGTACCCAGAAATCATTATGCATCTCGAAATATATATAAATGCATATTTGATAAGGTATATAGTCCATTTGTGTACATATTACATATTTTCATGATATTTTATAATTATTAAACATCAAATGTTACTTTCTCATTTTAATGTTTATGGAGTGATGAATGTGTTAGATTCAGGACTAGATCTTCAGGTAATGGGCGGATAGCCAGGAAAGAAAGCAGCCCCAATTCCAACATCATAGGGTTATAATCTAAGATAGATATTATAGGCAGATGATACTGGGTTTGAAACAGGGTCTCACTCCACAGTTATGGCTGGCCTGAAACTTAGTATGTAGATCAAGCTGGCCTCAAACTCATAGATAGGCCCACTTGTCCTTGTCTTATGGTAGGATTAAAGGCATGCACCACCATGTCCAGTTTGTCAAATAACATTTTAAAGAAATCACAGATACAGTATGGAGATTGACTGTGGGGAACAAGCTGTGTGCTGAGGTTGGCATAGTCATTGGAACACTGGTAGCCCCTAAGGACAAGGACTGACATTTCTGTGCCACATTTTGTCACTGACAAAATAACTGGGCAAACAACCTTTAGGGCAAGAAGGTTCATTGTGGATCTCAGTTCAGAGGGTTCAGTCCAGGGTTGGAGGGAGGTTGAGGAGGAGGACGAAGAGGAGGAGGAGGAGGAAGAAGAGGAGGAGTAAAAAGGGGAAGAAAAGAAGAAGGGAGAGGAGGAGGAGGAGTAAAAGGATGAGTAAAAGGAGGACGAAAGGAGGAGGGAGAGGAGGAGGAAGAAGAGAAAGAGGAGAAGGAAAAAGAGAAGAAGCAGCTACTACCACGTACAATATACTCCATCAACACATGGCTCTTTGCTTGCTTCCTTGTTTTTGAGGCAGGGTTTCTCTGTGTAGCCCTGGCTGTCTTGGTACACACTCTGTAGACCAGGCTGGCCTCCAACTCAGAAATCCACCTGCCTCTGCCTCCCTCAGCACTACTGCAGTGATTTATTTCTCCCAACCAATACCACTTTCTAGTGTCCACATCCTTCTAATAATACGCTATTCCATTAATAACCAACTAGTAGATTATTCCACTCATTATATCAGTGCCCTCATGATCCACTCATTTCCCCAAAGTCCTACATCTGAGCATAGAACTGAGATCTAAGCCCTCAACAAAAGACTCTTTGGTAATGTGTGTTTTGGAGGTGGGAGTCACTTCTATGTCCTAACAAGTCTTTGTGATCTACAGTGGTCAAAGTTTTCTAGCATGCTTTATCAATCCCTTTGGATTTATTCTAACCAGTCACACTCAGCAATTGTTAGTTCAACTCTGTGATACTTTAAGGAACCAATTTCACATAATCCAAAAACCAATTCATCTTTGTCTGCCTTCTATAGTTGAGTTTGAAATTGAATGCACTAAAACATTGTCAATATATTTTACTATAGGTCAACCCTGTTTGAAGACATTGAAGGAACTTTTCAAAGCACACACATAAACATACACACAAATGGTTAAATATACTTTTAAATTTTTTAAGTAGTAAAACAGGATGAAAAAGGAGGCTTGTTTTATCTTTCAAATCTCACACCAGCCTCTGTAAAATGCAGAGACATAAAAGAATTGACCTGGCCATGTGGCTGTGAGGAATCAGAAGATGTGTGCAAAGTACCTGCTGCTTTTACCTGACACACAGGAGTGTGCGATGAATATTTCCTGCTGGTATTGTCATTGTTTTTGTATAAGAACCTACACATTATACTGAAGCCTTAGGAAATGTAATTTTATACTTGTTTTGGGGGATCTTTTAAATCCCTTCCCTGCAGCCACCAAGGAAAAGAATCTGCAGTTGTAATGTATATCATATTAGAGTTTAAAAACTAGCACCTCTCCCACACTTTACATTGGGATATTTCTAACCTTTTGAATTCTCTCTACTAATGAATTTCTCCTTGTTCCTGAATCTCCCAGTTCAGAAACCACAATTCATGAAATGTGATCTGTTTACTGAACAGCGCCTTTGGTTTCCAAAACAATTTAAAAAAAATCATAGTTTTCTAAAGAATGTTTTGAATTTGTTGTTTATTAATTAGTTTATTAATATAACATATTTTTAAAATCCCAAACCCTTTGAAATTCATGTTTCTGTGAAGTTCTCTGTCATATTATGTTTTGTAATAGGATAGATAACTTCATGATTTGTGAAGTTAGAGACTAGCACAGAATTGTTTTACAATGATAAAATCATCTTGACTTTATACAGTATAATTATGTGAACATTCTCTATATAACTGAATACATTATGGTTGTGATAAAGAATGAGTAAAGGGACTTTCATTACTATTCAATATAGGAGTCAGGGGAAGAAAAATAAGGAGTGAGGGAGAAGAGTGAGAAAAGAAAACTCTTTTCTTTTGTTTGTTTGCTTGCTTGCTTGTTTTGGAGACAGGGTTTCTCTGTGTAGCCTTGGCTGTCCTGGAACTCACTCTGTAGACCAGGCTGGCCTCCAACTCAGAGGTCTGCCTGCCTCTGTCTCCTTTAGCACTAATTAAAAAGCTAAGGAGAAAGTTTCATTCTGAAAAGGTTATAGTCTGTTATGGTGAGTATTTTACTGCAAAAAATCACTCCCCAAATTGTTGAAAACAATTAGGTTAAGTTTATTCAGAAGACAACTAAAACTGTGGTTTTGTCATAGAGACAAGAAACTACACTCAAGTTCAGTACATGTGCAAAATAGAGTTTTGTAGATTAGGAGCATAGTTGGGGGTCAGTGGGTAGAAAATGAAAGAGGAAACATCAAGGCTAGACGAGACTTCTGCTGCTGCTACTTTATTTAAAAATAAAACTAAACCAAAAAGGAACTTGCAGAGATCAGGCCAGAGTGATAAGATATAGAGGGTGGGACGTCAGGAACTTGTCAGATAGCAATGATGATTGGATAACAAGAGTGGAAGAGTTTCCCTCTACTGACTGTCAGAATTCTTTTTTTTTTTTACCTTTCATTTTTTAATTTGTTATATTCTTTAAAATTTATAAAATATTGTAACAATGAGTATTATAAAAATTGTTTGATATAAAACAACAATCAACTGAACAGTCTTATGTAGATGCTTTTTTACAGCAATACTAAAACTACATACACTTGTTTCAATATAAATTTGAAATAACTCTAAATATATTAACTGTACATTTTGAAATAATACACTTACTACTAGTATTTTTTAAA
This sequence comes from Mastomys coucha, assembly GCF_008632895.1. Classification (NCBI taxonomy): domain Eukaryota; kingdom Metazoa; phylum Chordata; class Mammalia; order Rodentia; family Muridae; genus Mastomys; species Mastomys coucha. The sequence goes on along the minus strand of NW_022196905.1, from coordinate 185,934,115 downwards.
TAACATAAATAGATAAAGTCTTTTTGTTTCTTTGTTTTGATTTTAGTAGAGATTAAAATTTTGGCTCTTACTATGGTACATGCCTAAAATAAGAACAATTTTTAGACATTGGATTTCATTGTCATAAGGCTGTACTTCAATGACCCTCACATCACCAAAGGATTTTACTTCCATCATAGCTAAGCTGAGAGTTGATAGTTCTGCTGTGCCAAGGAATGAATTGTAGGCATGATTTTTGGATACAGATTTCCTGCTATGGTCAAAGCTATTTGACTTGAGTGAGTGACTTCATTCTTAGCCCACAGAGAACAAGTTACATTCATTTAAGAAATGGTGTGTGTATTAAGATGGACTATCCATAAAGTCATTCACCAACTGTTTCAATGAACAATGGTTCTGCTTGGAGGGTGGCACGGACATTAGGTGAGGGTAAGAATCTGGTTCATTGGCTGTGATGATTTTGAAAAACATTCACCTTGCCTAAATACTCAAGGTCTGAGACTCAAGTGGTACCAGAGTAAACTCAAGTCAGGAACAGCAGAGAAAGTCTTTGGATGATCAAGAGTCTATGTTTATAACAGTTAAGAGAAAGTACAACAATGAGATGAATGTGCCACTCCAATCCCTGAGTGTACCTTAGTTTGGAAATATCCTTGAAGTGCTTGCTACCAAACCAACTCCTAATACTTAGTAAACCAATTATTGGGACAAAGGCACCTCAAGGTTCTAAAGAAAGAAATTGCTTTAAAGCAGCCAGAAACTAAACTTAGCGGAGAAAGTGAATGAGAAGGAGTTTAAGGAACAGCAGCAGATAAAGAAGAAAGTGAAAGTTGACTAATGAGGACTTGGAGAAGTCTCAGAGATGTTCATAGGTACAGAAGGGGGTGTTATCTTTGAATGACCCACACATAGCTTTCAGTGTCATCCTGACAGTTGCCAACAAGTAGGAGTGGCTCATTCTACTATCTTCATTATTCTGTGTATGGAAGATGATGCTGTATGCCTTGGCCAGTTGACTACTGTCTCCATTCAAAAAATAGAAATAAAAATCCAGATACATTCAACTATTAAGTCAGCTAAAAATAGATCTATCTCAAATGAGCATGTCTTGCTGAATCAAGCCAACTGTGTGGCCTTTCTTCCCCAGATAGTGTCAAGTTTTTATTGCAAACTGTGAAGAGGACAGAGTCATCTGAATGTGATGTCACTGTTGGCAAGCCTCTGAGGCCAGCCTCTGGCAACAGCTCAAGTAAGGGCCAGTCCCAAATTAGATGAGGCCAACTCCGTGTCTGTTTATCCTGTGCTACCATGATTTGTTCTGACAGAACCTATCTTATCCTAAAGCTAATAAAAATATTCTTTAGATTTCTATCACCCACTAGAAACATAACTATTCATATCACTTTGTCAGTTAATCTCCTGTGTTAATTTTTTAACAGTTGTGGAGGAAAACAAACAGAATTCGTTGAAATCTTCTGGTTCAAAATACATCTAAAAATGTCTTCATTTGCTAAAAGGTAGTTTTTTATGTCTACAACATGAAGAACATGTTTGGTTCTTGGGCAGTCAAAACAATCATGGACACTTGCAGCTTTCAGAGAAACTAAGTTGATTCAATATCACTGTGTAGACTAATAACTAGTTTCCTGGTAGAAGATTGGAATTACTTGCTCCAGCCATGCCTTCAAAGGCAAAGCAGACTGAGGGGTAATTATATTTTCATGTGTTGGCGAAAACACTATCTACCCAGTGATCTTATGTCTGCTTGAACATTACAGGATTTGCATAGTATTATTGTAGAATTATCAAGTATGGTGTTCACCACAGCCTATTGAAATAGGACAGTGTTTAAATGATCTTAGAGAGTCTATCAGTTTGTGTGCACATATGTGTGTTTGCTTAATAAAGAACACAAACTGGGTGACTTATACAATGGAAATGATCTCATAGATCTGGAATCCAGGAGGTTGGAGACAAGGCTATGGAAGGGTGGTTTCCTTCTGTGGTTAAGGGGACAGATCTGTTTTCTGCCTCTCCCTGATTTCTAACAGTTTGTCACACATGCTTGGCATTCTTTGGCTTGAAGCACATTACCCTATTCTCTGCCTTTGTCTTTACAAGGTGTTCTTCCCATGTATGTCTATGTCAAAATCCTCTTTGTTTATAAGAACATCACTTGCTCTGGCCTAAGAGTCTACCCTATTTCACTATGACCTCATCTTAACAGCCTATTTCCAAAAAAGATCACATCCTGAGATACTGAAGGTTAGAATTTCAAAATATATTTTTGAGGGTAATGGATACAATTTAACCATTGCAGTGGTACTTTGGTGAAAGTAGGTCATATAAAATTAGAATCTTTACTGAAAAGATAATAAAGCTTAGCTGCACGCACGAGTTGACTTTAAACTGGCTTTGACTCTCACTATCTCTGGTCTGCTGGACCACACACTTCCCAGAGACTCTAGTTTTGTTTTAAATCAAAAGTATTTTCTTCAAAATATTTTTCCCTATAGAAAAAAAGTAAAACAACAACAACGACAAAAACCCAATCTTTAGGGAAGCTGCATCATCAAACCTTTCCAGGTGGGTTAATTGCAGTTGTCCCCTCTATTCCGTGGCTGAGCTATCTTCTCTTTTAGCCTTTGTATCTTTCTTCTCATGACCTCTTTAGCTACTATATTTAGCTACTATATTTAGCTACCTCAGAATTGTTTGCTTGAGAGAATATATATGAAAAGCACTCTTGAATAGGAGTCTTCAGTGTAAACCCTTTTGGACAAAAACACCCAGGCACCTTTCTAGCCACCCAGGGACTCCGATTGGTAGAGCCAACCAAAGCTACTCTTTGAGAATAAAGGAGATCCAATTTTCCTTACCTTAGAAAATGTATTATTTTTCTGAATGCCATGTGCAATTTCACATAGAAAAAAAAACAATATTTGATAGAGAAATCAAAAAAGTTGTGAACATTCACCTCGAACCAAACATTCAAACCGTGGTTCCTTTTCCCTAAAGACTGTTTATATAGTCCTCCATATGCATCTAGACTCCTCTATCTACAAGGTCCTTGATTGTGACTTTTCCAGACAGTTTGTGACAGAATCAAGCAACTTTTGAATTATTTGTATTTGGCAGTGCCTATTATGTATCAAATAGTTTCTGTCTCTGTGTCAAATCCAATAATTATAGATGTCAAAATAGAATGATGTCGAAACTGAAATGAGTGAGAAATGTATCTGTTGCCCAGTGGGTAGTTGGATAAAACCTAAGCCAAATTAAATAATGGAGAGGCGTTTGTGTTATAAAGCCACAAGGATTTAATCCACAGTAGCTATTATTTCCACATGTTTCTGTTCTACCATTGAGGTTGAGTATTTTTGCAGCAGAATTTCCAACTTATTGCTGCCTGTTTAAATACCACTTGTCTCATAACGCAGAGCTACATGAAAGATAATACCTAAGACAGAGATTTCTTGAATTTTGTACAAGTTTACTCTCCACCCCCCATGTTTATTGACATATAGGTTTCAATGTGCTCAAAATAATATCAAGTACACAAATCATCCCCATTGTGTATTAGCACTATTCTAACTGTGTGGATGATGTCAGGTCAGATCATCAGGGCAAGCCCCAACAGAGAAGGACACCACTTCATTGCTGTGTAGCCATTGTGAGTACCCAAGCTGACTCCTTAGGCATATGAACAGTCAAATTGTGGTCTTGGGCAATTTATGAGATCATCTTCCACCTTTACCATCATCACTGAAAAACAATCTAGTTAGGAATCTAGTGGTGTAAGCAGTTTTTCAGATGTTATAGCACATGGTCAAAATGTATTTTACTTTCCAGAGACTCTATAGTTCAAAGTTATAACTGGAAATCAAAGCAAATCACCATTGGAGAACATGAAAAGTAAACTTGTATAGTTATTGTTTTGAAGCATTACTTGTTACAGGATGGCTAGTGGCCTTGTAGGGTTCAGGTGTAGAAGGCTTGGGCTTCAGTGGATAGGTCGAATCATTGGGGCATGCTTGAAACATGAAGATGTGATCTAATCAGTGGGACAACCTATTAGTAGATTCTTAATTTGATGGCATTATGGGTAGCTGGTAGAAAATTTAAGAGTTAAGGGCCTTGTTCAAAAAGGTTGGCCACTAGGGGTACACCACTGTGAGTCATAACATTTAGCCTCTCTCTCCCTCTCAGCATCGTGGCTGATGTGATGAAATCAGTCACCTCATTCACATGCTTCTACTGTTTTGATATCCCACCTTTCCCCAAGGCCAGAACAATGGAACCAGCAGGCCATCAACTCAGACTTTAGTGATCACCTCTAGAAATAGAGTTTCTCATCTCCTAAGGACAAGAATTAAGAGAATGATGTTAAAATGTATGTCTAGGTCTATCCTGACTCAAAATGTATCAGAGATGCATTGAGAAGGACCATCCATCTGTGATGAAACTCTGCTACTGGCTCCTGACTTAACAGCTGTATCGGTGATGCCCAATTAAGCCATGAAACATGGGCCACCACTTCACTTCAATAGGAAACAAGGGATGGGTAAACAGGGAGAGAAGAGGTGAGGAGTATGCTGTACTCACAGAAGAGTGAAAGAGAAAGGGCAGGACTGGCAGCACTGGCCTTCCGAGCTGATACTAAAATCTGGTTCCCTAATTGGCTCTTGATTTGGTCAATAAAGAAGGCAGAAGCCAATTGCTGGGAAGGCGGGACTTCCAGGTCACTGGAGGAAGAGAAAGGACATAGGGCAAAAGGTCTTTCAGCCAGAAAGACTTTGGAATGGAAGAAAGAGGAATACTCCTCCATTGCTGATGGGATTGCAAGCTGGTACAACCACTATGGAAATTGGACATAGTACTACCTGAGGACCCAGCTACCACTCCTGGGCATATACCCAGAAGATACTTCAACATGTAATAAGGACACATGCTCTACTATGTTCATAGCAGCCATATTTATAAATAGCCAGAAACTGGAAAGAACCCAAATGTCCTTCAACAGAGGAATAGTTAACGAAAATGTGGCACATTTACACAATGGAATACTACTCAGCTATTAAAAACAATGACTTCATGAAATTCTTAGGCAAACGGATGGAACTTGAAAATATCATCCTGAGTGAGGTAACCCAATCACAAAAGAACACACATGATATGCACTCTCTGATAAGTGGATATTAGCCCAGAAGATCAGAATACCCATAATATAACTTACAGACCATATGAAACCCATGAAGAAAGATCACACCAAAGTGTGGATGCTTCAGTGCTTCTTAGAAGGCAGAACAACATACTCACAGGAAGAAATATGGAGACAAAGTATGGAGCAGAGACTGAAGGAAAGGCCATCCAGAGACTGCTCTACCTGAGGATCCTTTCCATATACAGTCGCCAAACCCAGACACTATTGTGGATGCCAATAAGTGCTTATTGACAGGAGCCTGATAAGGCTGTCTCCTGAGAGGCTCTGCCAGAGCCTGACAAATACAGAGGCAGATGCTCGTCGCCAACCATTGGACTGAATGCCAGTCCACGATGGAGGAGTTGGAGAAGGGATTGAAGAAGCTGAGGGGGGTTGCAGCACCGGGGAGCGAGCAACAGTGTCAACTGGCCAGACCTCCCGTCCACCTCCCACCCCCAGAGCTCCTGAGGACTGGACCACTAATCAAAGAGTGCACATGGAGGGACCCATGGTTCCAGCTGCATATGTGGCAGAGGATGGCCTTGTTGGACATCAGTGGAAGGAGAGGCCCTTGTGCCTGAGAGTATTCGATGCTTCAGTGTAGGGGAATGCCAGGGTGGGAAGGTGGGAGTGGGGCGGAACCTCATAGAGGCAGGGGGAAGGGAGATGGGATAGGGGGTTTCTGGAGGGGAGACCAGGAAAGGGGATTGCATTTGAAGTGTAAATAAAGAAAATATCTAATAAAAGAAAAAGAAAAAAGTCTTAGCTTGCTGGAAATGCCCCACCACCACCACCAGTGGATGGCTGGAATAGACTAGCTGATAAGGCTAGGGTAGGAGATTCTTCACCCAGCGTTTGTGTGATCTGGCAAGTTCTAAATTAGTAAAGCTGTCTAGTGTTTTTCTCCCACGAAGCTAAGGTGGGCAGGACAACAAAAGCATCCAGGGCGATAGGTGGTGGCTTGGCGAAGCTAGCCAGAGCTAGCTAGGAAGAACGAACAAATTGGAAGTGAGGCTGGGGCAGCTGATCCCATCTTGGTGCTAAGCTGGGAGTCCAGGCTTCAGTCCTGGGCAAAGGAGCCAGTATGCTTTTAAAAATTACCTGCAGCAGGTCTTGGTAGTGTTGATCTACTCCTTCATGTAATCCTTTCTGTTCAGGGCGACTAGAAGACTATTCATGCCTTCTGATTTCGCCCATGGCTTCTTCAGTTCGCAGTGTCATTTTTTTTTCTAGAGAACATACTCACCACAGTACTTCTATTTAGATATTTCCAATGACTCCCACATCATAGGTGTTAGGAACAGCTAACACTTCATAGCTCAGATACTCCTGAACACCTAGGAATTCTGCCATTCTGATTCTCTCTCTGTCTCTGTCTCTGTCTCTCTCTCTCTGTCTCTGTCTCTCTCTCTGTCTCTTCCTGTCTCTCTGTCTCTGTCTCTGTCTCTCTGTCTCTGTATCTGTCTCTGTCTCTCTCTGTTTGTGTGTGTGTGTGTGTGTGTGTGTGTGTGTGTGTGTGTATGTCCCCTTGTCTCATCTGTTCTACCTCAATGCTCAAATTGTGTGCATGAACTCCAAGTTGTATGATTATCTCAAATGGCTTGTCCTGGTCTCTATATCTTGCTACTATTACCACACCCTTGGCTGTTTCTAAAAAACCCTATACATATCCTCTCTGAGAATTGTTTCTTATCTTAGGCAAGGTATTCTAACATTTTTTGTTCAACTGCTTCTAATATTCCTGAGCATCCCAGTGCACGAACAGTGTACATTAGTATAGCTCTTCAGGAACTACCTTTTTATCCAGCTACATGGATTCCATAACCCTGGTACTGCCTGCCTTCATTATCTCCTTGCTTTCCCCTGCTCCTTCCTTGTGACTTTGTCTACTAGCCTGGCTCTCTATGTTTGCTTCAAGGCATAAAGATGACCTAAAAGCATGCAGACTTTCTGAAAGAGCTCAGTTGAGCAAATGCCTATGCATTACAAAGTAGATTTCACATTACTTGTCAAATCTAACAGATTTCTTCATAAACATTCTTTGTAAAGTTATTTATCTGTTTTTATGCATTTGATAGTTTTGCCTGCACTTATGTCTGTGCACCATGTGCTTGGAAGCCAGAAGAGGAAATCAAGTTTCTTGGCATGAGAATATTAGTGACTCATCATGGAGGTGCTGGGAATTGAACCTGGGTCTTCTGAAAGAACAGCCAGTACTTTCAACCACTGAGCTATCTCTTCAATCCCTTATTAAACATTCATGTTCCCGTCCACCTGACATGACATGTAATCCCATTTTTATCTTTAACCCTTCACCTTCAGTTCTCTGGCCACATGCAGCCCATCAGTTGATTCTGTTCGACAGTTTGCTTTGTAAGAAAATAGAAACACTATGGAAATGTTTACTTTACCTTCTTTCCTAAATATCCTCCTTATCTAAATTTTTCTTTCCTACCATTTTATTCATCTAATCTCTCTACAAGGCAAACTGACCTATGGCCTGCTTCATAGTCTGTTCATTCTACCACTCAGTCAATGTCCTGTGCTGTCATTTACATAGCTCCCAGATGATCAGTGTCTTCCTTTTCACTGGGTGAACCCCAGTGAAAGCACTGCAGGCTCTTGCACCATGAGCATCTTCACTGAAACAAGCTATAATAGTTCCCTGACAGTAACAATGGAATGCACTACTTTCTTGGCTTCCATCGCCCTCTCACTGTTCTTCTAAAGAAGAGCTCATGTTCTCTTTCTCAACTTCACTGCCTCCCTTCCCTGCACATACACTCCAGTGAGGCCTGCATTTCCTTCATTCCAATGAAACTATTCTTCAACAGCAGGCACCAGTGCACTCTCCCTCATCCAATCCAAATAGACATGAAAACCCCCGTCCTTACTTGACCTCTCGGTGACTTTTGAGCTAGATGACCAAATGTTTCTTTTGGAATTGTTTCTAGGCCTTCACAGACTCTCTGCACGTCACTGTCAGTTCTCTCAGGCTCCCTCTAGACACGAAGTGGGAAGACTTTCACATTGGTTCTTGGACTTTCACCCTTCCCTTTCCTTTAGTGACCTGAAATGATACCATGGTGTAAATGTGTAAACAATAACTTCCAAATGCCCATCTCTAGTCTCAACTTCTCAGTTCATCTTCAGAAGGTGCAGTCCATGGCCACCTCTCCTCCTGTATGACCAGAAGGGACTCAAGTGGACCAGCACCTAAACAGAAATACTGATGTTCGCCTCTACAGAACGATTGACTTCTGAAATTCTCTTTCTACCATTAGCACTTTGTTCCTCCCCTTGTCTATAGCTTCTTTTACCACGGTACATTAGAATCCTACTACATCTCTCCACATTCATAGCCATGACCTTACCAGCTCTACCCAAGCCCCATCATCCTTCACGGGGCTGTGCCTTTACATCCTCCATGGCCTCTCTCATTGCAAATTTTTTTCTATGCTTTACAATCAAGTAATGAACCCCAAAAGCAAATGTATCATTCTCCTGTTTAGAACCTCATAAGAGCTGGGTTGCAAGTCTTTTCCTGCTCTGGGGGTCTTTATCCTTGTTCTTCCCTCTGCTAAAGCACCCACTACTCTTTGTGGCTGTACATAAATACTTCCTTCCTGTTCATCACCCAGGGTTCTCGGGTTCTCTCCCTGTGTCTTTTCTTTTTCCTTTTTTTTCATTTTTCAGAACTCTGAGGCGCTGCAGCTGTTTACTTTCTAACTCAGCAGTTTTCAAACAGGAGAGATTTTTGCCTCCCAGGGATCTTTTTCACAAGGTTAGAGTCATTTGGGGTTATCATTACCAGGAAGTGTGCCTAGCATGAGTAAGTGGAGGCCAAAGGCACGGCTAAACACTTTATGATGCACAGAGCATCCCTTTATAGGGAAGATTTATCTAGACACCACAGATGCTAATTGGACTGGAGCAGGAAGCCATGCACGGATGCTTTATTATCACCCTTCAGCGATCAGCACGGCAAAGGCTAACATTTATTTCAGACTTAAATGCATCATACCCTGTTTAAACTTTTTACAGGGGCTACTCTCATCAATCTTCACATATAAACAACCATAAGAGGAAGGTCCTATTTTCTGTGTCACACTGATAGTACTGGGGCATGAAAAGGTGAAGAGTCTTTCTCTGGGTCAGGTTGGAGGGCTGTGATTTGAATCCAGACTGTCTGGCTCCTTTCACCCTTCTATTATAGGGCCGTGAAATTATATTTTTCCTATATGTTATTTGTCTTCTCCCTCTACTATATAATCTCTATGAGAAGAGTACATGTGTTGCTCTTGTTTATCCCTCTTCTAACCTCTATGTCTAGACATGTTAGCTATAAAAAAAAAAATCTCAAATAATGAACAATTCTGAGTGCCTTCCCAGTTTTGTATCCAAGGATTCTTGCTTTTTAAAGAGAGTCCACTTCTCAATTCCTGACGTCCTTTCTGACTCTGAGACATTCTGTTCTCTGTCTCTAATTTAGCCCACGCTCATCCTCAGGTCTGACTTTTTCCTCCTAATGCTTCCATCAACACTTGAACAACAATACCTCATTCCCACTTGTGTCTCAAAGTCTACATAATATGTTTTAGGTCCATAGAACCACAGAGTAGTTCTAGAAGAAACAACTTTAAGAAGTCAACATTTTCTAGTTATATGTTTTATACAGAGAAAAATAAGACTCAGATAAACTAAGCAATGCAAAAATTCAGTTTTATCTTGAGAATTTTCATATGATGTTAATTATAATGATAACAGAAAAAGAGAATCTGTGGAAATTCTTTTGGAAAGAAATTTGGAAAGAACTCTGACTATATGCCTACTCAAGTGAGCTTTTCTATCTCTTCTTTAAATAGTGTAGAATTTCTCCTTACATCATCTCTCCATCTCATATTTTCTTTAGTTTTTAAATTTTTTGCTTTATATGGATTAAATAGGTGTCTTGCTTGCATGTGTGTATGTGCACTTTGTGCATGTGGTACACACAGAAGCAAGAAGACAGTATCAGGTCCCCTGGAACTGGAGTTAAAAAGAGATGTGAGCTCCCATATGTGTGCTAGAGTCCAACCCAAATCCTCTGGAAGGGCCATGTCTTAGTCACTGTTCTATTGTTGTGAATAGACAGCATGGCCAAGTCAACTTATGTAGTAGAAAGCATTCAGCTGGAGGCTTGCTTAAGTCCATTATGATCATGACAGAGAACATGACAGAATGTAGTGATGATGCTGGAGAAGTAGCTGAGAGCTACATCTTGATCCACAAGGAGAGAGAGATGGGGACAGAGGGAGACTGGGTCTGGCGTAGGCTTTTTTGAAGCCTCAAAACCCAACCCCCCAGTGACACTCTTCCTCCAACGAGGTCACACTTCCTCCAGCAAGGCCACATCTACCACATCTATATGAACCCATGGGGATCATTCTTATTCAGACCAACACAAGCTACCAGAGTTTGTAACCTCTGCACCATCTCTCCAGTCCCCATTTCATATTTTCTACATTCCTAACACTCAGGGCAATGTATCTGGTGCTTCTATCTCTTTTTTTATTAGATATTTTCTTTATTTACAAGTCATATGATTTCTCCTTTCCCAGTTTCCCCTCCAAAAACAAAACAAAACAACAAAAAAAAACAAAAAACAAGAACAAACCCCTGTTGCCTCCCCCCTCCCCCTGCTTGCCACTCCACCCTCTCCCACTTATTGGCCCTGGCATTCCCCTATACTGGGGCACAGAACCTTCAGAGGGCCAAGGGCCTCTCCTCCTATTGATGAGCAACTTTGCAATCCTCTACTATACACATGCTGCCAGAGCAGTCAGTCCCACCATATGTACTCCTTGGTTGGTGGTTGAGTCCCTGGGAGCTCTGAGGGTACTAGTTAGTTCATGTTGTGGTTCATCCTAAGGGGCTGCGCTTGTATCTCTTAAATACAATTTCTGTCTTTCTTATTGTTTTTCTGTTGAGACTGCTTGATGACTGGTTTGTTGTGATGCTTTTGAGTTGGGGTCTTATTCTGTATTCCAGGCTTGCCTTTAATTTGGGGCACTTTTCTTACCTGTACACTCAGAATGCTAGAGTGGAGGACCTTAGCCGCCACTCCCAGTCCTTCCTGTATTCAGAACCATTGCATCTGTGGTTCTTGTCCTTAGTGCATTGGTAATATAGACAGGAGAGAAGATAATGTTTGTTCTCATCTTGGACCTTCCACTCTGATGCAAACTGGTTCATATTGTCAGAGATAGTTACTGGGGATGGTCTAATGTTTGTTTTTATCTTGGGTCTTCCACTCTGATGCAAACTGGTTCATATTGTCAGAGATAGTTACTGGGGATGGTCACAGCTCTTCACACTGCTCAGTGTGTTTCTGGGAATGCAACAAAAAACAATAGGAGGAACTGTCTGTGGTCAATTTAATACGAAGTGTCCCTCCCAGGCCCCTGTTTTGAATACATGTTCCCTTGGCAGGTGGCACTGTGTTGGAAAGCTCTGAAACTCTTAGAACTTGTGAGATCTTGACGATTTTAATGCAGACCCTGGCATTAGGCTTTTTTGAAGCCTCAAAACCCACTCCCAGTGACTCACTTCCTCCAAGAAGTCCACATCTATCACATCTATATGAGCCTATGGGGGTCGTTCTTACTCAAACCTAGCCTTGCTGTCTGCCTCCAGTCTGTCTCTATGTCAATAGCATCTACAACGTGCCCCTTCCACCATGCTGAGGCCACCCTGATGGGCTCCAATGCTCTGTACGTTTGAGCCAAAATAAATCTCCTGCTCCCCATACTGTTTAATCTAAGTATTTTGGTCCCAGTGATACAGTAGTGACTAATACTGCTTAGTCACATTTGGGGTGCCATACTCCCCAAACAATGAACAGTTACATACTTAATAATCAGGACAAGAGATATATCAGTGAGCAGTTAACCTATGTGTTATCATTTGTATTTTCTCTAATGTAAGTGTTTTAATTCAACACTTGATAAGAGTGATCACCATTGTGTTTAAATGTGTGGAACTGACTTAGTAGCTTGGGTCTCTCCTGCCTCTTGAGAACTTGGTCCCACTGGGCCTGGTTCCTGTCAGAAGACTTTCTTCTGCATCCTCTGCACTATGCATTCAAGTTTCTAGTCTGTGTCCTCTACAGCTTGGAGCCTAGCTGCTAGTTTTCACTGCTTTTATCAAAACAATCTTCTCTTGCTTTCCGACAGTTGTTTAGATCCTGACTAGTGACTCAGAGGTCCCAGAGAGAAGCTCACAGTATATGGCAGGCACCAGATGTCTGTTAGGCATCGATGTTTCATCTCTCACTCCCTTTGCCTCTCAGGCTCAGAGTGGCTTTTGTGGTGTTTCTAGGAGAATGACTTCACTCACAGACCACCACTTCAACACATCCAGAGCAGGTATATCCAGAGACACTTTTTGGATTCTTCAAGCTCTCAATGTAGACAAGCCTCATAGTTATTTAGAACATGATATTACTTTAGAGTAAACTGATGATTGTCAAGAAGAGCTACATTCTTTATAATCTAAGGATCTTTGTAGCTCTCCCCCAGCAAAAGCCATACATGTGCCAGTGATGTCTGCCATTATGGACAGGGACCTTCGGGAGTGAGACCACAAGCTTCCCCACTTAGGAGTCATTGTTCTAAATATGCAAACAGTATCTGCTCAAGCTACAAGAAATAATATCTGTATAGTAGGTTAAAAGGGGAATGGATAAAAAATGCTGTAAATGAATTGTGGTAATGAAACAACTGTGTAAATCCTGATTGCAGGAAGTATTAGAAGACCAAAGTGGGGGCCTGATGAAGGGATAGGAAAGGTTATGTTCTACCTGGAAGCAGCATCATTTAGAAGAGCTTGGCATGGGAAATGTTTGGCAGCTCAGGTAGTTCAAAATGTGTGGAACATAGAACAAGGGTACAGAGACCAAATAGCTGCTTATATAGAGAGATATGATCCAGAAAGACTGAAGTTAATCCACGAGAGGAATTGGAGTCTATTCTGAGCACAAATGGTATTCTAAGCAAAGTTTAGGGAAGCTGTTAACATGAATAAATGTGTCTTCAAAGCTAGCATTTATGTAGATCTTGGAGGGGTAGGCCTAGGGATCTGTTAAAAGGTTATAGCCATAACTGTGACAAATCAAAGCACAATACATTGTTCTGATGCTCTCAGTCAACCAATGGGCTGAGCACAAGGTGTTCCACCCCCAAACCCACAATGGAGGAGCTAGAGCAAGGACCCAAGGAACTGAAGGGGTTTGCAGCTCCATAGGAGAAACAACAATATGAATCAACCAGACCCCCCAGAGCTCCGAGGGACTAAACCACCAAGCAAAGAGTATATATGGAGAGACCCATGGCTCCAGCTGCATATGTGGCAGAGGATGGCCATGTCAGCCATCAATGGGAGGAGAGGCCCTTGGTCCTATGAGGGCTCAATGCCCCTGTGTAGGGGAATGCCAGGACCAGGAAGTGGGAGAGGGTGGGTTGGTGGGAGCAAGGGAAGGGGGAATGAGATAGGGAGTTCTTGTAGGGGAAATGAGGAAGGGGGATAACATTTGAAATGTAAATAAAGAAAATATCTAATAAAAAATGAAAAAAAAAAGGACATGAACAAAAGGTCTTATTTGGCTCTCAGTTATAAAAGAGAGCTGAGGCAGAAACCTGAAGGCAGGAACTGAAGCTTTTAATAGAGGGAGACCACAGGCGAAGATGCAGAGGCATAGGCTTTAATGACTTGCTTTTAGCTTCTTCTCAGCTAGCTTCCTTACACCACCCAAGGCCTCTGCCCAGGAGTGGTGCCTCCCATAGTGGGCTAGGACCACCTCCATCAATTAACAATAATGAAATAAATGCCCACAGACATGCCTATAGGACAATCTGATGGGGGTAATTCCTCAACTGGACTGTGTCCAGTCTCCAACCAAAGCCAGGCATCAAATCTGTGAATGGATATAAAGGAGAGATTGGGGAAAATGGGTTGAGAAGAACAATAAACCTACACGTATTATTTTTCTAAATGTTGTTGTCTGAAAGAATCGGAAAATATACAAGGTATACAATTTTTTTAAAAGATTTGTTTATTTATTATACATAAGTACAGTTTTGCTGTCTTCAGATACATCAGAAGAGGGCACCGGATCCCATTACAGATGGTTGTGAGCCACCATGTGGTGGCTGGAAATTGAACTCAGGACCTCTGGAAGAGCAGTCTGTACTCTTAGCCGCTAAGCCATCTCTCCAGCCCACAAGGTATACAATTTAAAATCCAAGTTAGACATGGATATGAACTACAGAAGAACCACTATATGGTGTTGCTGGGACAGTTATCTTCCAACACATTTCAATTTGGTAGATGGCTTACTGATTAAAATATCAGCAAAGGGATTATAATATAAATCAAAACAAAGAGATGGATGAATCTTGCATCTCCCTATCCACTAGATGTCTTATGAAATAATACACTCATTTTTTCAAAAAGTATCAATGTTATAAATTCACTGGGCTCATGTTAACCCAACTTTTTCACATGGACATGTGCTACAGCATAGACTTTTTAAATGCAGAATACCAAGAAAAGTTGCGGTTAGCATATTATCTCATGAAATGGGTAAAACATTTACTTTAGTTATATAAAATACAAACTTATAGCCTATGGGATTGTGCAAAGTACAAAAATAATCTTTTATCAATAACTGCATGTTTGTCCAATGCAGAGTGGTCAACCGTGAAACCATATACACACAAACAACAAAATCAGACTTAAAATCAGACTCAGTAGGTTTTATATATGTATGTGTGTGTGTGTGTGTATAGTATGCATGTATGTGTGTGCATGTGTGCATGTGTGTATGTATGTATGTATGCATGTATGTATGTATCTATGTAACATCCTTAGCTTGAGGATGGGGGAAATGGGAGGAGCTTGAGGAAGCTAACTGGGAGGGGCTGGAGGAGGAAAGGAAGGGCAGAAGTGATATAATTCTATTTCAAATCAAAGCATTTTTAAAAGTAACTGGTTTTGAATTTAAAAAATAGTCTGAAACTTCTCCCTAGACTTTGAGCAGACTGATAGCTCACATCTTTTAAATGCCATAGACTTCAGGTATGCATCCAGATAAAGGGTTTATAGATATATATAAATATATATCTATAAATATATATATGTATATATATATATATATAGCATTTATAGATTTTCCTTTTTCAATTTTCTTGAATTCTTCTATCTTTTCCCCTCTCATCACATCCTGAACAACATAGCCTAAGCACATGATTAGATGTCAATAAGCTCAGTAACTCCCCTGCTGTAGTAACGGGACACACTGGAATACTGGCCACAGGTAAGGAAACCTCACAGTTCTTAACTCACTTAACCTAGAATGGAAAGGCTTTGTTTATTCTACTTTCTTAATTTTCTTTGCTTTTTAATTTCTTAATTTGCCTGTAGTTTCAAACTCTGAGGGTGACATCAGGCTTTTCTCTACCAAAGTAACACATTCAACTTTTTCTAGCCCAGGCTAGGAAGGCATACCTCAGCAGAGTGAGGAAAGGTATAAACAATATCCACTAAGTCTTCTAGGTTCCAACTATGTGGTCTAAAAGAAGCCCAAGCACTTCTGTTAACTCATTTACAAAATGGGATTTAGAACCCTCCTTCCCATATTTTGAGTTTTTAAAAGTTTAATTAAACTCATTTATATAATATGCTTAAAACATGGACCCAAGTTCTAGCTAAAGAGAAAATTGTTAATTTGAGTGTGAATGGTTCTTTTCTCTTCCTCTTTTTATCATCATCATTATCACTATCATCATCATCACCATTATCATCATCATCACTATATTTTTCATTATTTAAGATAATTTTAAATACAAATATATATTTGATTGTATTCTTCTCTTCCTCCAAGTCCTCCAGATCCTCTTCCCCTTCCTACCCACTCAGACTTAAAAAGTCAAAAACAACAACACAGCCCCCCAAGACCATGAAAACTCAATAAAACCACTTCCAAAAAAATCACCACTCTATAACCAAATAAAAGACACACACACACACACACACACACACACACACACACACACACAAGAATGCATGTGCACATGCACACACACAAAACCAAAACTAAAACCAAAACCAAACAAAACATGTGGAGTCCAATTTCATGCTATTAAACTACTACTGAACACGAAGCCTACCCTGGTGTGGTTGATATACCTAGCACCTATCTGTTGAAGAAAACTCATTTCCCCCTCCCAGCAGATATAAGTGATGGTTCGTTTGTTAACCTTTACCCAGTGGCTGGGCATTTATCCATTCATTTATTCATTTGTTCTTAAAAAAAATACAACAAAATAAAATGTAATAAGTTAAAACAAAACTGTCATGTCAAATTAGGGTAAAACAAATCAACAGAAGGAAAAGAGCTTAAGAGAAGACACAAGAATCAGAGACCCACTGTTGGCACACTTTGGAATCCCATAAACCAGAAACCATAATACCTACACAGAAGATCTGATACAGATATGCCCAGGCCCTGTGCATATTGCCTTGGTAACTGTTTCATTTTTATCTAAGTTATCTCAGCAGATTCTTGAGGAAATAAAACCTCTGTTTGATGCATCCTATATTCTTCCTACATGAATTCTCAAATGTGTCTTCTCTGTTAATTTATATCTCTCATCAGACCATCAATATTTGTCTGAATTTATCTAGTCTCCATTAGAGCATATAGTTTTTTAAGGTCTTCCCCCAACTCCTCTGTTTTGCTTTGCTTATGAAACATTTTTTTTCTATAGTTCATGGGTCCTAGTCTTTCCTTAAATTATGTTTTTATACTGAGAAACGGTGTCATATTGCTAATATGCATTAGTCAACCCCCATCTCTTTTTCTCATTAATTATCTCACTTGTTCTTCATCTATCATTTCATTTACACATGTACACTTCTCTACTCTCTAATAGTCCAGATGTAGTAACGAAGATGGGTAGTATACTGTGGTGCATTCATGTGGTAATTTGAATACTTTTGGCCCCCATATACTCATCTGTTTGAATGCTTGGCCCATAGACGGGGGATCATTAGAAGGTATAGCCCTGTTAGAAGAATTCTAACAATTCATAATGATTCTCAATATTTAATTAGGTAACATAAAACTTTTTTACCTGACACATTACCATGTGTCACAGGTGAGACAGGTTTTCTTCAGTTATACAGAATACCACCACCAGGCATGATGGTATATATCTGTAGTCCTAATACTTAGGAATGGAGAGTGCTTTAGGGATAGTTCTGATGCTAAGGTCCTCTTTCCCAATTGGCTCTTGATTTATCAGTAAAGAAGCTGTGGGCCAATTGCTAGGTGGAGGGAATAGGTGGGACTTCTGGGTCCCCAGAAGTGAGGAGAGAGAGAGAAGGAGAGAAAGAGAGAGAGAGAGAGAGAGAGAGAGAGAGAGAGAGAGAGAGAGAGAGAGAGAGAGAGAGAGAGAGAGAGAGAGAGAGAGAGAGAGAGAGAGAGAGAGAGAGAGAGTTAGCAATGCTTCTGAGAGAGAAAAGGTAGCAAGCCATGTGAGATCTTGGATCAAGTGACCACAGGCCACTCCTATAGGCAGTCAGTTGGGGAAGCCTAGCTGGGACTAGATGTAACTGAGCAACTAAAGTTGACTGGTACACAGGTGCAAAGATAAGAATATTAATAAGGGCATGCTTCTCCAGGTGGGAGATAAGTACCATCCAGCAATTGTGTCAAAAAGGCAAGTTGAAATTGAACAACTGTGTGTGTCTGTGTTTTGACCCTCATATTCAATATTCTCTGGAGCAGAGTGGTGGCTTGTAGTGTAGTACATTCCAGGAACTTAGACAAGGTAGCAAAAGCTACATACAACAGACTGCTTTGAGTTCTTGGCCAGCCTGGAGTACATAAAAAATTCAAGGCCAGCCAGGCTATACAAAAAGACTATGTTTCAAAAGTAATAATAGTCATCAGAAAAGAGATGTAAGGTTTCAAACAAAGACAATAGGAACTTCAAAGAAAACCCTGGATTTGAGACAATTTTGGGAATTTAATTGACAATGTCAACATTATCAAAATGCTCAGTGGCATTTTGTTCTCATGACACTGTGGTCTGACATGCCTTGTGATGACTGGAGAGGGAGAGGAAGGATGAAGGCATTTTTCTACAAAACGTAATTGGTTCTGTCAAGAATACTTTAAGAATAAGGTTTGCAGGGTCTATTTTGATACAGTCTTGGCTCTGATGAATGAAATGAAATTAGGCCTAGGACATGTTATAGTTTTTGTGAAAGGAGGTAGAAGGTGAGGCCAGAGTGATTGACAGAAGTCTATTTCAATACAGGATGAAGACTACAAGGCAACATTTTTATAAGTTACTTTGAAGAAACTACTGAGTCCATTCAAATATTTACCTAGTGCTTGAATGAACTCAACAGAGTAGCAAAGAATTGTTAAAAGGCCCTTAGGGGGAGAGGCAGTAATGATTCTTGAAAAAAGAGCCAGGATAAATACAAATCTCTATTGGGTGTTATGTATATATGTATGTGTGTAAGTGTGTGTGTGTGTGTGTAAGTGTGTGTGTGTGTGTGTGATGTGTCTTTCTGCATGTCTCTTTGTGTATGCACACATGTTAGAGAACAACCTTAGGTGTCATTCTTTGTGAGATGCTCACTTTGTTTGCTGAGACAATGTCTGTCATTGGCCTGGAGTTTCAAATTCAACTAGCCAATGAATCCTAGCCAGGGATCCTCCTGTTTCCACTTTTCAGTACTAGGGTTAAAACAAGGATTTCCCTCCCTGACAAGCTGTGTGTGTGTGTGTGTGTGTGTGTGTGCGTGTGTGTGTGTGTGTGTGTGTTGATGGAACTCAGGTGTTCATACCTGTGTTTACAACCTGGCCAATCCTCTAGTCCCAATACTTAATTTTTGATATATATCATTACTCATTGAGGGTCTTCTTTACCAACATAATCTATTGTTTCCTCTAGGAATAGATCGACTAGGCTTTTGAGGGACACTTGAGATTCTGTACTATGACCTGTGTCAACAGCAAGTGACTATCTCTGTTCTATGGTGCTGAGTAAAAGGGGAAGGTGGGTGTTTCTGTGAACTGAATACAAATGGAACAGAGCCCCAAATGGTCTACAAAGAAGCTGAACATTCACAAAATGAAGGCATTGAGAGGTTTCCTTTGTGTCTGCTGAGAGGAAAACCATTGAAAGCATTTAAAGCTGGGAGAGAAGGAAGGAATCTTAGACTGACTGACTCTCAGGTCATAAACCTAGATTCTATCTTCAAATGAGCTTCACTGACATCATCCTAAACAAAACAAGACAAACTTTGGTAGTAGTCCAAGAAAAAAGCTTCATTGTTTTCCATTACCTGCCTGAAAGGGATTTTATAACTGGTCGTTAACAGGTACTTGCATCACATCACTCCCTTGGACGTATTACAGTGAACATGTACTTGGCTTGGTCCACAGTCCACACGAAGATGCCAGGATGAGACACAAGTAGAGAGTTCAAGTCGTTGTAAGGGACTGGAAAGGGACTGCTCATAGTAAGCTTGGAAATACCTTTATATGTTTTCCAGTATTGAGTAGGGTTGATCATAGTGGTTCAGGCAGAAAGCCCTTCATCTGATTCTAGAGGTCCAACTTATTGCTTGGCTAATGCTGCAGTCTCCACTAACGTTAGAAGCTAACTTCCACCTTCCCTGAGGTGGAAGACATTTCTGGTATCCCTTTGGCCTGATCTTAGCCATTCTTTCCACCAATGTACATTCTGGATTTGGCCTTTACACAGATGAGACTGACCTAGCACTTTATCAATGTACATTCATTTTTCAGAATAGCTTGGGATCAGCTCAATTCTCTGGCACTTGTGAGTCCATGAAGATGCCTGGGCAGAGTAACCTGAGATGGTTGAATGCTATTAAACCAAAATGACTTTTTCCTTGACTTACAGATTTAAATTTTCTTTCTGACTGAGTTTCTATATGTAACCCAAGCTGGCCTAGAGTGAGTGATCCTCTGCTCTCTGAGTGCTGGGATAATGAAGATGCACCATTGTGTCTGGCCCCATATCTTACCGTGGGGTCACTTTATCTTCCATGTAACTTTGGTGGGTGTTAGCTCAATGTTAATACAGCCATGCACATCTCAAGAAAGGAATGGTGTTAATGCCTTCAATAAAATGGAATATGTCCTGTGTCACAGTAGTAGATTTGAAAGCATGGTCTATCTTTTCCTTGGAAGAATTCCAATATGGTAAGGAAACAAAACTTACAAAACTAAGGCAGCATACTATCATAAATACTAGGCAAGAAAAAGCTAACATAGTTTTTTGTGATGTACCTTCACGCAGAGTCCTTTGCATTGCAGTGAGATTAGAGATTTCACTGGACAATTATAATATGGACTTCTCTAAATCAGATCACTCTCATAGATGAGGGACTAAGCAGAATTATCATGAAGCTGGACATGATCAAAGAGACATGCAGGAGAAACCTTGAAAATGGAGAGTTGGCCAGATACCCGAGTTAGAAGATCATTCTTGCTGTTGTACTTGGAGTCTAGCTTGTACAGGACCAAAGCTAATTTTCACAGACATGATTCTTCACAGTATTCCTTGCATGCCCTTTGACAAAAGTTAGTATAAGAACAAAATAAAACTTTTACTTTGTCTCTTAAACTGAGGGTCCTTTCCCTTGGGCCAGTAGTCAGTTCCTGCTACATACATCAAAGTGATAGCTTAAGGCAAATATTCTTATAGGTGACCAAGAGAAACAAAACAAAACAAAACAAAACAAAAACCATGTATGTCATGCTTCTCTCCAACATTGCTGCCTACCTGGGGGTTTGGTGTTATTTTGGACTGGCAACCCAACTTCCTTTGTAGTTATTGATTGTTATCTGGGCATCTTGGAATATATTTTCCACACCCTGCTCTTTCCGTTAGCTTTTCTCTTTTGTATTCTTTCTCCCTGGTATTCTCATTGTTCCTTCTCAGGACTTTGTTACCTACTCAGCAAGGTCTAGTAGGCAACCTCTCTCAGGTCCTTACAAAACACAGCCAGGTAATAACAACTTATTGTCTTCTTTCTGAGGTAATTGCATTTACATAGGATTCAAGAGCATCATACTGAAAGTAATGCTCTCAGCAGGTAGAAGTCTGGTGTTAAATGAGAGATGTAGGAGTACTGGGGAATGGTGGGGGAGAGGGGGAGTGAGGACAGGTAAAGAGACACTACAGCACTTCAGACTTTTCTGAAGTCTCAACTGGACTAAGTTCCACTTCTAAAGGAGAAATTTCTGTAGCCATTTTTTTTATTGTAATATAATTAGATCATTTCATCCTTTCCCTTCTTTCCCTCAGACCCCTCCCATGCACCCAACCCCATCTCTCTCAAACTCATGACCTCTTTTTTTATACATGGACTCCTAAATATGTAAATGTAACTTACTTAGTCTGTATACTGTTTCCTGTATGTATCTATATGGTCTCACAGCTGACTGCCTGGTATTGGATAACCAATCAGGGGACTCTTCCTGGAGAAGACCATCTCTCCCACTCTAACAGGGAGGGGGGAGTATAAGGGTTCTCAAAGGAAGGATTTTGTCAGTGCCAATGAACGAAAGTCAACCTGCTCTAATGTCCTCATAACAATGTCCTTATTTTATTATAAGAACTATGTATTTTTATGTAGGCTTCTTATAATTCTCATAAGCCAGTAAAGTAAGTCTTGTCCCCTCTCCTCTTCCCCAGTTTACACAGGAAGTGGGACTTTCTGGTGTCAAGGCTATACCTCAGGTTTCTCTCCTCTAATGCCTCTTGGGGGATGCCTTGTTCTTTTACCTCTCTAAGATTACTTCCTGCTTTTCTTTTCCATTAGCAAAAAGAGACTTATGCCATCCCATGTACAACATTACTTATAGCCAAGTTCAGGATGCTGACCTTGTGTGTGATCTCATGTGCTACCAGATGCCAGGTACCATTGCCATTCATCAAAGTTGTTAGTGGACTCCCTGTGGGCATCCTGTTAATTTTTAATTCACCTTCTCAGAAGCAATGCCCAGGTAGTAAGAAATAAGATTTTCCCACATAGGAAAAATAATCTTGGTTTACTTTACTGCTGATTTTTTAATGTTACAAATTAGAGTTTAAATTTTTACAGTTTTATCACTAGTTTTATGGCTTATGATTATTAGGTAGTGATTTTCAAAAAAAAAAAAAAAAGAATATTAGATCTAAATACCAGTTTGACTTGAGTTTCACACTTGGTAAGTAGAATCATTCATTCACATTTGAATAGAGCAACCCAAAATGCCAAAGACTGTCATGATAACATAACTGATAACTTTACACAGTTAAGTATACTTAGTTCCACAGACAATAATTAAGTGAATTAAAAGTAATAAGATACCACATTTGAAAATACAGAAACTCTAGCAATGCTTTAACATCTAAAACAACAACAACAACAAAAGCCCTTTAATAATTAACTCTACAAAGATGCTATATTGCTTCCCCCGAAAAGGTCAGCTGATGCATGACTTCAGATGTCCCGCAGACGCTAACGCAGAGCTTAACCAGTGAAAGCTTCCATACAATCAACAATTTCCCTTCCTAGGCTTAGATTAAGCCCTCTGTAACATATAGGATAAATAGCCGTGCGAGTGTAAGTCCAGGGAACACCATGGAAGTCCCCGGGTTACCTATTTCTGCTAACATAACTGATGGGCCAAAAGACAAAAGACAGGACACACTCGGAGAAATAAATGCTCCGTGAGCCACTCCATGCCTCATCTAACGCGCGTGTTTCTCAGGGGTCTTTTGTTACTCTGGAGCATATTGAATTATCCTCCCAATTACCTTGGCAACTAAAACAAGGATGATTGCACTAGCTCCCAGTAATAGATGATAATTAAGGCATCTTAATTATTAAGCAGGATTGAAAAGTGTTTTGGTGGTGGTGCTGGTGTGTGTGAGTATGTGTAAATGTGTGTGTGTGTTTTGTTTTTGTTTTGTTTTCTTAATAAACCTTGCATCCTAAGCACAGAGGAATCCGATTACAAGCCAAATTCTTCCTCTACGTTTGATCAGCAGTTTGGAGCTTTTTGTCTCTGAGGCTGGTAGATAATTAGAGAAATTGCAACAACCTTGAAGACACATAGTCCCATTCTTCCCACCCCACCTCCTGCCCTGTATTCTTAGTTATGAAAGTAGCAGAATGTGAAGATTGAAGGCAGCGGTTATGAACCAGCTTACCTTGAGAACAATAGCAACATTAACAAAGAGGCTGTCCTAATAAAGGGTCTGTGCAGCCGCTTAGGCAATGGAAAGTGTCCCTTTTATTCCGCCTAGCGTAGCCTCAGCCAGAGGTTAAGCATTTTAAAGCAAGGATTAGCCAGAGAAGGAACAAAGCGTTACTAGAAAGCAGAAAGTCTCCCCAGCACCAGCCTTCTCTGCTTCTTTCTTAAAAATCATAGGGGCTTAATGTAAAAGAACCAATACCTTCAAGTGAGCACATTCCAGCACAGGGAGGGTTGTCGTGGCAGCTGCTATGCAGAATGAGTTGCTTGGGCATCTATTCCTCTCTTCTTAGATAGGGGCTGCTCGCTGGCTACAGCCACCATAAGAAGCCTTTGCAACAAACGTATATGCGCTGTTCATCCGCAACTGAAGGAGACTAAGCAGCTGGGTTTGGTGCTGCTCGCCTGCAGGCGTTGGATCTTTAGACCCTCTTCATCTGATTGGCTGCCTCCTCGTCTCCGCACACTCCTCTGCCTTAACCTTTGCCTATGCTCAATATATTTCCCCTAGGGATACAGTCAGAGAATTGCCCATTAGGGAATCTGTGCCAGGTTAAGTTGAGCTGGTTTAAAGAACCAGTGACGTGATTCTCTATGATTGTGTCTACGCTTAATTTTCCAGGGTTTTGGGTAATCTGCCTACCTAGGAGATGTGGGGATAAGGTAGCAGGAGTGGTTTTATGTTACCTCCCCGAAAATGTCACGAGGCTAACACCTGCATGGCATGCACTGAAGTGATCAGGTGGCTCTTTGCAGCACAGCTTGTCTGGATAATCAACCTTAAATCCAAACAGATGGGGATGACAGAAAATATTAAGAAGGTTATTAAAAATGCTAGGAGACACAGTTGGATAACTACACAGAAGCCACCTCAAGAATGTATTATGAATCGCTTACACAAAAGGTTTTTACCATATTTATAATTTATTTTACACAGTACTGATACAAAATACATAAAAATTTATGACAGAACTTAAGCCTTTATCAAGGTGCCTAGAGAAAAATGTAACAGAAAAAAAAAACTTTACTTTCTGAAACTACTAAACCCAAGTAAAGAATCAAAAATTATACCTTTATCTTTATATGTTAGGTTTGAATTGGTCAAGAGCTTCAGGTATTGAAAAATAATAATTTATATATACTATATATTTTATACTATATTATATATATACAAACACATACATGTGTGTATATATGTGTATGTTTATATGTGTATATGATATGTATATTATGTGTGTGTGCATAAACATGTATGTATACATATGCATACATGTACACACATCACATAAAAGGCTTTAGAATGAAGAGAGTGAATTGATCTCACACATTTAAAATTTTCTCTTCCAAAACCTCACCAAAAAGATCACAAAGTTTTTAACTTTGAAAATCTTTATCTAAAAGGACAAAATGATGAGAAAAATAGTAACCAAATTTAGAAAATCAGGAAGCAGATAGACAAGTGGTTAGAGGACTGAGAATGCACTAAATCTTCAACCAGCACAGGGTAATCAAGAAGCAACGACATTTACACATTTACAGCTACCAGTACTCCCCAACTCCATAATCTTTGATTGACAGCATACTTGAGCTGTGGAAAAGGGGATGAAGGTGGGGCCAAATTACAGTAAATGAAGCTTGGGTGT
This sequence comes from Mastomys coucha, assembly GCF_008632895.1. Classification (NCBI taxonomy): domain Eukaryota; kingdom Metazoa; phylum Chordata; class Mammalia; order Rodentia; family Muridae; genus Mastomys; species Mastomys coucha. Next base: position 185,908,935 of record NW_022196905.1, on the reverse strand, counting down.
GGCAGCAGACCCCTGTTATACCAGCTAGAAACTGGAAACAACCCAGATGTCCCTCAACAGAGGAATGGATACAGAAATTGTGGTATATTTACACAATGGAGTACTACTCAGCTATTAAAAACAATGAATTTATGAAATTCTTAGGCAAATGGATGGATCTGGAGAATATCATCCTGAATGAGGTGACCCAATCATAAAAGAACACACATGGTATGCACTCACTGATAAGTGGATATTAGCCCAGAAGCTCAGAATCCCAAAATACAATCCACAAATCACATGAAACTCAAAAAGAAGGAAGACAAAAGTGTGAATACTTCGATCCTTCTTAGAAGGGGGAACAACAGATTGGGAAAAGATCTTCAACCAATCCTATATCCAGGGAAGGGAGATATCATTTGAAATATAAATAAAGAAAATATCTAAAA
>NW_022196905.1:185887824-185908497 GCF_008632895.1 Mastomys coucha | reverse complement strand
AAAAGTCAGGCTGAAGGTTCACTTTTGGGGTCAGCAATGACTGCAATAGAAAGTTCTAGGTTATCTTGTTATCTTGGTCTACATAATGAAACCTTGTCTCCCCAAACAAAAAACCAAAGACACACACACACACACACACACACACACACACACACATACACACACACCTTAAAAAAAGCTAGTGGTTTGACTATCTACTCTATAAAGGAGAACACCAAAGCTTTATTCTCTGCAGAGATTGAAACAGAAGGTCTCTGGACACAGATGAGTGAGAACTAAGGTAGCTAACTGAATAAACATTTTAGGGAATTGGGAATGGATGTGCATACAGCTTCTAGGACCAAAGAGACAGGTAGCAAGGTGCGAAGAATAGTCTCTGTAGAACATGACCGTTTCAAACAATTTATTTTTATTTTTATTAAGGAGACTGATTCTAGGGTCTTTGAACATGAAACATTTGATAAATTCCACAGGGTAGCCTCGAACTTGTAACCTTCCATTCTCAGCCTCCAGGGTAGCTGGGATTACAGGTCTGGTACATTAGTCTGTCTCCCAAAGATAAGACTTTCAGGTTTTATGTCCAGAACATCTACTACTTAATCTTACCTTAGTAAGTTCTGCACATGAATTTTCAGTGTTCCACTCTTATATGTAAGGTGATCAAATATCTAATATAAATCAGAGAAAAGAACAAATCACAAGTAAACAGTAAACAGACAAGTAAGAGTTGGAAAAACAGTAAGTTAGAGATAACTATATATATATATACACATACATATATATATAGTTATCTCTAACTAATGTAAACTCTAAAACTATATGTATATATACATTTATGTGTGTATATACACACATAAATGTGTGTATATATATATATATATATATACATATTTCAGTATTGAACTGAACACATTATACGGTGTCTTAATCTATTTTCTATTCCCAATAACACAGTACTTTGGCAAAATAAGTTACTTCAAAAAGGTAGAGATAGATTTATTATTACCCATGTTGCTTATATAAAACCCCTTTGTTCTTCTTGATGCTATCACCCCAAGGACATAGATGTGATTCTTTTAAAATATTGCATGTGGATAAAATGGCTGTTATGAAAAGATAAAGCTGTCTCAGAGGGTGTGAAACCAGTAATGATGTTGCACAAGATCTATGTAGATATTTCCTAGAATTAAAAACACAAAACATGAATGATTGGAAGCTGATCCACATTTAGAAAATTCCGTAATTTACTAAAACATAGAAAAGAAAAGCATTTTAAGTTATGTCAAGAAAGAACAGCAAGTTCTGTGCCAAGAAAGAAATCATATTTTTTTAATGTTTGAAATTACAGCATACCAAATGAATACTAGTTTTAGAACTCTATTTCCCTGTACATTTGTAATTGATAGTATGAAAGTTTTTAGTAATATGAAATATGCTTCCCATTAAAATTATTTTTTATGGTTTCAGATTGCATGCTCGTTTTTACAAGCCTCTTTCACCATATCAATTGAAGACTGATTAAATTTTACGCATGAAATAAGAAGAAATGCTGGGTTTGGTAGTGCCTGCCTGTAATCTGCACTACCCAGAAGGCTAAAGTGAAAAGATGTTGGTTCAAGGTTAGCATGGGATACATTGTTTCAAGGCTTTCTGGGCTATAATTAAGATCCTATCATAACAGCAACAGTAACAATAACTAAAAACAACAACAAATAGCCACAAGAAATACAAGAAACATGAACAGCTCTTTAATAGTGGGATTGGAATATCAAGCTGGAGAAATGATCTTGAAAGCTGAATAAAATGACAAAAAGGAAAATTATAGAACATAGAAAATTAGAAATATATTCTTGGGATCCAATATAACAGGATACTAAGAGAGACTATATAAACAAACAAACAGAAAAAAAGGAAGAAAAATACCACAAAATAACTCAAAGTCTGTGGTTTCATGTTTTGCCCCATTCCTGGGGTGTGGGAACACACTTGCTTGGGTAGGCAAAAAGCTGGACTCTAGACTACATTTACCCTGTGCCACCTTCAGGTGCTAGGTTCAAGGGAATACACCGCTCAGGGGGTAGGAAAACACAGTCTTGGATGCGGGAGGCTGAAGCTCGGGTTCCCTGACTACCCGGAATCCAGTCGCTACTGGAAACCACACAGAGAAGTTGGGAACAGAGGGCTGGGGTCTGTGGGCCTGATGATGAGGCCAGAGCAAGGGGTTCTCAGACTCCTGAATATCCAGATACCACTGGGAGTTTCGGGGGAGTCAAGAACAGCGGAGGTCTGTGGGCTGAGGATGAACCAGGGGTCAGAAGGATGGAGGACTCAGGCTTAGGTCAGGGGTGGTGAGTCTGGGAAAGCAGGTGCGTCTGGGTCTTCTGTAGGAGATTTAGGCAGCATGGCTCTGTAGATGAAGGTTTTCACCATGCTCCCCATTGCGGTTCTTGGTGAAAGAGACCATCCAGGTTTATCCATAGCGTTTATTGACTGTTCATCATAGAAAATGGGTGCATACCACCTCCTCAGGATAGACTAGAGATTAAATACCTTTTTCAGGGAAGTAAACTTCCCTCCCAGGAAGTTTATTGGGTAAATCCTCAGGGCCTCTAGATAACACATTTGCATGGAGAAACTGGTTCTGATCTATGTGACTATAGGTCACGTTCCTATGTAAGGACTGTAGTCACATGACAGGGGCCTAGTCAGAAGGAGCTGAAGCTCCTACCATCCCCTCTGTGTTCTAAGGCTTCCAACCCGCTCAACCTTACCAAGTTTCCTGGCATGGTTCACTGCCCCACAAAAATCCATTCTCATGGGTTTCCAGAATGGAAGCCTGTGGTGAACGCATATGATTGGTGATGTGAAAGCTCATAATTAAGAATGTCCAAAGAACTTGGAGGTATGAATTTTGTTATTTTAAAAGAGAAGACTATATATTTCATATAAAAGATCAAAAAGTTAAATGGATCACTTCTTCATAGCAAGACTAAAAGCTGAAGGCAATGTGAAAATGACTGTAAGTCCTGAGAGAAATGGATGGCTACTTAAAATCCCATACCCAGCTAAAATATCTCTCAGTTCAAATAGAAAAATATTTGAGGTGGTTAACCAATATCTTTTCTTGTCAGTTTATTGGGAGGTGTGCCCTGTAGAGATCACACACACACACACACACACACACACACACACACACACACACGCACATACACATACACATACACAAAGAGAGACAGAGATAGACACAGAGATATACACAGAGACAGAGAAAGAGAAACAAAGAGAGACAGAGAAACAAGGAGACTGAATGTTCAGAAAAATGAGTTCCAACAAAATAAAAAGGTTAAGGAATCTCTTACTTAGAATGGTTTGAAGTACTATTTCAAAACAAAGACTATATAGCTATAAGTACATATTGGAATAGGCCAAAACATTCTAGAAGAGAGAGTTTCAGTCAGATAGACCAGAATATGTATTTGGTATTTCTACATTGTATAGGAAAGATTGTATAATTGGGGGAGTACTTTAAGATGTATTAGCAGTAAGTATGTAAACAGTTGAATTTAAAAAGAAAAAGAAAAAAAAGAAATTCCTATCTTGTAATTGTCCCTTGAGTAGTTTCTCTACCGCTGCTGTAGTGCAAATATTCATACAGGCAGAAGTTACACCAGTAAGGAAAACTGGTTTTCCAAATCTCCCCAACAATCAAATGCCAATAGCTCCTCAACTACAGATGGGACTTTGTGCCCACCTCCACTCGTCTATGCTGGGATTCAGTCTGGCTTGAGCTTGTACAGGTCTCTGCATGCTGCTAATAAACGATATGAATTCATGTATGCATCAGCCCTGTTGCATCTGGAAAACACTGCTTCCTTGAAGTTGTCTACTGGCTCTGGCTGTTAGCAATCTTCATGCTCCCTATTCTGATTAAATCTCCGAGCCTGGAGGCTGTTACAGTTTGCTTTAGGGGAGAGGTTCTTTCTTCACAGCTTGTCCGGAGAAAGAAGAATTTTGTTTTTCCTAAGTCTCTTGAAAGAAGAATTGATCCAGAAGAAGGTCAGGTTTTGCCTCTGAGGTATTCTAGTTTCTTTAGTTGGAAATAGAACCATGTGTCAATCATGTGGGTGTATTCTTGAATATAAGTTATTAGGCAGTGTTTTGTGAACATCATAGAGTATATACTTAGAACACAAATGGTGTACCCTATTAAAAACCTACATAATATAGGATGGTCTTTTGTCCTACATGGTACTGTACTGAACACTGCAGCTGACTGGAACAGAATCAGCTGTTCTGAAATTGAGTATGTAAACATTTACACAATGCAGATATTAAGAAGAAGAATAAAATTGGTACTTCTGTTTGGAATACTTGCTGTGAATGAAATGCAGAGAACTGGACACTGCTCCTGGTGAGTCAGAGAAGGAACTGTGTGTAGGTGTGAAGGTCCTGGCACCTGTGTCCACACTGTAGATCACATGGACATTACAAATTGACTGTGCAACATTTATTCTTTTGTCAATAATAAAATCACTAATTTGCTATCATGTTTTTACTTTATAAACTTTTAAAATGCTCAGCCTTTTGAGTTTTGTAGTAATACTTAAAGTACAAACACATTGTACAGCTACATAAAATATTTTCTTTTCCCTCTCCCTCTCCCCTTCTTTTCCTCCATCTCTTTCTTCCTTCCTTTCCTCCTTACTTGGGACTGAAGATCAAGCATGATAAGCAAATGCTCTGGCATTGACCTGTATCTCCCCAATTCTGTTTTCCTATTTTATTTTTAAATAGAATCTCAGGAAACTGCTGATGTTGGCTTTGACCGAAATCTCTAAATCAAGCAGGCTCTGAACTTGTAAAGGCATGGCTCACCCTTCTGGACCACATGGATCGCAAGCCTGTCTCAACTTTCTATTTCTTCTCTTCATTAACTTCCTATACAGGTTTTTTTTTTTTTTTAGTGTTTTCATTGACTTTAACTCTTGCTAAAAACTAAGGCATACATAAACACACGTTGCCCCGAGCCTGCATATCTTAGATGGTCAGCTCCACGACCTTCCATTTCTTCACTTGAAGTGTTAGGGACAATGAGGACATGGTGCACTGTTGTCCCCAATGATGAGGATACTTTCTTCCTGAACACCTCCAGAGGCTATATGAGGAAGTGTACCTTTTCAGAATTGTGTTCTTGGTGGCTGAATTGGTTTCTTTCCTTTGGCCTAGATTTGCTTTTAAGCAGTAAATGGAATGTGGACATTCTTCTCTATTAAATAGAAGTTTTTGATGTTGAGGGTACATAATTTAAACTTTTAAAGAATCTGTTAAGGTCTTTGGCTTTGGCTACAGCTGTCACTGAAATTCTTGACTGACACTCTTTTCTTTTCAGGTGTTCTTTCCCTTGCTTCTTCTACATCTGTATATTCCCACAGTGTGCCAATAACTCCTACCCACTAGTCAATTCCTCTCCAGCACCACTAGGAGCTACTTGGTAGCATCCTCATCCACAACCTCCTTTAGTCATCTGACATCTCAGTAGAGCCTTGTTGGTTTCTTTAACAGTCTCATGCTCAGTAACTCACTGAAGTCATGCATGAACTTGCTGGGATTCTTACTATAGATACCTTTTGCATAGTCCTTGGTGACATCACCTCAAGTCAGGTTTCTGGTATACCCCTAGGTTTTATGAACCTCCAGGAATGTGTTCACTACCAACACACTCTCTTCTTTAGTTCAAACAAGATCCAGGCAAGAATCCTTTTTATAAAGTAGGAATGCTAAAGTAACTCCTTCATTCATTGGTTGGCTTAAGGAAGGGTCATCATGACAGATGCCTTTAATCCCAGAACCTTGGAGGCAGAGGCAGGTAGATCTCTGGGAGTTCATGGCCAGTCTGGATTACATAGTGAGCTCCAGGACAAGAGTTACACAGAGTAAGCTTTTCACAAAAGGGAGTGATAATTTGGATAGGTAAAAATCATATCCATGTTGGGATCAAGATCACAAATTAGGAGAGGATGTTCTGGAGCCTTTTCAACATATTGAACAAGAATCCTGAGAGTATTTTTCCATTTCTCTGGGGCAGTAGCTCAGGGAGTATCTGAGATGAGAAACTACATCATCTATTGCTTCCAATAGCTCCTGTGTTAAACAGGTAACAAAAACTGATTGCAGTACTTGGTGGTTATTGAGTTTGAAGGCACATAGTCTCTCAATGGCACATATCATAAAAGGCTTCAATGAGTAGCTAGAGATAATGACCTCAAAGCAAGAGTATTACCCTGTCTTTAAAAGCTCTAAGACCGGACAAGCCTTCCTCTACGGATGAAAGTCTTCTCAGGCATCCATCTCCAGAACAAAAACTTTTATCTACATACAGGCAAATAATTCCCTTCCACAATCTGGTTATCAAGAGTTTGCAAATTTTCTTCATCTGTCTTACTATCAGGACTTGAAGTCCCACTTCTCACATTATATAAAGAATACTAATTCTTGAATCATTCCAACTACCCAGGACTAACAGTAAATGTGATATCATAGTTGGATATAGCCTTTCATTTTAATATTTGGTTTTTAAAATTTGGCTATGGTAATCAAAGTGCTGAGAGAGATACACTTCTCTGATTGGTCTTTAATCAACACCACTAGACATTTTCCACATTTCAAAAGAGAAGCCCTTCTTGACTATTAGTCATTCTCATCAATGTCCATGAAGGAGAGCCTTTGCCACCTCTGTCACACTGCCCTTGTGCTTTACAATTGTCACTATGGTGTGACAAACTGTATCTGTCAAGCAAAGACCATCACTGATTTTTCTACTGCCATTACAATTTTGTGTCTAGGCCAATCACTTGATGTACCCTTTAATCAACATGAGCCACAGTTTTGTTCACTCAGATGTCCTGATGAACAAAAGATGAAACCAAGTCAAGAACAAGAGGAGATACAGCCATGAGAGTCATTAAATATGGGTGTAGGAAAGTGTTTCTGATTAGCATCAGAACTAATTGCATTGAAACCTTTTTAGTATGTTAGAGATTAAAGTCAGAGCTTTATCTCTGATAGGTAAGTGCTTTCTTACTGGGCCACACTCTCCTTCCATTCAACATTTTTATATATGAGAGTATACTTTAAACTAAAACAAAATATATACTTATAGTAAATATATGTGTCAGTAACATAGCTGTTGTATTTATTGGTTTTGATATTTTACTTTTTTGACAAAGTGCTGGACCTAACTGAAGGGAAAAAAGACTTACTTACTGTTCTCATGTTTCAGAAGTTTCACTGCACTTTGAGTGGGGGATGGGACACAGGGCTGAAAGGGGTGGGTCAGAGCATGATATAGCCTAGGGGACACTCTTGCTGTGACTCATTTTCCTGTATCACACTCCCTCACTTCCTTTTCACTGCCCACCAATAATGCCATCCTCCTGTGAATCCGACACAGGATGGATCTATTCAGTTGGCCAGAACCCTTGAAGTCTAATCACCATTGGAAATGCCACAATAGAAACAGGCTATCTTAGTTAGGGTTTTACTGCTGTGAAAAGACACCATGACTTGTTGCAGCATTTTCTCTGTCTAACCACATTAGGGCAGTGACAGACCTGTGATTGGACAGGAATAGAGAGGTGGAGCTAGAAGTTGAGGAGGAAAAAGGGCAGAGAGGAAAGAGGGTGGAGCTTCTTCATCATGGAGGCAGAGGAAGAGGACGATTCAGACCCCTCATGGATATAATAACCAGGCTATTAATTGGGTCAAAATTTGTCTTTATCATTTGGCACTGAAATTATTGTATTGGCATCTTGTAATTGTGATCTTATTATTATATAAACCTGATTAGATAGTTAAGCCTTAAAAGTCATGCTTTACCGGATACTAGGCATTAGATGAATGATTGTGTGTAGGGGGGGAGGGGTGTGTAAAGCATAGCATGTGAGCGAGATGTTGCAGCTAGCTGGGAGAAAATAGCCAGAATCCACTGGGACTTAGTGTTGAGGCCTGCCGGTACCTGTACTGGCACTAGAACATTACCGGTGGGAAAGAGTGTTTGCGGGATGGATTTATTTTTTAAATATTCCTGTGACAAAGACCAAGGCAACTCTTATAAAGGACATTTAATTGGAGCTGGTTTACAGGTTCAGAGGTTCAGTCCATTATCATCAAGGCAGAAACATGGCAGCATCCAGGCAGGCACGGGGCAGGAGGAGCTGAGAGTTCTACATCTTCATCTGAAGGCTGCTAGCAGAATACTGACTTCCAGGCAGCTAGGATGAGGGTCTTAAAGCCCACAACTGCAGTGACACACCTACTCCAACAGGGTCACACCTTCTAATAGTGCCACTCTGCGGACTGAGCATATGCAAACCATCACAGGGTGCTTCCTTCATCTTCTAGACATTTTTACCAAACCAAGTTGACAAGACTGTCAAAATTAACCATCGTAGATGTTTTACCATTATTGTCGTTAAAAAGAATTATCTGACATATCTAATGGCACATGCTGCACCTGTATATTGTTTCCAAGAAACCAGTGTGTTTACAATTCTATCACCACAAATGTGTGAGCACTGAACTGCGCCATGACCTTGGGATGGTTATGGCAACATTTATTGTGGTTATGGTGATGAGGATTTTCCAGCTCTAACTTTATGAGAGTACTATTATACATGTAGTCCCTATCTGAGTGACACCCAATGTAGTACCAGACAGTGTTTAGCCTGGCAAAGTAGACTTATAGTTACAACAACGACAATGGGCTGATGTTTACAAAAGTGATGAATGATTTAGGCATCAGAAACTTTAATTGTAATGTTTGTTCCATCATTTACAAAATGGGTAAGCTTGGGGTAGCTCATCTAGTAATTCAGCATTATCAACCTGGCTATCACACATGAAACAAAACACCCGTAAACCATAAAATTATTCTTTAAGTGCTAAACAAGTCTACAGACACTGTATTAAGATATAGTAGAGCTCTTTGTGAAATACAGCAGCATTTCTTTATGTCCTTATGGTGGTTCCTTCATGTGATTATTTCTAAATATTTCATGAAGTATGACAGTTTGCTATGTAATAGTTTTTTCTATAGACAACTTTGACATATCAAGTTATAGAAGCCAATAAAAGGGCCCTACATTGATCATTCTATCCCTTTCCCAGGATAATTTGACTTTAGGGTTGTGGTGGTTTGAACATGATTGGCTCTAAAAGTGACACTAATTGGAGGTGTAGCTTTGTTGGTGTAGGTGTGACCTTGTTGGAAGAAGTGTGTCACTGTGGGCATGGGCTTTAAGACCCTCATCCTAGCTGTCTAGCCAGTCATCTCCTAGTAGCCTTCAAAGGAAAATGTACAACTCTCAGCTCCTCCTGCACCATGCCTGCCTGGATGCTGCCATGCTCCCACCTTAATGATAATGGACTGAACCTCTGAACCTGTAAGCCAGCCCCAATTAAATGTTGTTCTTATAAGAGTTGCCTTGGTCATGGTGTCTGTTCAAAGCAGTAAAGGCAAGGGTTAAGAAAGAAAGGGGGAAAAAACTAAAATAGAATGATCACATGCCAAAATTTGTCAAAGTCTGTATATCATAGTGATACCTTCGCACCTAGAGTTATCAAGCAATGGAATCTTCCTGAACATCAATTCATGTATGACAGTATAAAGAAAATTTGGTGCACACACATGATAGAGTATAATGTTGGCTATAAAGAGGACTGCAATCATGTCATTATTTTTATGAAGGTAGCCATGGAGTTCATAGCATTCAGTGAAATAAATCACATGCAGAATGACTAAGACTATGTGTTCTCTCTCCTATGCTGTAGAACCTTGAGGGGACAAAAGATGATATAAAAGTTGATCACTACCAAGGAGAAGATGGGAGGGGCAAAGTAGGTTCTTGTTAGTTATCAGAAAGCCTTTTACTAGATAGTAATCTTCTAAAAAATATATTTTTTAATTTTATATAAATAAGTTTTTGGATTGCATGTATGTGCACCATGTGGAAACATTGCTGCTAGATGCCAGAAGAGGGCATCAGATCATCTGGGAGTACTGATTAAGTCCAGAGGACACCAGGTTGATCCCCATCACTCATAAAGCAACTCAGAACTGTCCTTAACTCAAATTCTTCTGGGCCCTGCAGGCACCAGGCACACGTGTAGCAGACAGACATGAATGTGTGCCAAACACTCATACACATAAAATACAAAATAATGAATCCTTTCTTTTAATTTTTTCTTTTAGAAAGCAACAGAATAGCTTTCTTTGCTGTATAGAAATGAAGTAATGACTGCAGGCTGCCTGGAAAATTAAATTCATATGTTTATGACAGATTTTAGACAAACACAGAAAAGGAAGCTCTCAGCTTTAGAAATATAAACACGGACTGCCAGTTCCAATTCCAAAGGCCAGAGATCCCAAGTATACTTTTGAGGCCTTGCCAAGGGCTCAAGAAGGCAGCCCCTGGCCCCCTCCGCTCCTGTTCAGTTTACAGTAGCTTCCTTCTTTCCAATCTGCCATTGCTTTTGTCTGCCTACTTCAAAGCCATATTCAACTGCAGATCTCAAACACAATGCCCTTGCCTGGTGTCTGGTTACCCGGGCTGAAACCCTTTTGTTTTAGGGTTGCCTTCACAGCTAACCTTATTGGGCTAAATTTACCACCTTGGCCTACTTCATTCCTTTATTGTCGGGAAAATGAAGATTTCTAGGGCTGATTCCCATGACAGCATCCAGTAGACTAGAGTCCCTTTTAAAATAATAATAAATAATAATAATTTTATATTTATATTTATTATTATTATTATTATTATTATTATTATTATTATTATTATTATTATCTCTATAAGCCAACCCACTCTTATTGGCTATTGAGAGTAACAAGTGGGAAGTAAATTACTGGACTCTCTGAAAGTAATTTTGGAGACTAGAGACATTTCTGCTTTAACGCAGGTTTCAAAGTGTTACTTCAATCCCTGATATAAATTAATCGTCCTTCAGCCAAAACTCCTCTTGGTTCCATCTTCTTCCGGCACCTTTGATTACAGCTGCCTCTTACTGATATTTGTCCTCAAAGGAAACAAAGGAAAATGGAGAAATGAGGGAGGAAAGTGAACAGAACTGATTTTACACAAAGCCTCTTGTTTTCTTATACTTTGGTTCAAGGATAAGAGGATGGAGAAAAGCTTTTGTTGCAAGAAGCTTAGACAAGGCTAAACCATGCACTGTGCAGCAACAGGAGAAGAAAGAAAGCCCATCATGGGTCCTCACTAGAAGAGGTGAAGGGCTGAGAACCCTACACAACTGTCGCTGAACATCAGTTTCTTTGTCTGGTGTGGTCTTCCTTATATCGTCCTCCTAGATGGTTGCTGCAACTGGATAACATGGTTAAAATTTCATCCCCTTTTCTTTAATGGGTTATATATAAATATAACTTACCAATGAGCCATACGACATAATTGTATACCTGGACACAGTTTCGTCAACTAGACTTTCAATTCTGTGCCTGCCTTTACTACTTTATTACTAGAAAACTATCCTTTCAATAAAACATATTTATTTGTTCATTCACTTATTTACTTATTTGGTGGTATTTTGAGATAGGCTGGCCTGTATAACTTCACCGAATTAATCCTCCTGCCTCAGCCTCAGATGTTCTGAGATTAAAGACTTAAAATTAACTATGCCCTGCTGTAACTCCAGCGAATTCTGTTTAAATATTTAAATTGGACAGTGCCTCATTGAACCATTTCGGAAAGGTGGCTCTATGGGAAGCAGAGAAAGCCCTAAATGAATTCTTGAGTGAATGAGTATCTTTGACACTGGTACAGCCATGATGAGGACAGAGGCTTCATACCCATGGGAAATCGACAAAGCCTTCCCTTATATAGCTTAGGCTGAAAACAAATGATAAAGCCTCGACTTGGGAGGTCCTAGAGTGAATGTATGACCCATGTGTATAAAAATGAACAACTGCAGTTTCCTTTTCCCAAATGTTTAAGCCTGAGCCTGCCCCTCTCCAGAGATCTCCTACTGAGACGAGCCAACCTTCCCACTATGCTGCATGTAACAAACATGCCGGGAGAGAGTCCAGGGCTATAGTGGTAACAGGTGCCCAGCTCGTGTGACCCCAACTTTTCTGTATATGTTTTCCTTTCTTCATTCCCTCCTTTTCCCAGTTAGGTTTCCAGATCCAATACACTGGTCATAGCATGCAGCAGTGAGCTGAAGAGAGGAAGGGAGCAAGCAAGGCACTGAATAACAGGAAGCCTCAGCAAAGGAGGAGCCACTTTAAAATTGTTTTTCTTATCATGTTAACGAAGGTCCCATCACCTCACACACTTATCATCACATTTGGTTTTGGCTTTTGGGAGACAATAGTGATAATGAGACCATTCCAGATTAAGGTCTAAATAGCTCCCAAACCATGAACTTGCTCTAACCTCTTATAAATTTATAGACTTTTGTGTTTTCCATATGAGATTTAGTCTATAATGGATACGAGCTATGTTTAATCAGAAAGGAATGAAAAAAAATTAGCTTGAGGTATAGCTCCATGGGGAAATGCTTACACGCATGTACATGGCCCTGGGTTCAAATTCCAGTAATGAGTAAGGAATTAAAAACTCTAGGAAAACGATTATATCATTTGTAAGATGATATAAGAAAGGAGAGAGAATATGGAACAGCCTATAAAAGAGAAAGTGTGTTCTGAGAAGAGAGACGGGTGTTCCTGGGGGACCCCAGCGATTCTGGGCTTCCACACTGCAAGAATGCTTAAGTCATCCACCACAGCACAGAGGTTGACCCCATGAGGTAGGCAGGTACAGAGGCTCTCCATCTGGGGTCAAATGACCCTTGCAGGGGTAGGGGGTCACCTCAGGCCTTTAGAGAACACAGATGTTTATATTATGATTCATAAATGTAGCAAAACTGCAGTTATGAAGTAGCATTTTTGTGGTTGGGGGCTACCACAATGTGTGGAAGTGTATTCAAGAAGACCTTCTGTTAGCACCCAGAAACGGCGGTAGATATGGGTGGGTCCACAGACCTGTCGTCAAGGCAACGGCCACCATATTTCCAGAATCCATTGGGTTCCCACCTTTACCTGGACCTACTACGTCACAACCCGTATATATGAGACAATTCTTCCATTTCTCTCTCTCTTTTCCTCTCTCCCCTCTTCCTGCGCCGCGGTCCCCACTCTCCCTTAAATAAACCTCTTACACATGGAGCTGTTTGTGTCTGGTGTCTGCAGACGTGTCCACCGCCACCCGAACCCCATCACCTTCAGGACTCAACAAATCATAGCCACCAACCAAATTGGGTTGTTCAAATGTGAGATGTAACTTAGAGACACTTCAACCCTTGAAATTCTTTTTAGAAATAATTAAATCCCTCTCCCTCTCTCTCTCTCTCTCTCTCTCTCTTTCTCTCTCTCTCTCTCCCACACACACACATACACATACACACACGCACACAAATACGCACGTGCACACGCACATACATTTCTCTGTGTTTGATATGAGTTCCTGCTGTTTATAGCACTGTATTGTAGCTTATTTATCATTTCACTGAGTGTTCTGTTACTAACTGTTCTTTCCTCTGCCTGCATTGAAAGGATGCTGATGGACAGAGGACATGAAGCAGATGTGATCTGATAGAGGACGATATATCCGTGCACATCCTGACATCCTTCAATCTTCAACTCTTCTTTCTGGTACGTAAACCTACCAGATATTTTTGTAATCAGAGCTCCCATTCTTCTTTGTCCATGAGCCTCATTTTTAGGTTGTCAAGGGACCAAGAGAGAATTTTTTGCACAAAGATGTTGTAGTAAGGAATTAAGAATACTCTAGATCACAGGTGTAAATAACAAGATGTCAAAAAAATGGATTTGACATGTTCCTTCTGTGTTTTTCCCAGATACTTGCTTTGAATCTGGAAAAGCTGTAAAGAAAACCTGCTCCTTCTTCTGGAGAAGGGTGAGTAACTTTATATTTTAGGTAAAATATAAAATGTTTTTCTGGGATATACAACTGAATGGCAAAGAAACGTTATAGAAGGTTCCAAAATAAAGAGAAATGAAAACCTGTGTTCAAACAACAAAGAATGTCAGATTTTGATGCTAATACATGAAGAAATGATATTCCCTGGGCAATGTACAAAATTTGAAAGTAAATTTCTGTATAAAAACAACAATAATGAAGTATTGTCATCTCCTCCAAAGCATTGTGACAAGAGAACACCAAGGGCTGCTGCCTGCTGGAGTTGGAGCCTGCCTTTGTAAGTTGCCACAAACTTTGACTTGCTGATAGTTTCTTTTGTTGCATAATCTTTGCTTTTAAAGAGTTGGAAGCTCAGCTGGGTAGGGTCCTGCCCTGTGAGTACCACTCCCTTTATTTCATTTAGCTTCTGGTCCTACTTTCTTTAATTAGATATTTTCTTTATTTACATTTCAAATGATGTCCCATTTCCTGTTTTCTCCTCCGAAACCCCCCTATCCCATCCCTCCTCCCCCTACTCACCAACCCACCCACTTCTGCTTCCTGGTCCTGGCATTCCCCTACACTGGGGAATAGAGCCTTCACAGGACCAAGGGCCTCTTCTCCCATTGATGACCAACAAGGCCATCCTCTGCTACATAAGCAGCTGGAGTCATGTGTCCCTCCATGTGTATTCTTTGGTTGCTGGTTTAGTCCCTTTGGGAGTTCTGGGGATACTGGTTGGTTCATATTGTTGTTCCTCTTATGGGGCTGCAAACCCTTCAGCTCCTTGGGTCCTTTTTCTAGCCCCTCCATTGAGGACCCTGTGGTCAGTCCAATGGTTGGCTGAGAGCACCCACCTCTGTATTTGTCAGGCACTGGTAGAGCCTCTCAAGAGACAGCTAAATCGGGCTCCTGTCAGCAAGCACTTGTTGTCATCCACAATAGTGGTTTGGTAACTGTATGTGGGATGGATCCCAAGATGGGGCAGTCTCTGGTGTAAGAATTGAGCAAACAGGGATACCTCATACAAATACCAAAGAGCAAGGAATGTCCATTAAGCCTCAAGATGAAGAGCTTCAGAAGGGTTTACAGAGCAAACACCCATCCCCAAGAAATGGCCCTGGAAGGGTGGATCTCCTCCCCACCCCTCCTGTGTGCCTCAGGTATCTAATCCTCACCTGGAGGAGAAAGGTCAATAGAAACAAAAGAACAATTAGAAAGATAAAGTGCAACCAGCTCACGTTGTGAAGTATAACCAGCCCACATTGTAAGGTGTAAAACTCTGTTGTGAAAAGGTATAAAAACTAAGCTTTATGTCCTCTGGGTTGCCTTTGCTCTAAATGCAGGACTACCCCAGTATAATGGTTCAATAAAAACCTCATGCTACTTGCATAGATTTCCATCCCTGTTTCTTTGTGAGTGGGGCACCCACTCCGAATTTAACACTGGATGGCCTTTCCTTCAGTCTCTGCTCCATACTTTATCTCAGTCGGGTCTTACTTTAAACAGTCTCATATCCTTGAGCACAGGATTTGCCTCCAGCATTACAACCCCTGGTGCTCTTCTTCTCTGACTATGCATCTTGTCTTTCTTTTCTCCCTACTTCCTCCTCTATCATTGCAGTTCTGCATAAGAGTAGTAACCACACAACACAATTGATACTAGGTTGCCTTGAAATCTCTTTTACGAAAGGCAATAGCCCCAAACCATTTAATTTGGCATCTGGCATATTTTTTGGACAAGGGCAGAAAGCAGTAACATTGTTTACCAAAGCATCACAATAATTTTTCGTATTATTCCTCTTTATCTGGCCTCCATGTTCCAATTGCTCTCAGCACTGCTGTCATCCTACTAGGATGACTTACTAAGCCCCACTTAAAGTATGCAGCTGCTTTTTTAGTCCAAACTCTCAAGGCTTCTCATAGTTCTCCAACAAACAGCATGGTCCAGCCTATCATGGTACCTACCAACTTCTGTCTTAGTTGCTGTTCTATTGCTCCAGTGACATACCTCCTCCAACAAGGCCGACAATCTTGTTGAAACAGGAACTCAACTTTATGGCATCAGCCTCTCACTTATATAAGTTTAGAACATAGGGAGAGGGATTTTTGGTGGGGTAAGATGATATAGGAGGCAGGGAAGGGTGAGGGAGGGTATGGAGTGACTGACAGGGTCAATGGCAAAGCTCTACCTCAGCAACAGCCGGGGCAGAGGCAAGGTCAAACAAGTCTAGCCGTGTCACTCCATATGGAAGTGACCGAGACTGGTCTCAAAACTCGAGCCAGGCTCAGGTTAGTCCTCAAGGCCCAAACCAGGGCCAAAATGGGGCCCAACACTCTCTCTTTTTTTTTCTTTTTCTTTTTTTTAAGGCTTGTTTTATTTTAATGACTTATCCATGTAAGACCACAGCCAGGCTGCTATGTACAGACACAACGGAAGCTTTATTTCTTGGTCTCTTCTTCCTTGGACAGTCTTGATGATCTTTTCCTTCTTGGCCTGGAGGCACTCCTCCCCCGCTTCTGTGCTTCCTTGGTCTTAGACCTGCAAGCCTTAATCTGGCCAGCCAGTAGCTTCTTGTGGGCCTTGTCTGCCTTCAGTTGAGAATCCGCTTGTTTTTTTAATATATTCCCTTTGACCTTCAGGTACAGGCTTTGATACATATGGCGGACAATCTTCTTAGATTCCCAGTATCTCCTGAGAAGCCGGCGCAGGATCCTCATCCTTCTCATCAGGTCACCTTCTGAGGCATCTGAGCATTAGCAGTAATCCTTCCCTTCCCTGTGCCCACATGCGTAGCCTTCCAAAGGGCCAAGGTGTTTTTCTGGCAGTGAGCCCAGGAATGGACAGTCACAGGCTTCCAGATGATCAGCCCATCTTTGATCAGCTTCCTGATCAAAGCTGACAGGAATTGGCATTGGCAATTTCATTGGTCTCATTGGGGTCCAACCAGATCTTCTTTTTACAACAGTGGAGGACACTAGAGGCAAGTCTCTTCTGTAGCCTGAGCATACAAACCTCCCCCTTAACCATAGCATGGAGTGGTCATGTCATCAGTTTATATACCCACAACACCAGGGTGCTTTTAGTCTCTGACTGAAATTTTGGTTGACATCAAAGTTACCCACAACAAACATAGGTTAGATACAGATATGGTTTGTAAACTTAAATAACATTTATCCTTGAAATGTGAGAAGTTAACATACAAGCAAGGCTTAAAACTGCTGAAAGCTTGAGGGTCTCAATAAAGTAACCCAAGTAATACTATGTAGGAAGCTGCATTGTCAAGCACATTACACTCACAGAGAGAAAAATGCACACCAACAGAAGCAAGGCCACTGTGGTGGTTTGAATAAGAATGACCCTCATGGGCTCATGTATTTGAATGCTTAGTTATCAGGGAATGGTAGTACTTAAGTAGAATTAGGAAGCATGGCCTCATTGGAGTAGCTGGGGGTGGGCTTTGAGGTTTAAAAGCCCAAGCCAGGCCCAGTGACACTTTCTCTCTCACACTATGGATCAGGATGCAGATCTCAACTACTGCTCCACAGCTTGCCTGCAGCGTGGTGATGGTCCCTAAGCCTCCAAAACTACAGGTAAGTCCCCAATTAAACACCTGCTTTTATAAGAGTTTCCTTGATCATAGTGTCTCTTCACAACAACAGAACACTAAATTAGCCACCACCACCCCCCAAAAAACTACAGGGAAAATAAGGAAAGAAATTTGTAAGGAAAAGAAATGAAAACTGAAAAGGTAGCTCATACCAAAAATTGAAAATATATATAAAAAACCTGGAATAAACTACAAATGTTTATAATTCCTAAAGGCATAACAGAAAAGCATAATGAAAGTACATTATATTATAGGAAAAAAAATCATATAGCTTTTAAGAAGCACCAATAAAACTTTTAGAGAAAAACATATCTTCATTCAGAAGAAATAAAAACAATGTTAAAGAGTTGATTAGACACACAGGAATTGATGTTAGAAAAAGCCACAGCAGGTAGCTGCAGCAGCAATGTCACCTGTCAGGGAAGCTGTAAACTTCAAACTCTTCAACAGGAAGTATGGTGAACCAAGAAACTTGAGAGAAACCAGGAAACAAGACCAGGATGTTGGCTGAGTTGAGCCTCAGGCCCATCTTCAAGGGGCCTTGTCCTCTTGAACGGCATCACAGAAGCAAAAAGCCAAGGGATTTTATCACCTCATTAGTCAGTCATTTCTGGCTAACTCATGTAAGAGGACGGGCATAACCTTTGTTTGCTGGCCAAGTGTTTTCTGACGTTCAGGAACAATTCACCAGAGAGGAGTACAACCAACAGGGATCTGTCAGGAGACAACAGAGGATAGGTATACTGCATGGCAAATGGAGGAGGGAGCATTTGAAGCATCCCATGACAGCAGATGTGAGGAGGGTACATGTAAGATACAGCCAGGAAAGCTTGAAATGGCAGTGTTTGGAGAAAGTTCAAACACAATATGAATTCATGTGGAATGTCCAATTTGTATCTAAACAAGGTTCCAGGAAAATCTGATTTATGAGAATGGCCATTGATAATATATAGTACCTTTCATTCCATTGAGGTCATCTATCCAGTATGGGGATATCTACTGTGGATAAAATATAGTAATGTGTAATTAGGTTAGGGTTTCCCAGAAGTAGCAACATGATTATTCAGACTGGAGAGGTATAGAGAGTTCTGAACAAGACAAATGAGTCTGTACTGAACTCACATTAAAATTACAGGAACTTAAACTAAAAATTCAAACACTAATGAGGAAGGAAAGACAGTTTACTTATTGATGGAAAACAACTAGTTAAACATTATACTTCTCCATTAGGAAAGAGAAATGTGGGAAGATAGCTGAGTGTTATCTCTGAACAGGAGAATGGAAAAAATAGCCAAAAATCCTAAGTGCAACTAAAATAGTCCTTAAATAAGATGATCAGAGGTAAGGATAACTGCCCAAGGTCTCAAGATAGAAGCCTGAGGTCAGCCAAGGTCTGTACCATTGAGCAGTTCCATCTCAAAAGCTTTCAGTCAATCATCTGATTTTTTTCCTCTATAAACCTGTGTCCAGAAATAGTCTTTTAAAATACAATATACTGATCTCCCACTTTGCTCTTAGTGACTACTCAGTAATTTGACATTGTAAAGTCCTGCATGAAAAGAGTCCATATCATCATGGCAGTGAGCATGGGCAGCGTGGAGGCAGGCACTGAAGCAGTAACAGAGAGCTAGTTCCATGGGGAGCTGAGCAGTATCTCAGTTAGGGTTTTCATTGCTGTGAAGAGACACCATGACCAAAGCAACTCTTACAAAGGAAAGCATTTAACTGGGGCTGGCTTACAGTTTCAAAGGTTTAGTGATCTGCCAGCACAGAGGCCTGGTATAGGCTTTTGAATCCTAAAAGCCCATCCCCCAAGAGACACACATCCTCTGAGAAGGCCACACCTTCTAATCCTTCCAAATAGTGCCCTTCTTATAAATAAACATTCAAATATGTATGCCTATGGAGGCTATGCTTATTCAAATCAACAAAAAACTACAGAGGTAGAATAAGGGGAGACCTGAGGACATTTAAATAAGACATAAATATATTTATGGCAGGATTGCGGGATTTGAAAGTCAAATTCCTTTAAATATTATTTAAATCATATTTGTAAATGTATAATCATGAATATAAGGGATTAGAGATAACTATGACTTATGCTAATTATAATAAAGATATACTATTGTTATATGAAGTTCTGCTTTCCAAAATATTATAGGTTGGCTATTTTGGAAAATGCCTCTAAATATGAGAATTTTAAAAATGCAACAGAAAACGTTTTGCATATGTAACTGAATAACCCCCTTAATGGGGAGCTGAGCAGTCTCTTAGTTTCCATTGCTGTGAGGAGACACCATGACCAAGGCAACACAGGAAAACATTTACCTGGGGCTGGCTTACAGTTTCAGAGGTTTAGTTCATTATCATCATGAACTAAATGCCTATCAGCATGCCAATGCACAAGCAGACATGGTGCTGGAGAAGAAGCTGAGAGTTCTACATCTAGATCCGAAGACAGAAGTAAGAAAATGTTACAGTGGGCCTAACTTAAGCATATGAAACTCAAAGTCTGCCCTCACAATGACACACTTTCTCCCACAAGGCCACACCAATACCAATAAGGCAACAGCTCCTATTAGTGTCACACCACAATGGCCTATGGGAGCCACTTTTTTTTTTCAAATAATATTTTTAAACATTTTACTGATTCTTTGTGAGTTTCACATTATGAACCCCAGTTCCACTGAGCTCTCCATCCCATCATATCTGCCTTTGTAATCTCCCCAGAAATAAAAAGCATGCAAATAAAAGAAGCATAGAATAAAAACCTTGTGGAAGCTATAGTATATCACAGTGTATTCCACGACAGCTCCCTCTGTCCACACATCTTCACTCGCAAGTGTTCATTGCAATGAGTCATTGATCTGGTTGGTGATCTCTGGCTTCTATGACATCATCAATATTGAATCCTCACCACCGGGACTCCTCCCGGTTATCCTGTTGTTACTCTATGTCACAGAGATACTGCAGCTTTGGATCAGCAGGACTGGCCCTTTCTTTCTTTCTTTTTTTAATTAGATATTTTCTTTATTTACATTTCAAGTAATAACCCCTTTCCCAGTTTTCCCT